>NC_030680.2:113526210-113844543 GCF_000004195.4 Xenopus tropicalis | reverse complement strand
TACTTCATTATTCATTTTTAAGAGTTTTGACTTGTTCTCTTCAACTGCAAATTATTTCAGAATATCAATGTCTTTATTATACTAAAAGTTAATTTAATGTAACAGCCTCTTTATCATAAAGGATGTTGTTTGAAAGGTATTAATGTACATGTAAGGTCTGTTTCACTAGGGGTGCCAAAATGTTAGGCACCCCCCAGTGAAATAGACCAGATGCATTATGTGTTATCATCCAAGTAAAAAGTGTGTTTGTTAAGGTGACGTGAGAATAATAGCTGTTAAAGAGGTCTCTGCCACATAGAGCTTCTAATGTAAGGAGGCTAATAAAAGAATAAGTAATATAGGGGTCTTTGAGTTTAGTTTGAAGAGACTGAAGGAAGATTTTCTCCAGAGATGGCATTCCACGGGTAAAGAGGATCTAGGGCAGAACCAAGGAGAGAAAAACACACATATTTCCCACTGAAAAGAATACATCTAGGCTAACTTGAGGCAGCATGAATTTTAGGTATAGAAAAGCTGGTTAGGAGGAAAATCATGTATTTTATTGTTTTGTTTTTACATATTGTCAATTAAACAATGGGAAAATTAAATATGCAATATTTTTATACATTTTTTTTCTCCTGTGTAAATTCTCACCTATATAAAAAAGCCACTTTATGGCTTTACTAGCAGTGTAAGCCCACAGGAACAAGAACGTCAGTATCAAAATATTTGTTCTATATATTTGTTTAATAAAATGTTCACTATTATGTATACATTTCTTTTTTTACCATTTAGGTTTGGTACAGCTAATAACTGAACTTCGCCTAAAGCAGGTTTTACACTGTGTGCTGGATGGGTGTCAGAAAGGGGTAATTTTTTTCTTGCTTTTTAGAGGAATCTCTAGTCTTGCCTCTGCCTTCACCTTGTTTTTTTTGCCAGTAAAGATAATAAGTAGAAGTTATTTTACCTTCAGTTGTTATATTCTCCACCTCCTAACTATGTCATTATTAAACTGTAACAAACAACAGCTATGAATATTTTGTAAACTGCATCCTTTCAAATGGTGCTTACAGATATCATGTCTTAAAATCGGTGCTTCGAAATGCAATTTGTATTACATGATTCACTGAAAAGCTACATATAATAAATAAAGTACCTGTGTTGTAAAATATAAGAATATTATAAGTCACTTTGGAGTTCCATGAAACAAAACAATTTTTCAGTGTGAATGAAATGTATAACCCACTCCAGATACCTTGTGCTTCGGTTTAAACAAAAAAAAAATACTTAACTCTGGAGCGCCCTCCTCTGTCCAGACTTCTCAGATGAGGTCTTATGGGGTAAAATAAAATAAATAAATAAAAAAATAGTGTAATACAGTAATGAGATATTAATAATCACCCCTCTAAAACGTGTTTATATCTAAAACAAATCTAGTGAACACCGCTACTAAATTTACTTCACTTTTCGGTGAAAACACATAAATACAATCCACCGCAAAATGTTTAAAGTTTGTGTCTATTTAAATAAGTGAATTTCCGTATTTCACACTCTTCTGACTTCTTTTTATCCTTAGCCAATTGTGCATATACTTACAGACCAACACTGTGGTCTTGGAGCTTGTAAAAAATTCCCTCGTGGTTGAACTATAACTCCCAGCTTCTCTTTTTCCACTTTCTCCTGCTGCTGGACAAATATACAACGGACATGTGTAAAATCCTAAAACTATATTCTAAAACATATTAAAAGTTTAAACTCACAAACGCCATAAAAATTGCGCCCATCGGGAGTCCTTTTGTAAAGAACTTTGGAGTTCCATGACATGTGGCCTCGTTCTTTTTTATTGTCATGGAACTCCTTGGTGACATATAATATCCTTAAATTTTAGAATAAAGTACATTATTGTTTGTATTACAGTTAAGACCACAAGTGTTTTCATTTCTGCTGAAACTCACAGAGCAAGAGTTTTACACTGAAACTCACAGAGCAAGAGTTTTCATTTCTCCTGGGCCCTCAAACACACAAGCTATTGATTTTCAGCATACATTATTTCTTAGTATAAGCAAAATTGCATGGAAAGCAAATGTATTAGGAAGGTCTTCCTTGTGAACTGAAATGTAATTTGCCACAGAATTATCAGTTTGTTGGGAACTCCATGTCAAGATTTTACATTTATTGTTGACTTTATTCTGAAATATGATGTGCCTCAATTCAATATATAAATAGCTACATACGTAATACAAATAATAGTTACTTGTGAGAAGCATTTAAAACTATATTTGAAAAATATATTTATAAAATATTTTATAAATATATTGTAAGGGCATTTAGTTCATAAAATACTGGCATCTTTTCATATTTGATTTTTTTCTTGTGTCCCTGATAAATATTTCCTCATTCTAGTTATGTGAAGTTAGCAATATGACCTTGAGCTTGCCACTTTTGAGCTTCATGGGAAAGTTGGTAGATGCCATTCCAGATCTTGCTGATTTTATTGCAGCTACTCATTGTGAGTTTTTCCCTAACAGCCAATACATTCATTATATCAGAATGTTTGTCAACTGTTTCTAGCTTAAAATTGATTTTAAATTGTGCACTGTAAATGTGCAGTTTTTAATCTTAGAAGTTAATACAAATATTTAGATCAAAATATGAAACGTTAACACTTTTTTTTTAACATAAAAGAACATTAACACCAAAAAATTAAAGGAGAAGGAACGTCATTTGTGGGATTTTACTGCCAATAGATTCGCCACATTAGTGCCACCTAGAATACTATATTTATTCAGCAGAAAGCTTTACTATACCTGAGTAAAGAGCCGTAGAAGCTCCCTGTGATAGCAGCTGCCATTTTAGCTTGGTCTTGGTAGCTTCCTGCTGCAGTTATAGCCGTTGGAAGCTCAGATCACACATTCCTAAGGGATGGGGAAGTGAGTTCTTATGCTTTTTTATGGGAGGGGGAGAACTGAGAAGACTCGAGCCCCAAACCTGGAGGAGCCCTAAAAGAGAGGAAGTCTGATACCGAAGTACATGTTCACAAAAAAGAAAACAAGAAATCCTGTGTTTCTTTTGATAGAGGACTCAGTGCAGCTTTTCTGTGAGTGTTTATGGCTGTATTTGTGCATTTTCTCCATTTTTCAGTTTGAATAGCTACCCCCCATGGCTACACAGCAGCTTTGTTTATATGATAGGGTTTCTAAAACAAACACACAACTATTGTGATTGCGAGGCAATAATACATAATATATTCATTTTTTTTATACACTTTTATTTTTTGGTGGTACTGTTCCTTTAAGTCTTTTTTGTTAAAAAGAATTTTGATTTTGGTATGCCAGATCTGACTCAGCTGAGCCCTTTAACATTTTGTACATCAACATTTTTATGAACTAAAAAAATAAAGGGCAAAACAGGCCTGAAACATATTTGTTTTCTAATGGCCCATGTCCCAAAATACTTTCCTGAAGCTTCGGTACTGTCATGTCTTGATTAATTCTTTTTTAAAATTATTGCCTGGAAAATCCAAGCAAATATCCATCCACTTGTGATCATAAATGAGCAGTTTAAATATTTTGACTTTTACAGGGTCTTTCTGTCACCTGGTGGAATATCCCAGCCATTCTATACTGTCCTATGACATTGTACTTGCACCCATATCTGCTCCCAGTTCTCTGAGCCACTAGGATGAGGCTAACAGAAAAGAGTCAATCAGGAGGTTACATGCATTTATGTTGGCCCTTGTGAGGAAGAAAATACTATCCTAAAGTAACAGAGCCTTAAAGGCACATTTACCAACACGGCAAAGTGTAGTTTTCAGACTCAACCATGTTTTTCCCCACAGGTTTCTTCAGCTTTTTCTTGAATTCCAGGTTAGCAGAAATTCATAGCATCAGTGAGCAATATTGTGCACTTTTCAATTGAGTAAGCTGAGCAGGTGCATTGGCATATAGAGCAACTATGCATACCATGGGCATAAGTACCTATAACAATAAGTCACATAACATTTATTAATTCAGTTCACATAACATGTTTTCATCATTCCTCTATTTCCTTTTCCGAGATGAACTTGTGGAATACTTGTCACAGGGAATGCTGTATCCTAATGAATTTGTGAAGGCTGCCATATGCTACTTGTATGGGCAACTTTATTCCTTACCCAGTGCTGCAGAGAAACTCACTAATCACTTTACTGACAAACTCTGTGACCTTTTTCTGGGCACCTTAGAAAATGCACAAACAAAGGAGCTACAAATAAATTGTATGGGTAAGCCGCTTATATACATTTTATTTATACCTACTTGATACATAGAGTTTGAGTCAAGTCAAAAGATTATTGATTCCACATTTTGTGGCCTGCAGCTAACACATTTCTTAGCAGTATCAGAGAAATGGCAGCACCTCTTGTAACATTTAAGTAACCGTTGCTCCTTGATAGACTAGCTCAGGCAACATGCTTAGAAGGGACTGTAGCTGCAGTTGCTGTACAATAGTGATGTGCAGGCCAATAAAAAAAATTGACACACACCCAACCCTTACCTGCCAGTGTCCTATCCTCACCCAACCCAAACCTGGCTAGTCTTGGTATTTATAAACCCACACCCGCCTGGGGCTCAGCACTGCTGCAAAGCCCCATAGCACAGAATGGATTTCAACTGCTAAAATGACACAATGATCATAGCAGAATGTTCTTTTGCTTTATTAAAACAATTAAAAATAGTTCATAATTGTGATAAAATTTGAACAACTGTATTTAAACAACTGGAAAAATAAAAAATAGTAAATAACAATCAACTTAGAAAGTTATTGTCATGTACTACTCAAAAAGATATTCTTTGTGAAGGTGAACAGTTAAAACATCTTTGTTCTTTTTCATGCATTACTTTACTTCTTTGCTTCTTTTTTGCTTCATTGTCAGATAAAAGGTTTAAATATTTAGGAACTTTCGTACAACTATAAATAATTATTATTAAACTACTTCTGTTATTAATTTGCAGGATTACTTAAGCAGTTGTTAAAGTATGACCATTTTGTATTAATGATTATGAATGAATCTGAATGTCCTGGTGATTCAGAAAGCACATCTACACTGGAGGCTCAAAACCCACTTCCTATAGTTTTAAAAAAAGTAATTATGCCGAGTACAAACTGTAGCTAACATAATTCAACATAGAAATTGGAGAATTTAATTTACCTACAAACATGCTTCATTTTCTAGGTTCTTTTGTCTGGAGAAGAACTATTACAGATAGCTAGTACACAATGCATTGCTGCCATCCTTGTGCATTCACCGACAAAATATGCACCAGCATTTATTTATGCTGATATCCCAGGTAATTCTTCATTATTAAAAACAAAGCAACAACATACAAATTGTGGTTACAGGAAACTGCAAAGGATTATTTTATTATACATGGATTTGCAATATAAAATGATTCTTCCTGTATATGTTGTGTGGTATTACACCTGTCACTGGCCAGGTTTCACAATTAATTGTTTTATAAAACTGGTCATATAATTACCAGATATGGAACCTAGGTGGTAAGACAATTTGGGGTGAAATGAACATTAGAGGACTAATTTATTAAGGGCAACTGCAGTTGCAATGACATAACTTTTGCTGAAGTCAAATAGCGCTCCTTGTCGTTGTGCATTTTGGCAAGCCCTGCCAGGCATTAAGTGCAACTATTGATGCAGAGGAACTCTAGAGCTACTGTCACCAGGGTGCGCACAGTGACCATCATCAATAGATGTAGTGTATTTTTGTGCGCAGAGGTCATTTTGACACTAAGTGCTGATATTAACAACATCCTAACACTGAATGTGTTTAGCACAATTTAATGCGATCTGTGTTGAAAAGCACATGCATTTAAGCTAAGTTAAATTCCTCAGATTGTGCCAGCTGCATCAATGCCTTATGCCCACAATTATGTTGGAATCGTTGAAAAAAATGTCCTTTTTGGGTAAAAAAGCACCTTGACTTACACCCCAAATTGTATTTTTCACACTGCATTTGCTCTCATAAATGAGTGCTTAGGCCTATGGCTCAATGATTAAATCATCATAGAGTATGTGAAATTCTGTCCGTTGCAAACTGAGGAGTCCTCCGCAAAAGGGATTCCTCTTTCCATCTGTTTAACAACTGAGTCACTCATGTTCAGATGAAAAATATGAAGGTAATTTTACTGAAGGTAGATTTGTTGCTCCATAATGCTATAAACATTATAATACTCTTGAAATTATTTAGTAAATGAATGTGTCTTCAGGTCTCTGCAAGAATCAATGAAGAGAACAAATTTAATAATATAGAAAATATATCTACTATTTTGCTTATTTATAATGTTCTATACAAATGTGAATCTGTCATATTATCTTGCATCTGAAAACAGAAACCATTCTCAAAAGTAATTTCCATGTATAATGTATTTACACATACATGTAACTGTGTCAATATAACATTCATAATGGATGTTGGCTGTCCATAGCTTGTACTCCTTGTACTATGTGTGGAATATTAATATGAAGGGATTATAAAACTGACAAAACTGTGACTAGTTTAGTAGTAATCTGTAAACAGGCAGGGTTGGTTATATAGAGAAGAATTATTTTCTATGAAGCATAAAAAATATTTTTTTTCCAAAAATGTCTGGATCCACTACATGTACTAAAGCAATTCCTTTGTGATAATATTGTTTTAATTTATTATATTCCTAGTGAATATTAGAAACTGGAATCTTTCCTTATGTGAAGGTAGACATTATAAAGTATGATTAATTTTGTTTCAGAGTTTTTGTTTGAGAATCTTTTAAGCACAAATGAGGTCTTAATCTGGTCACTATATAGCTGCCTATTGCTAATGACAGAAGAAAGGATATTCTTCTCTAAATGTTACTCAGTTTATGGTAAGTATAACATGCCTGATTACATAATCTTCATTCAAGTTATTACTGCTTGTGTAAATGTATCATGGTCAGCTGTTGCTGATTTTTGACAAATCATATATTTTAAAATACATGTTTCTTTAGGTATCGAATCTGTAGTGAGAAGTTTAAAAAACATTCTTCAGACTAACAATATTGAACTACAGAAACAGGGATTGTTATTGCTTACAGAAATACTTTCTAGGTATGATAAACTTTTTATATTGACTTATGAGGAAACACTATATTGTTATTTGTCTAATTACACTGTGTTAACCTTGCTTTATTTCAGATAATAATATACATATCTAGTATATATCAACTTACTATATCTGATCTATCTGCCCTTGAGGGTTACTGCTCATGCCTGTGTATGTGCGGTACTTCAGATTTTATATAAATGATTGATTTTATGAGCACCTCTCTGCACATCTAGTGTAGTTTGAATGGAGCACTATGGGAAGTTCTTTGAAACTGCAGAAGTAATAGGAGTCCATGAAGTACAGCCACTCTCTAATTAATTTTGCCATTTTTTATCTATTCTATTTGTACATGTTAAGAATGCAGAGTAGTGGGTTAGATTGGTAATCTGTGGATTCTGACAAATGCCAGAGGGGCTGCTGCAAGGTACTATAGACCGTCAATATTTATTTATCTGGTGGGGGGCTGTTTGGGCCTCTGTATGTGAAATGCCAGGGCCTATTTTGAATCCCAGTCCAGGCCTGCTGAGTAGTGAGATTGCCACACAAGCTGATCTTTGCCACACAAGCTGATCTTTGCCACTCACGTGCAGGGCCAAACTGGGTGAATCAGATTATTTGTTCTTCAGGCCAAATATTTGATTACAATATGGGCTAAAGTAGGCATGTTGGAAGAGGGCTGCATCAACAACAGCTATGGTCTTAGCCCCAGTGGGATTTTCTAAAATTCCCTACTTTTATATATTGAGCAAATGGTTGATGGGCCCATACACAGGCTAATAAGCTGCTGACTTGGTATGGAACTTGTATCAGCCTGTATATGGTCAGCTTAAGGATTCAGGCTGGACAATGGAAAGGTGGCTTCTGTAAATCTCCAGCTAAATATTAAAATGTGTACCTTTGTTCTGCCTGGGAAATGTACAGAATAAATGGCAGTATGGCCTTGCTGCCCCTTACATTTGGAATGCCCTCCCTGATTTCCTCTGGAGAGAATCCTCCCTCAGTCTTTTTAAAACTAAACTAAAAGACTACCTTTTGGAACACTCGCCCAGCACCTGACCAGGGAACTAACACTAATATTGTAATGTCACCCACTGTGACCTACAGCACTTATATTTGCCTATTTGTGTCTGTAAGTTACCCTCCCATATAGATTGTAAGCTCTACGGGGCAGGGACCTCCATCCTCTTGTGTCTTTGACTCTTAACTTATTGCAACTGTATCTTGTATTTATTTGTGCTTATTGTAATACTTTGTACAGGTATCGGACCCCTTATCCGGAAACCTGTTATCCAGAAAGCTCCGAATTACGGAAAGGCCGTCTCCCATAGACTCCATTTTAACCAAATAATTCAGAATTTTAAAACTGATTTCCTTTTTCTCTGTAATAATAAAACAGTATCTTGTAATTGATCCAAACAAATATATAAATGATCCTTATTGGATGCAAAACAATCCTATTGGGTTTAATTAATGTTTTATTGATTTTTTAGTAGACTTAAGGTATGGAGATCCAAATTACAGAAAGACCCCTTATCCGGAATACCCTTGGTCCCGAGCATTCTGGATAACAGGTCCTATACCTGTATTTATCTATTTTAATACCCCTGTTTATATTAATGTATTCTACTGTACAGCGCTGTGTACATAAGTGGCGCTTTATAAATAAAGTTATACATACATACACAATACAGTATGGGCATATTAGCAGCATTTCTGAGTAATTGTTCATAGGACATTACAGCACAGAAGAATCATTCAGCAACTTAAAACAGTAAAGGTAAAAAAAAAATATTCCTTTGCATCTATTACAGGCAGCCAGTGCAAATCAACCTTTTTACTAATCCAGGGATTTTCAGATTAACCACAGATGTGCTCCAAGAGGCAGTGAATTGCCCCGTTCTTGAGGTTGCAATAAAAGCCAACAGATCAGCATCTGCGTTTCTCAGGTTAATGGTGTACAACAGATACAAACAAATATACATACAGATACAGTGGTTCTCAAAAGTACTAGTAAGACCTAGTTAAACACATAAACAAGAATGATTATATTTGGTCATGTATTTATTGAAAAAATATCATCCAATAACATATGTGTGTCGCAAAAGTAAGTGAATCCTTAGGATTATCATATAATTTGAAGGTGACAATCAGGTGTGAGTGAGAAACCCTGTTTTATTTAAAGGACAAGTGAAGGTTAAAACTAAGTAAATTTTATCAGAAAGGTCTATGTAAATACAGCCATAAGCTCTCACAGAAATGCAGCACTATCAAGAGAAACACAGGATTTCTTGCCTTCTTTTATGTAAATGTTCTTCAGTATCAGACTTCCTCTTTTTTAGGACTTCTTCAGGTTTGGGGCACAAGTCTGCGCAGCTCTCTCCTCCCTTCCTCTTCACCCTCCTTCTCCTGCTCCCCCCTATCCCATCAGAATGTGTGATCTGAGTTACCAACGGCTTGAACTGCAGCAGGATGCTAAGGAGACCAAGCCAAAATGGCAGCTGCTATCTTAAAAAAACAGAGGGAGTTTTTAGGGCTGTCTACTCTGGTATGGTAAATATAGCATTCTAGGTGGCACTAATGTGGCTAATCTATTCGCAGTAATATGCCAAAATGCTTTTCTTTCTCCCTTAAAGAAGGGGGATCCAGCAAAGCCCCATCACACATACAACACATTTGTGGATGTGTATTGTGGCTCAAACAAAGGAGGTGTCTATAGACCTCAGAAAAAGTGTGGTCGATGCCCATAAAGCTGGAAAAGGTATATCTAAAGAGTTTTGACTCCATCAATCAACATTCAGAGAGATTGTGTAGAAATGGAGGAAATTAAAGACTGTGAGAGGTTGCAAATGAACCCAGGGTAACTTCAGACTGACAGCCAGTCTCAATTTAGCAAATGTTGATATTCAGGAGTCCTCTATCAGGAGAACACTGAACAGCAGTGATGCAAGGAGAAAGCCACTGCTCTCCCCCAAAAATATTGCTGACCGTTTGCTAAAGATCATGTGGACAAACCAGAAGGATATTGGAAGAGGGTTTTGTGGATGGATGAAATCTTAAATAACATTTGGAGAAAGAAAAACACTAAAAAAAAAAACCTTATCCCATCTGTGAAATGTGGTGAGATTCTTCTGGTTTGGGCCTTTTTTGCTGCATCTGAGCCTGGATGGTTGCCATCACTGATGGAACAATAATTTTAAAGAAAAATGTCAAGACATCTGTCCATGAACTGGATCTCAAGAGACAGTGGTCTTGCAGCAAGACCTAAACCCACAAGTCATTCAACCGTTCTACCAAAGAATCTGCTAAGAAGAATTAGATGACTGTTCTGGAATGTCCAATACAAGGTCCAATTAAAATGTTGTGAAAAGACCTAAAGCAGTTCATGTGAGAAAACCCACCAACATCCAAGAGCTGAGCTGCTGCCGGTCTGTCTAGAGGTATGGGCTAAATTTCCTGCTAGTTGATGTGCAAGACTGATCAACAGTTACCACAAACATTAAGTTGCAGTTATTGCTGCACAAGCGGGTCACCAAATACTATGATAATAATATGATTCACTTGCTTTTGCCACACACAGATATGTTAGTGGACCATATTTTTTCATAAATATATGACCAATATAATAATTTTTGTTTATTCATTTTGCTAGGTTATCATCATCTACTTTTAGGACTTGTTTGATAATTAGATGATAAAAATATAGAAAATTTTAAAAATAAAGGGTTCAAAAATGTTCAAGCACCATTGCATATCACTGATCAAACATGCCATTTTGCCTGGGTGCTGGTAAACATATTCATACCATTAACCATTACCATTATAGATTATTTTAGATTATTTGCAAATGTAATATGTAAGGGAATATAGGGAAAGACATGTGTTATTTGCACACATATATTCTACATACTAAAATCGGGGACAGTTATAAACAACAATTGGCCAATGGGTAAGAACAAATGTCTACACTCAACTTAAATTTCAGTATAGTACAGTATACCTAAGACAAGAAAATGCCTAAATAGTTAATTGTTTTTCGTCTTTACATCTAAAGAAAGGATCACTTAAGCATCCCAGTGCAGTATGGGGAATTGCAAAACTTGGTCAGTAAGATCCTTCACCGTTGTGCTGATCTGCCTCTTCCTATGGTTAAGAAGAAATTAGTAAGTGGAGTTTTAATGTTGACTGAAAAAGTGTATACATTTGAGCAGAGCTGTCAAACTTACTATTTTTACTGAGTAAATGGCATATAGATGGTCTAAAGAGCCAGACCCAAACAGGCCATTTTAAGGAGTCCACTTTTTGCTACAGCATGCATATTAATAGAGTCATGACAAAAAAGACCACAAAATTAAAAATATAAAGTTGCAATCTCATGTTGATTAAAGGACAAGGAAAGTCAAGAAAAAAAAAACAGCATTTTGGCCATTGCATTGCATATAGGGTCCTATGTTACAAATAGTTTCTGTGTCATAGAGCTTTTCTCTGCTTCACAGTTTTCATGCAACCACTCCCTTTTTTGCTATAAAACCAAGCAGATGTATGCTGATTCTCACATTTTGCTAGCTCCTTTCCCCTTCCTAATCAAACTAACCAATGGAGACTTAGGGGTATATCGATCATGCTGTGTAAAAAGTGGAGTGAAGCATTACCAGTGATGTTGCTCAGGGCAACCAATCAGCAAGTAGCTATGAGCAAAATCACCAGTAATGTTTTACTCTGCTTTTTACACAGCGTGATATACACCTAAGATTTTGGTTTCCATGGCAACATAAGCCATAGTTCTCCAAATTATGCAGCAACTAGCACACAGGGAAATGGAGGCTGAATGGGCAGCATTTTAAAAGGAATTATCTAAAGTTATACCGCATATATAAGGAAACAATGTAATAGAACTTGTCATAATTTTTGATCTATGTTATGTTCTAGAAACCAGCATGTGGATTATTTTGGAAACTGGTGTTTGCTTAAATTTTTATTATGACAGTAACATTGATGCTTAGCCTGCCTTCCCACTCTGTCTTTTAACTGCCTGCTCCAATGCATGTTAAGGAAATTAATATGACCATCTCAGAAGTAACTAAAGATGTCCCCATCAGCAAAACAGGCAAAGCACAAAGAGTACAGCATGATACACCTTTCCTTTCACTTCTTTACTGACCAACATGCTGAAAACAAAATTAGAACACTTAGGGACAAATTTATCAAAATGTGAGTTTAGAGCTTAATACATAAAAACTCACCCACTTTCTGTTCATTCGTATGGTATTTTTAGAAGTGTATTTATTAAATGGTGAGTTCTAACTTTCACCCCTTGATAAATACACTTCTAAAAATCCCATATGAATGAATAGAAAGTGGGTGAGTTTTTATGTATTAAGTTATAAACTCACATTTTTATAAACCTGCCCCGTAATAATTGGTTTTTGCATGGTTTTGAAAAATGGCCAAACAACCTGTATTTTCTTCAGTTCATAAATTTTACATTTATACATAAACATTTTAGGTGTTAATAGTGCAATAATAAGATCACCAGACAAACTGCATTCAATCAATCACAGAGATAAGGATTACCAAGGAAAAGTGTTTCAGCAGCAACATTTTTCCAAGAACAAAATAAATATTCCTTAATAAATTGGTGCATCAAAATAAAGCACTGTGCTTAAAAATAACATATTACATGTTACAATCTGAATTGCAAATGAAATATTTTTTCTGCCTTCCCATCTTGACCCAGACATGTATACATTTACGGAAGAAAAATTCTTGTGGCAAAATTATTTGCATGCTAGGATCTCAACACAGACCACAACTTTACAGCTTTCCATGAAAGCATTCAGTGAAGTCAGTGCTAGTAATTATAGTTTTTCTCCACTACAAAACTGAAATTACAGAAAAAGTGTGGCACTTCTTGGCTGTGTTGGCTTGGTTTGTGTGTCTTCTGGCGATTTTCTGAGAAAACCTGAAATCACTACTTTTCAAATTTTTATATCTGCCTCTTCAAAATGTTTGCAGGAGGTGTAAAAATGTTTGAGTTAATACACATGAATTATTTTATAGTATTATCCTTTAACATAACTAAAGCCATGGACATCATCTTAGTTTGCCTATTTATTTTATATGCAGTTACCCACTTGCTACAGCCCTATATAACTATGTTATGCTGCCTCATGCTTACCTTAGGGTCCCACTAGGTCTGTTCCCTGCCATTCTAGCCTGACAGTAATTTAGATGTGCTATGAAACTGGGCCTCTAGGTACATGGAGATATTAACATTAACTCTTAAAATTAAATGTGCAAAATGGACTTTTAGATTTAGGTTCCCCTTCAGTAAGTTTTCTGCATAAGATACCCACAGTTGCTCACATTCCATTTACAATATAAACATGATTACTGTTTTATACCAATTTATATTTTTCTGATACAAACCATTCCTACAGTTTTACTGGCTAACATAATAAATCCTCTGTTTTGAAATGTTACTGTGACTGATTGACAGTTTCCTTATCTTTCTGTTTTATATTTAGGGTCAACCAACTAATAGGGATCAGACTAGAATCAATACACAGCACGGGCGCCTTCTGACTACTGGTTTGCAGAGTTTTCACAATGCTTGTAGGTAAGAAACACTAAAGAAATTGTAATTTTTAATATAGCACTTAGTTATCCCTGTCCACACAGATACTTCCAGGTACTGCTTTGGCATGAGAAACCATTTCCTTTTTTTGAGCTCAGTGGATAGTCCAGAGGTCAGTTTGTAACCCCAGGAACCAATCCAGCACATGCTTTTCACAATTCTGTGTGGTTATTTTTGCTAAGTTCGGATGCAGAGTGATTTTGTATAGTTTTAAAATCAGGTGCAATAAAATAAGTGCAGTTGTAGGTACAGCCAGAAATCTTCTGCTTGTAAAAGCACCAATTATCACTTAAAATAGACTGAAGCTGGTTTCATATTGGGCAACTTGGGACAAATTAAATTCAGTGAGGAGAAAAACATATCTCTTAATTAAATTTCAGATTTCTCTGCATGCCAACAAAGATTTTATAAGTGTACAGGCAGATTGTCAGTCTGCTCATATCTGCAGGCTAACAATCTTCCTTGTGTGCCCTTGCCCTAACCCTTGTACTGCTACAGTTCAGTAGAGCTTAAACTTTGCTACTAATGGCTGAGAGAAATAAAGTTACCTCATTATATCTTTTCACCATTTTTATCTATATTAATACAGAACTATGTTGTCTGGGTAATGCAAAATGTTTGCAAGATTTTTTTCTAGCATTTTGACATATTTTTGAAAAATAAATGGCTTGAAAATATTTGTTTCTGTGATAATTTCTTCTTCTAACTAACAGCTGATTGTGTGGGTGTAGTTCACATTGAGCCTTGTGAACTAGACACCCGAGTGTTTCTAAATATGTTGTCCCCATAGTATTACAAAATGCCATTTCATATTCCCACATGGATCATAGATGAGTTTACTTTCTTTTTAATTGACATTTTTATAAGCAGTTGAAAATAGATTTTTGGTCTCATTTACAAAGGGTGAATGTAGAGCTAGCATTAAGAAAAAACTCCATATACAGGTATGGGACCTGTTATCCAGAATACTCAGGACATGTGGTTTTCTGGATAAGGGATCTTTCTGTAATTTAGACCCATACTTTGTCGGCTAAAAAAATCTTGTAAATATTGAATAAAGCCAATAGGATTTTTTTGCCTCTAATAAGGATTTATTATATCCTAGTTAGGATCAGGTACAATGCACTGTTTTACAAGTACAGAGAAAAGGGAAATAATTTTAAAAAATTAGGAATATTTGCTTATAATGGAGTCTATGGGATATGGCCTTTCTGTAATTCAGAACTATCTGGATAACGGGTTTCTGGATAATGGATCCCATACCTGTATAATTACCTGTATAAGTTTTTGTGCTTATTATTTGTGGTGTAGGTGTAAGCTGTGCAGTGCTATGGATGAATGGGAATCCTATAATGTTCAGGGCTCCCTTTGCACTGGATGTCTACACACCCTCAATTTGTACTGCAATGTATATTGTTAGTAGGAAATACCCACAACCTTTTAATGCAACTTGCATGAGATTTACAAACAGGTGCATTGTTTGAAAAGGATTAACACCTTGTCTGCTCTTGGTAAAATAAGCCCTTTGTGTACCAAAACTAAGAAAAAATGTGTAACAAATCTAAGAAAAAAAGATGGTGTTAAGAAAGGATGGCTTTTCATATAATCATCCAGTACTGGTAAACTTGTTCCTCTTTTCATAGCAGCTCTTTACACCATAGATTTCAAAAATGTATTGTACCTTGTTTTATGACATGCTGCTAACTTTTATATATGCTGCTAGGTAAAAAATATACAACTGCATGCATTGTTTTTCCAAGGTTGGCTTTTGATTGTCAAAGTGACCCACTGACTCAGGAAAATGCATTCACAGCACCAACTTCTCAGAGTGAAGAGACTTTAGATACATTTTCCTGCTTTCTTTTAAAGATTTGTGATCAGCTGTGCATCCCAACTGTCTTGGTATGTGACACTCATTGTTAGTATTTTACCTTATATTAGTTGCAACAGTGCTGGCATGCTAAATGTTATATTATGTACCACAGGAGTTATGTCATGTTTACCAGACTTACACCCAGTATTCTACATAGTGGACACAGCAGTGATTTAGAAATAAGTGCTTGTGTCTTTGATGCAATGGGAATAAAATGCAAAAGTGACAGAAAAAGCTGCTATTGCTCAAAATAAGGAAAAACATTTCCAGTTGATCATTTTTAACTATGTTTGCATCTGTAATTCAAATCTAAACTTTATTTTCTGTCTGTTCATTTGCAGAAGTATTATGAAAGAGCTTTTATTTCAGAATCTATGGAGACATTTTTCCGTATACTTAGTGATTTATTTGTAATTGCACCTACCATGAAGGAAGCATTTTCTGAGAAACTAGGTATGTACAGTGAGCTGTCCCCATCTAGATTCTTTCTTGTTTGTATATTTGAGATTTAAGATATAACAGTACATTATGTCAAACCAAATGAATACCCATGTATTTCTGCAAAAATTTGTATATTTGAAAACTTAATGCATTTTATTACATTTTGGGGGTATGAGGCAGATTCATTTTTAGAGTTGGGAATTTAGCATTTAGCAGAAAATTTAAGCAGGTTTTACATTGTAATGTTATTATTTTGTTAAAAAAAAGTGTGAAAAAAACGCTATTGCAGAAAAAGACCCCAAGCAAAAATGCTAAACATTAATAAATCAGTCCAAGGGGCAGATTTATCAAAATGTGACATTAGAGCTCACTACAGAAAAACTCACCCATGTTCTATTCATTCCTATGGGATTTTTAGAAATGTATTTATCACTGGATGAAAGTTAGTGTTCACCCATTGATTGAATTACTGTTATCCCATCTCTCTTTACAGCTTCTGTTTCATTTATTAGACTAGCTTTTAAAATGAAGACAACTTATCATTTTGAGCAGAGGTGAGTTATATCATTTTTCTTATAAGGGAAAAGGTGTGTCAACAAAGTCTGAAGTACTGCATGTATGACATTCCTTAACTGGTGTGTTTGGTACCTGAAGGCTTATTTACTCAAGTGAATCCCACTTAAATTGCAAATTTTAGAGGCAAACAGTTGCAGCTGTTTTTCCCAGAATTGTAGCATAAGGGCTGTGGCACACGGGGAGTTTAGTTGCCCGCGACAAATCTCCCTTGTCGTGGGCGAGTAATCTCCCCGATATGCCATCCCACCAGCGAGAATGTAAATCTGCGGTGGGATGGTATACGTGGCGCCCCGACCGCCGAAGTTGCCTTGAGAGGAAACTTCTGCGATTTTGGTACCGTGTATGGGATCCCACCAGCGATTTACATTCTCACCGGTGGGATGGCATTTTGGGGAAATTAGTCGCCCTCGACAAGGGAGATTTGTCGTGGGCGACTAATCTCCCCGCCTGTCACGGCCCTAAAAGCCTTGTAAAAAGCTCATTAGAGCTTGTACATTATTCATTAAAGCAGGGTGGGCGTTCAATGTAGGGGAGGCATGCCACCCAGCCGCACCTGGACTTTGTTCAAATACGGAAGACATGTATGTGTCAGGCACGCTGAGGTTTTCTGCTCATCCTATCTCCAGTCCTCCATGTGTGAGCTAAAAGGATGTGATCCTGGGGAGGGAGGAGGCTGGGACAGGGACGGCCTCTGGGTGCCATGTTTAGAAAACTGGTGCTAAACATAAATAATGAAGCAAGTTGGAAATTGCCATCTGCAGATACTGAGAAGTTCAGAGGAAGTAAAAAGTAAAATACATATATAAAACTATGCTGAAATAATTTACCACACCTGTTACTGGTTTAAAGAATAAATCCGAGACAGCTTTTCTGTTTAAAATGGGTAAATATCTCTGTAGGATTTGCCTGCTTTTGCACAGAAAAAAGAGCACACCATAGTGTTCTGACCAGGTAGTCAGCCTGAATCTTGGCTACTATACTGTAACACGCTACAAATACCTCACAATGACTGTAGTTTCTTTCTGCCAATGCCCCAGAGCCAACTTGCTACTAAATCAATAGGTTACACCTGACTACCACACACAGGGTAACTAGATTTGACCCTTGTTTGGTTTTGACCCAAACAGTTTGGTTCAGGCCTTAACTGTCTGTTCGGTTTTTAGCCATGTAAAACCCCACAAATATATAGCCAATAAATAAAAACCTTTAAATATTAAAATATTCACTGTGGCTTTTTTCTAATAACATGGTTGATAGTTTTCATCAAGTACAGTTAATTTCTTATTAATACTGGAAAAAAAGCAAATTTCTGAACTTTCTGGCTAACTGGTTTCTGTATCATATCTCATACTTTTATTAAAAGAATTGGACTTGCTTCTCAAGCAGAATATAGAGAGAACTAGGGTTTCCATTCATCCGATTTTAAACTCAACATCCTAGGACTGTTCAGTTCAAAACTTTAAAACATTAAAAAAACAGAAATTCAGCCAATTTGGTCTAAGTGATGCAATAACTTTGCCTAGTGCCATAACCCCACACAACATCTTCGTGCCTGCCGCTGAAGTCTTCATGCCCACCCCTAACTTCAGTGCCACACTCCTAATGCTACCCTGCCCCCTGTGTTTGAATTTAGCCAGCGGAAAAGTTGGCAACACTAAGGGGCTGATTTACTTACCCACGAACGGGTCGAATGGAGTCCGATTGCGTTTTTTTCGTAATGATCGATACTTTGCGATTTTTTCGTATGTTTTGCGATTTTTTCGGATTCTTTACGAATTTTTCGGATCCAATACGATTTTTGCGTAAAAACGCGAGTTTTCCTATCCATTACGAAAGTTGCGTAAAAAGTTGCGCATTTTGCGTAGCGTTAAAACTTACGCGAAAAGTTGCGCATTTTTCGCGGAAGTTTTAACGCTACGAAAAATGCGCAACTTTTTACGCAACTTTCGTAATGGATACGAAAAACTCGCGTTTTTACGCAAAAATCGTATTGGTAACGAAAAATTCGTACAGAATCCGAAAAAATCGCAAAACATACGAAAAAGTCGCAAAATGTTCGTTTTCAAGGCGGAACTTTTCCAATTCGGGTCGGATTCGTGGGTTAGTAAATCAGCCCCTAAGGCTCACATACGCACAAGTATACAACCATATCCCCACATGGGCATCCTTAGTGTTTAGTGGAGCAAATTCAAACCCTACATTACAGGATTTTAAAACTCTAAAAGGAAAACGGCAAGCTGAAAGATCTCCCAGTATAGCCCATTCTAGCAAAGATGAAGCACCACTGGAAACAAAAATTAGTCCCACAGAAAAGGCATTTATTTATTATGTCCTTAGTGAATGCATAACATAATTTCTGAATTTTCACTTTAGTATTCTTTAGTTACACATTTTTTTCTTTGTTCAAGGTATCCTAATTTAAACCAAGCTTGTTCAGACTTTCTGTATAATTTGTGCTGCATACTGTGGACACTGAAAGCTGGGGGTCATAGTTCTCTAAATGGTAAGATCTTTAGCAAATATAGGTGTGCTTTACATTTTATTCATCATGACATTGTGATTTTTTTTTTTAATACAGCAAATATAGGAGACAGCAGTACAGAAGGAATAAATTAATGGGCTTATTTACAATTATCTGCCTTGTGTACCACATGTACAAAAAATAATGAAGCATACTTATTTAACATCTTGTTTTCCAAAATGGAACAATTTATTCCAGTGTGGAAATTTTTCTCCGAATTATTAATCCCCTCATATGGTTTGCATTGGGAACTAACAGAAGTGATCACTTACTTTATTACTGGCCTGGGATGTTTTATCTGGAAACCCAATATCCTGAAAGCTATGAGGTACAGAAAGGCCATCTCCCACCCTGGCGACAGGCCCAGACTGGCAGGTGTGGATTCTGGCAAATACCAGAGGGGCTGCGGTAAGATGCCATAGACAGTCACTATTTATTGGGCCAGTGGGGGGGCTGTTTGGGCCTCTGTTTACTTGACATGCCAGGGCTTTTTTTGAATCCCCATCCAGACCTGCCAGGCATCATAACCCCACTCAACATTATTGTGTTCTCACTATAGCCAGGTAAATGTAAGGGTGAGGACACACTGGGAGTACAGTCCCCTTCTCTCTAGCTGTGTTTTGTAGGCAGGTAGAGAAAAGCAGATTTGCTACTATATGCTCCTATGTGTAGCTGCATTGACAGGCAACAGATTTTTTTATATTTAATTTTGAAATATCAGATGGGGCTAGCCATAATCTTCATTTCCCAGGGTGCCACAGCCATGTGACCTGTGCCCTGCTAAACTTAAGTCACACTTTACTGCTGAGCTGCAAGTTGAAATGATATCACCCCCCTCCCAGCAGATGATCAGCAGAACAATGGGAAGGGAGCAAGATAGCAGCTCCCAGTAGATATCAGAATAGCACTCAATAGTAAGTTAAGTCCAGATTGGGACTCCTCCAGTTACATGGGAGTAGGAGAAACAATAGGTTGCCTGAAAGCAGTTCTAATGTGTAGCGCTGGCTCCTTCTGAAAGCTCAGAATCAGGCACAATGCACTAAGATGGCGCCTACGCACCAATATTATATCGAAAAAAAAAAATACATTTGTTGGTTCAAGAATAAAATTTTAAATGGTAGAGTGAATTCATCACTATTTAAACAGTGTAATTTAGAAATATAAAATATGCCATAAAAACCATGAGAGAATCTCTTAAGTTTGCTGAAATCATTTTTATGGCGTGCACATCTGTATTTTGAACTGCAGATTTTTTTATTTGCAGTTTGTTTAAATTAACACTGATTTTGAATTAATAGGTATCAATAATATGTAATCATTAAGGAACAGGTAATTCACAGGAAATGTATGTATTTTATGTTTAACAGAGGTAGCAGACCTTTTGCAAAGGCACATCATTCACCTAAATGGCACTATATCGGAATATCTTCATATACTGCTGGAATCGCCAGACTGCTGCACTACAAACAAATCATTAAGGAGTCAACAGTATACACTGATCATTATTTTTTTCATTTCATATATTTGGGAAGACAGGTAATTTGAAAATGGTGTGTGCTAAAACATTCAATATTATTTTTTGATGCATTGCAGTCCACTGTTAACATTGCTGTAATAACAATAATTATATTTCTGTAATAAAGGTGCCACCCTTACGGGGAACTACCCAAGGACATTTTTAGGCCTTCTTGTACTATTACAAGCTGCTGTGACTGTTGTGTGAATAACATTTTTTATATATATTGCCTCAGCCCACAGAGTCGGCAGCTCAACAAAAATCAGTGAACAAAAGAATTTGAGTCAAATAAAGTTTTTTGTGAGTTTCAATAACTTGTTGAGCATTAAGGCTTAAGGTTTGAATCATGCTACTTACATATTATTGTTATATATGAAGACCACCTGTGTTGCAGTGGACTGAGAACACATTAACTGAATGTAAAAAAAAAAGGGAAAGTTACAGTTTTTTATGTTCTTACTTATTTCGCGGTTTCTGCTCATATCCCGCTAGTTTATCCTTCACATATTTTGTGCAAAGTACATTTAATTGGACAGCCAAATATTATTCTAATTCTTATTACAATTCCATGTCTGTAATACACATACTGGGTAGCAATATTCTAGTTTTTTACCATTGAGGGATGGGTAAATGTCTTCAACCAATTGTATTAAGATTGGATTCCTGTCTTAGGAAACACAATTTTTAAATAGATTTAAGAATAATGTGCAGAGGGATGACTTTATTTGGATGGATATCACTGGAGTCAGTAAGATATTTCATCACACATTTTTCATGTTATTTTAGAGATCAACAACATTTTCTTGGTGGTTTGTTTGGACTTTATGTTAACACACAATTATTTTCTTTGATGGAGGTTTCTACCTATAAAGGTGTGACACCACCTTGGGCAACCTTTCATCCAGTGTCTTTGGTTAGGGGAACCCCTATCGTGACCATATAGTATGGTACTGTACATAGACAACCTCCTGTTGATATGGAAATCTGACCCTTTTCATGAATCTTACGTTTACAATTATGTGGGATTTTTGCGTGGACAAACACGGAATGTAACAACTTTGGATGCTACTTGAGGTTGTAAATGGGGCAATGTTGTGCTTGCTGTTAGTGAAATACCATAGCACAGATAATGTACTTTGACCCACATCTTTTCGTTATCTGCTATTTTTTGTGTCCTGGGTTTGGTCTTATACTGTATATATGACATACTCAAGTCAAGTTTCTGTTTGTTAGATGGTATATCTAGGACACCTTGATATGTATCAGTATCTTAAGACTCATTTGTATTTTTAATAGGCTGGTACCAGAGACTGATTTATTCTGGGCCGTTTTAGGATTTCTGAATTCCATGCAAAGCCTAGGGGACATACCTTCTCCATATGTTATGAAAGCTGTTATTTACCTTCTGGCAGTTTGTCAAGAAAAGGGTCAAGCAATGAGTGAGGTAAACATATCCAACATTTATTCTTTGTGTTTTTTTAATGGTATTGCATTAACAACAAAATTATAAATCCAATAAAAAACATTGTTTGTAAGCTTTTTGTAAATTAGTCAACTGGGCAAGCCTCATGTAGTAATAAAGGAGAATCGGAGCAACAGACTTGTTACATTAGACCCAGTGTAACATAAAAGTTACATGTTAAAGTGAATGCTATAAAGCTGTAGGTAGATAAAGGTAGACAGTGAAAAACATTAAAACCTAAACTGGCAGAAGCAGAACACTTGGCTACAAAGTCTAATAGGAGTTGTTGTATAAAAAGTGAGACTAGTTTTTGGGAAAATGGAAGATGTGTTTCTTCTTCAAGTTCAGGTTGGCACTGCTCCATGTGCTTGCTATTGTAATCTGTTAGTATAAGGATTGGTAACAGGGTGGACAGAGATGCCCTGTATGCTAGGTGCCCTAACTGGAGAATAGCTGTAAGGTTTTGCAGGATGGTATGGACAAGGCAACAGGGTAGGTAGAAAGCCTGACAGGTTTCAGAGGGACTGTATATTGAAAAAGTGTCATGCCCCCATCTTACATGCCTTTGTATGGTATGCCTAGTACAGCCTTAAAGGGATACTATCATGATTTTTATGGTATACATCTAATCTATTTCTAAATTACACTGTTTACATAGCAAATCATTCACTCTACCATTTAACATTTTATTCTTGAACCAACTAATTTATTTTTTTTAGTTGTAAAATTGGTGTGTAGGCGCCATCTCAGTGCATTGTGCCTGAGTCTGAGCTTTCAGAAGGAGCCAGTGCTACACATTAGAACTGCTTTCAGGTAACCTATTGTTTCTCCTACTCCCATGTAACTGGAGGAGTCCCAAGCCGGACTTGGATTTTTACTATTGAGTGCTATTCTGATACCTATTGGGAGCTGTTATCTTACTCCCTTCCCATTGTTCTGCTGATCGGCTGCTGGAAGGGGGGTGATATCACTTCAACTTGCAGAGCAGCAGTAAAGTGTGACTGAAGTTTTTCAGAGCACAGGTCACATGGTTGTGGTGCCCTGGGAAATGAAGAATATGGCTAGCCCCACGTGAAATGTTAAAATTAAACATAAAAAAATCTGAAACACAGATGTCAATGCAGGATTCTGCTGGGGAAGCTCAATTAACTGATGCATTTTGAAAAAAAAACATGTTTACCCATAACAGTATTCCTTTAAACTAGGGCATATGAAGTTAAATCAAAAAATGTTTGCTGTACATAAATCCAAGTGTACTCAGGGACTCCTTTTGTAGTATAAGAATGTGTTACCATCTTTTACTCCAGGTGATTTGAATTATCTGGGGGGTTACCTAACATATTGGCACCAAGCCCCAGCCATCTTGTTTGGATCTTGCAATGTAGATAATTAGATTACCACAGATGCAGGCTCGGACTGGAATTCAAAATAGGCCCTGGAATTTCAAGTACACAGAAGCCCAAACAGTCCCACAGCAGCCCAATAAATAGTGGCATCTTACAGCAGCCCCTCTGGTATTTGCCAGAATCCACAGATTGCCAGTCTGGGCCTGCACAGATGTCCATTAAATGGACATCTGGATGTCCACTAAATATGTTCTAATATGGTTGAGTGTGGTTTTATTGTTAAATGTGAACACAACAAGAGTCTAAATAGTAGTAAAAAGTTTGCTGTCACAGTATTTATTATCAGATGTTAATGTTTTGGAAATGTCAAAGTCTAAACTGGTTTATTCCCTTCACAGGCATCAGTAAATGGCATTTGTAGAATGCTTGAGAGAGTTGGTAACCTGCAGCTCATGTACTTCCACCATCCCCTGTTTTTCAAATTTTTCTTCTGCTATCCTCAACTGATGGAAATGCTTGGCCAAAGAATAGCAGAACTCTATATTTCTATGCAAGACTGCAGTCAGATCAGTGAGCTAAACAACCATCAAGTTTGCAGTAGCACCAACAACAAGGCCTGTAACGTATGTAGTTTGTTGCCACTGATTAAAATCCTTGGAAGCAATCCTGAAGCATTGATCATATTTATGGTATGTATTGATAGGCTGCAGTGGATCTAATTTGAGGAAAATTCTGAAAAGCTGTATGGAACCAAACTTGATCAGAACTACATACTGATATGTTAATTTTACACCTGCCAACCCTTCCCCATACCTCCCAAATGTCCCAATTTTTGCAGGACAGTCCTGATTTTAACAGCTCAGCCCGCAGTCCCAAATTCTTATTGAAAAGTCCCTCATTTCCCTTTGATCTCCTGCACTGAATGCTAAAAAAGATACAGGTATGGGACCCATTATCCAGAATGCTCGGGACCTGGGGTTTTCTGGATAAGGGGTTTTTCCGTAATTCGGATCTCCTACCTTAAGTTTGCTAAAAAATTATTTAAACAGTAATTAAACCAACTAGGATTGTTTTGGCTCCAATAAGGATTAATTATATCTTAGTTGGGATCAAGTACGAGGTAGTTTTATTGTTGCAGAGAAAAAGGAAACCATTTTTACAAATGTGAATTATTTCATTAAAATGGAGTCTATGGGAGATGGCCTTTACGTAATTCGAAACTTTCTGGATAATGGGTTTCCAGATAAGGGGTCCGATACCTGTACAAAGTTTCTCAAACTTAATTAGATAAACAGGCTTTTGGCAGAGAGGCAAGAATACTCAACCCCTGCAGTTAGATACAATTGTAACTAATAAGCTAAACAGGTTCAAACATTGAATAACTTGCCAAGTTTTGTTAAATGGGAATGGTATTTAGGGGGTGTGGTCACAAAATTTTTGCTGCTGCATTTCTTTTTGTCCATATTTACATTTTGGGATGTTGGGAAGCATGCCTTCACAGTGTAGTGATAAGAAATAGCACTTACCTGATTCATAATTCCATCAAGATTCTGAGAGTACCCCAGTGTCTGTTAAACAATTCTATGCCTTAATCCTAAAAATGAAACAATTTTTTGTTGGGGCATTACTTGTCATTAATATATGCATATAGAATACACCAACTTGGCCCAACATGCTCTGTATTATGAAATTAACTTCTCAACTGCAGTGGAAATGTTCTAACTGTGGACATGTGCTGAAACTTCACACGTATATAGATATGATAAAGCGAGCATGAAGTGTGTGTTTAACAGTAGGAATTTTTTTTTGTATGCCAAACCCAAGCTTTATGAACACAACACAATACAGTATTGCCCTTCTTTCCCAGGATATAATTGTCAGCGGCTCAGAAGAATTGGCTAACAAAGTGCTTATCATATTAACAGTTTTCTTAAATGGAAATGACAGTGGTCATATATCTGCAGTGCTGTGTAGCAGGATCTTGCAAGTGTTACAGAAAATCCTAATAGAGTATACTTCTGCAGGATTAAAAGGTATATTGCATAGCTGTGCCATGTTACATTACTGATAAATGTGAAAAAGTAGCTTTATTATGCCTTTACCTTTAAATCAGGGAAACTAAATATTCTGATAAAAAAAACTTGGATGTAGATTTGTTTTCATTAAAATGTTAACCAGATGTTAATTGATTGTACAATAATTTTTTTAAAAAAAAAGTACAAAACGTATAATAATTTCACTGTATATTTGTTTCTTCACACAGTGATGTTTGTTTACTTGTACGTTATCACTTAATTTTCTGATGGCATTTTATGTTTTACTCTTTGAACTTTACTAAATCAACTGGTTTTCTAATGTCACTCTCTCCTTCATGTTCATATGTTGTGCTACACTTTGTTAGATAGAAAACACAAAGTCTGTCAGTGACTTGTTTCAATTCCTTGCAGAAAAAAACTTGCCTTTGATCCTTAGGCTGCTTTATCTTGTGAAGCTAAAAAGCCACTCAGACAGAACGATGGACAGCACTGACTTTAAACTTCTTCATCACGGTTAGTAGAAGGGATTATGGAATATTTGCTTTATTGGTCTGAAATAATTAAGAACATTATTTGGAGTAAAAGCAGTTCCAGCTATCCATTCTTCTTAAATGGAAAGGCGGCTGGAAGAAGAAAAATGAAAGTTTCTTGTAAACCTGCCTGAACCAAACAGTCGCCTGAACCAAACAGTAACTCAGGCACAAGCCCAGACTGGTAATCTGTGGATTCTGGCAAATGCCAGAGGGGCTGCTGTAAGATGCCATATACAATATTTATTGGGCTGGAGTGGGGCTGTTTGGGCCTCTGTGTACTTGGAATATTCGGGCCTATTTTAAAGGAACAGTAACACCAAAAAATGAAAGAGCTTTAAAGTAATAAAAATATAATGCACTGTTGCCCTGCACTGGTAAAACTGGGGTGTTTGCTACAGTAACACTACTATAATTTATATAATAAGCTGCTGTGTAGCCACGGGGGCAGCCATTCAAGCTGGAAAAGAGGAGAAAAGGCACAGGTTACATAGCAGATAATGGATAAGCTCTGTAGAATACAATAGTGTTTTATCTGTTATCTGCTATGTGCCTGTGCCTTTTCTCCTTTGAATGGCTGCCCCCATGGCTACATAGCAGCTTATTTATATAAATTATAGTAGACTTTCTGAAGCAAACACAAAACTTTTACCAGTGCAGGGCAGCAGCACATTATATTTTAGTTACTTTTATACACTTTCATTTTTTGGTGTTACTGTTCCTTTAAATCTCCGTCCAGGCCTGTCAGACAGATCTTACTGCCCATCAGGGGTTACCTCATGGCTGGAGTAAAAAATGAGTTTTTACATGGGCAGTATTCACCCTAGTTGAACTCCTGTTCAGTGAACAAGGAATGTGTTGAACATACTTATTGCTCATTATGTTTTTTGTGTTATTTTTTTGCACTGAACAGGCCAAAGTTGGAAATTAAAAGCAGATTCACTTTCTATCTTCCTGAGGTTCTTCCAGTTAGCGGAAGAATGTAGTTAATCATCTTACCAGTCCCTTTGTTTAATGAGTTCCTATTTATCTGAAAGCCTGACAGATTGCAGTTGGGTTTGCTTATATGGGATTACAAGAAACAAAATATTAGGAACAGGAACTCGGCTCTAAGGCCAAAGCACAATACTCAACAAAGTGGGCAAGGTTTATATAAACTGTAGTCTAATAAGGATCGATTGCACCAGAATTGGTTATGTGGCTGCTGGAATTTATTATACATTGCTGGGAAATCATGTAGTAAATCCAAATCTTTTGTTGATTATATTTCTGTTTGGGGTCTGTTTTCTGTTTGTCTATTAATCTTACTTTTTGTCATGCAAACTAGCTCCTGGTGCTTGGGTTCATCTGTTTATTTTGTGAGGTACTGATAACTACAACAACATGTAGTTTGTTACTACTGAACTTGATCAAGGCCCACTTTCTTTCTGAATTGCAGTAAGCAGTTTATCTAAGAAATGTAATGTCAACAATACGAACATCTTGCAGCCTTGCTTCAACTTCATTTACTGCATCCTACACCAGTCAAGTACCAGCTGTACAATAAGAGGTAAAGGTATCTCAACAACTATTACCTTACTATGACCCTAAGAAATAATTCCAAATTCTTTTCTATTGTGACAGTCAGGCAAAATAAACTTTACTTACCTGTACACTATATAAATTTTAAACTTCACAATCACAGTAGGCAGGCAGCATTTTGGATACTGCTATTACAAGCTGCAATCCTAAAATGTTTATGTGCCAGAATGGGGGACTGCCCATGCATAGGACATACAATTCTAGACAAGAAGGAAGGAAGGGGAATGAGAGGAGTACAGTGGCATCTAGAATGTGCAAAATAAAAAAAAGAAAGAAACTGCCTGCCCCACTTCTGTGTCTGTGACGAGGAAGGCAATATTGGTATGGGACATGTTACCCAGAATGCTTGAGAACTGGGGTTTTCCAGATAAAGGAAATTTATCTTGTATTTATTGTTATACTTTGTATTTATCTATTATTATCTTTAACCCCCTGTTTGTATTAATGTATTCTACTGTACATCGCTGCGTACATAAGTAGCACTTTATAAATAAAGATTTACATACATACATAAAGGATCTTTCTGTAATTTGGATCACTATACTTTTTCTGCTAAAATACCATTTAAACATTAAATGAATCCAAAAAGATGGTTTGCCTCTAATAAGAATTAAAGGGGTGGTTCACCTTTAAGTTAACTTTTAGTATGTTATAGATTAGCCATTTCTTTTAACTTTTCAATTGATCTTCATTTTTTATAGTTTTTTCTTTATTTGCCTTCCTCTTTTATTTGGGGCTCAATGACCCCATCGGCCAAAAAACGATTACTTTCTGAGGCTACAGCCACTTACAAGTGTGGAATTCCTTAAGTAAATGGGCAAATTGCTAGATGTCCTTCTTTCTGGAAGATAGGTTTAAATTGCACCTCAGATTAATAACACCACTCATCAAGATAGTTTTGGGAAATGTCTCTGGAAAATGTGCACAAAGCATATCTACAAAGCCCTAAATGTATGGGAGCAGGAATCCTTTCCTCTAGGTCTTTGACAACTGGCCCATACATACATAACTGAGATTCAGGGAAATGTGTGTAAATGAAACATTTGAACTCTTCCTTTTTTGAGGGCCCCAGAACACACTCATTGGCACAAAGGTATCGTGAAGATCTGTATGGGCACTGAATTTGTTTTTTTGTAAAGGTAAATTATATAAAATATTATTATGTAGTTAATACGTTTGTTCTTTCATATTTTAGCTATACCATAAAATTTATGTTTTGAGAGCTATATATAATCAATTAAAAAAAAAAGTTCTCCATGATTAGCATTGTTCAACAATCACTTCCCCTCTGGAAATATCTGCACAATTTATCATATTTTTTTACCCACTACAACATTCTTCCTCAGAATTCTAGAATAATTGAACTCGCCACAAAATCTGCTTGCACAACGACCTGTGCCTGGTGTGTCTATCCTGGTGCAGAACTGTCTCACTGTCCAAGTTGCATCAGTGTGGGTGTTCAGGAGCATGTAGCCTCACTCACAAAACACTGCTCTCTTGCCCAAAGAGGCATATTAGGGCGTGTATGGGACATGTTATCTAGAATGACTGGGACCTGGGGTTTTAATGGGGTCTTCCTGTAATTTGGATCACTTTGTCTGCTAAAAATAATTTAATTAAAAACATTAAATTAACCCAATAGGGTTGTTTTTCCATCAATATGGATTAGTGCAGCGTAGTTACTATCAAATACAAGGCACTGTTTTATTGTTAGAGAGAAAAAAATGAATTATTTGATTGAAATGGAGTCTATGGGAAATAATTCCCATAATTCTAAGCTTTCTGAATAACAGGATTTTTAGATAACAGATCCCATATCTGTGCACATGTTGATATTTATAGGAAAATCAATCCGATCTTGTCTTTCATGTCTGGATGGATTCTTCTCAGATCTGCAATACTTGAATTACTTTGAACTGTATTTTTATTATCTTGCATGAAAAAAATAAAAACTTCCAATTATATGATAATCAATGTATTTCACTTTTGATTTCAGGGGCCGCTATGTTGCTGTCCAACTGCAGCCTGATTGAACTGATGGAGCAACTTTTAGCACTTACATGGGCTTCCTCCTCTTCTAGTGAATCATGCCAGGCTCTGTGTTGCTCTTCGTGGTTGATTGCATCGTCTTTGGTGTATTTCCAGCACTGTTACAATTTGGAGGTTAGCAGTTGCAATGCTTTTTTTTTTAAGTGCATAAGTATCGTTTTTTTTTTTTTTTATATGGCATGAATTGAAATGTACAAATAATTTTGGAAAGAAGAAAGTGTATATAATACCACAAATCTCTTAATTTCTTGCTAAATGGTCTGTGATTTCATTATATTTTATTATATTAATAAAAACATCTGTTGTGACAGGTCCACAGAACCCTGCATGTGGATTTGGATACGCTTCTACAGCTTATTTCTTTCAGAAGTAAAGGAAAATCACCCTTGCTGTTAGGTAGAGTTTGGACTGGGGGATTCTGTTTAAATATCTGCAATTTCCTGTCTGTTTTGTAGTATCTTTGTAACCACCCTTACATTCCTCCATTGTTTCTTCCAGTTAGCATTATTCAGCTACTAAAAACACTACTGAAGCAAATATTTTCCTCAGCTCTTCTCAGAACAAAGCTGTCAACTCAGCCTGTGGAAGAATCAAGTATCCAGCCTCTGAATACAGAAAGTGCTCTCTATCTTTTTTCAGCTTTGCAGAACTTTCTTATACAGGTATCTTAGTTGTGATGTTAGCATTTGTTTCATATAGGACAACAAATGCCAATTCAATGGAGAGTAACAATATGTTAGGACCCCCAGTGAATCCAGTTGTCAAGTATTTTTCCTTTTTGGAAAAAATGCACTGACCCTTGGGGGGGGGGAAATATTTCAGTGCCACATTGCCATCTTACTAAGCTTAGACTAGGGGTTTTTGGATTTTTTTTTTGCACTAGGGGCGCCTGAGAGGGGTAAAAATGGCATGTGATGCTGTGCTACTTTTTTCCTGTGGATTATGGTTTTTGCATCTTAAAATAGATTGGCTCAGGGAAAAAACTTTATTTTTTTGTTCATGATTGGATTTACGCAGAGGTGCTTAACATATTTGCACCCCCAAATCATTTTTTTTTGTACAGCTTAAAGGACATGGAAAGGCAAAGTCACTTGGGGGTGCCAAAATGTTAGGCACCCCCAAGTGACTTTAATCGCTTACCTTTTACAGAGAGAACAGCACCAGCCCGGGGTAGCTGCCAGCGCTTCCTCCTTCAGTCGCGCGCATGCTCAGTAGAGTGAAAAAGCTGAACTTTAACAGAGAAGTCGGCTTTTCACTCTACTGCGCATGCGCCTACCGCATAGTCACAGCTAAACAAAGCAGGAAGGAGGAAGCGATCGCCCCAGGTACCCCGGGCTGGTGCTGTTTCCTCCTAACAGGGGCACCAGCCCGGGGTACAAGGTAAGCGATTAAAGTCACTTGGGGGTACCTAACATTTTGGCACCCCCAAGTGACTTTGCCTTTCCTTCTCCTTTAAGTGACTTGTAGTGACTAAAAGGAGAAAGAAGAAGCAAATGGACAAGGAAGAAAGAAAAGGCTGAAGATTAGAAGGTGTAAATGGCACGCTGGAAAGTGGGACAAAGTGCTAGAAATGCAGAGCAGAATCTGAACGGGCAGAAAAGAACACAAGATAAATAGCTTGAAAAGTGGCATATTACAGAATTGTTTTAATGAATAAATCTTAAAAGAGAATCTATTCAGCAGAAGTGTTGCATGGAAAGGAATCACTGCTGCCCTATAAGACTTTTATACTGGAGGTCTGCTGTTTTTGCTTCTGAATAGTTGTGCTGTGGATTCTTGCTTCTTTGGGTTAAAAGTTAGACGTATTTAACAGGTTTTAGATCACGATCCTGTGCGTTGAATGTACCTTATGTTAGCTTTTCCACAGCTGCTCAGATCACATTTAGCATTTTGAAGGCTGCAGGGCAGGAACATGGTGCTAATGAAATAGATAAACAGGGTTGAACTCGCCTACCGGGAACAGTGTTACAGGCTTTTAAATCTGAACACCTGTGAAAGCTACATGCTTCTAGGAATAGGAATTTGTAATCCATTTGATTGCCTTATGGTGCTGTTTGCTCCATGTAAAAAAATAAATAGTTAAATGGAATAAATTGCCATTTTTCTACTTACTGACTTCTCTTTCTGCAAATAGGACTGATTGGATTCTTTTCCCTGTAGGATATATTTTAATATGTATTTCTACATCTTATTCCAAAAAATCTGAACTCAGCCAATAAAATTTGGCAGGGGTGTTTGTGCAATGTTTCTCTTTAATGACCAAATTCAGAAAAACAAATATAATGTTTTGATGACAGTAACCCTTTGTATGCCTATAGTAATGTTTCAAGTGTCACAGCGGCTGTTTTCTCCACTGATTGAATAACACCAGTTAAGAAAACACTGATCTGGCTAACTACTGCTTGCTACTAGTAAGGCATGGATTTGCTGCGAATTTCCGCTTTTCGCCATTGTCGGATTTTTTTTTGCATATTGACAGGGGAGGAATCCATCTGTTGCTTGCTACACTTAGGGGCACATTTACTAACCCACGAATGGGCCGAATGCGTCCGATTGCGTTTTTTTCGTAATGATCGTTAATTTTGCGATTTTTTTCGGCGTCTTTACGATTTTTGCGTAAAAACGCGAGTTTTTCGGCGTATTTACGATTTTTGCGTAAAAAACTTGCACGAAACGTCGCGCCTTTTAAGTGTTAACGCTACGAAAAAATCGCGGCTTTGCGCAACTTTCGTAATGGCTACGAAAAACTCGAGTTTTTACGCAAAAATTGTAAAGACGCCGAAAAACTCGCGTTTTTACCCAAAAATCGTAAAGACGCCGAAAAACTCGCGTTTTTACGCAAAAATCGTAAAGACGCCGAAAAAATCGCAAAAAATACGAAAAAGTCGCAAAATGTTCGTTTCCAATCGGAATTTTTCCAATTCGGATTCGAAATCGTGTCTTAGTAAATCAGCCCCTTAGGGGCACATTCATTAAAGTACGACACGTCTGATTACAAAAAATTGATAATTTTTCTAAAGTTTACAACTTTTGCGTATTTTCTGCAATATTTTCGCTAATTTGCACAACTTTTTCGTACTTTGCAACAGTTTGGGTGACAATTTGTGCGACAAAATCATATTTGTCGCAACAAGTACAAAAGTTTTGGAATTCATTCAAGCTTCGGTATCGTGACTTTCCTTGGGCCAGGTTGGAGCTGCAGAGTGCCATTGAGCCCTATGGGAGACTTTCCTTGGGCCAGGTTGGAGCTGCAGAGTACCATTGAGCCCTATGGAAGACTTTCCTTGGGCCAGGTTGGAGCTGCAGAGTGCCATTGAGTCCTATGGGAGACTTTCCTTGGGCCAGGTTGGAGCTGCAGAGTGCCATTGAGCCCTATGGGAGACTTTCCTTGGGCCAGGTTGGAGCTGCAGAGTGCCATTGAGTCCTATGGGAGACTTTCCTTGGGCCGGGTTGGAGCTGCAGAGTGCCATTGAGTCCTATGGGAGACTTTCCTTGGGCCGGGTTGGAGCTGCAGAGTGCCATTGAGCCCTATGGGTGGCTTTCCTTGGGCCAGGTTGGAGCTGCAGAGTGCCATTGAGTCCTATGGGAGACTTTCCTTGGGCCGGGTTGGAGCTGCAGAGTGCCATTGAGCCCTATGGGAGACTTTCCTTGGGCCAGGTTGGAGCTGCAGAGTGCCATTGAGCCCTATGGGAGACTTTCCTTGGGCCGGGTTGGAGCTGCAGAGTGCCATTGAGCCCTATGGGAGACTTTCCTTGGGCCGGGTTGGAGCTGCAGAGTGCCATTGAGCCCTATGGGAGACTTTCCTTGGGTCGGGTTGGAGCTGCAGAGTGCCATTGAGCCCTATGGGAGACTTTCCTTGGGCCGGGTTGGAGCTGCAGAGTGCCATTGAGCCCTATGGGAGACTTTCCTTGGGCCAGGTTGGAGCTGCAGAGTGCCATTGAGCCCTATGGGAGACTTTCCTTGGGCCAGGTTGGAGCTGCAGAATGCCATTGAGCCCTATGGGAGACTTTCCTTGGGCCGGGTTGGAGCTGCAGAGCGCCATTGAGCCCTATGGGAGACTTTCCTTGGGCCAGGTTGGAGCTGCAGAGTGCCATTGAGCCCTATGGGAGACTTTCCTTGGGCCAGGTTGGAGCTGCAGAGTGCCATTGAGTCCTATGGGAGGCTTCCAAAATCATGCACTGAAGGTTTACGATTGTTCGGATACAAAAATCGGATTGCCTTTCGTAAATTATCGTTTCAATACAAAAATTTCGGACCTTTCAGATCGTTAGTACGAAATCTTCGTATTCAAACGAACCGAATTTTCGTGACTTTTGCAATCATCAGACATTATCGGATTTCGTGATTCGGATTCGTACTTTAATGAATGTGCCCCATAGGGTGTTCATTTTCTGTAAGTAATCCTCCTTGCGTGCATAGTAACAAACGGATCTCACTTATGTAAAATCTGCATAAAATCAGCATGTTCTCTACTGACGGAAAAATGCTGACAGAGAAACAATATGGGGCAGATTATTATGTGTGATAAAAGCTCACCAAATAAAAAAATCGTGTTCTATTTATTCCTATGTGATTTCTGGTAGTGTATTTATCAAATGGTGAACTTTCAAAAAATCCCCTAGGAATTCATAGCAAGTGGGTGAATTTTTCTGTGGTAAGCTCTAAGTCTAATGCCACACAGGGCTGATCAGCCCCTCCACTGGCATCAGCCTCCTACCATGCCTATCTGCCAGCAGAAATCGACACAAAATTCACGAGAGTTTACATTTTGAGCTGATATCCGCACATGTACCTGGCCGACACATTGGTTCCAGGTGCAGGCAAGGTAGGAGACTGATGACAGTGGGAGGGGCTGATTGTTGGCCTGCGGAAAGAGAATCAGCCTTGTGTGGTATCATCCTAATCTCACATTTTGATAAATCTGCCCCTATGTGTTAAAGGGGCTTTATGTTACAAAATATGAGACACTAGAAGTGACTTGTTATGTTTACATTTGTAAGAAAGTAGAACCTATTTAAGTTTTAATTTTATTCCATTTTGCTCTTCTACAGAAGCACCTTCTGCTTGTGCAAGCATCCATTGGCTGCCTCGAATCTCTTTTAGATTTTCTGTTTATCAAAAACAAGGATGTTGGTAAAGCTTTATTATTCTACATATATCTACAACTGTTAATGGGTGTTATATATTTATGTATATGTATGTCAATTGGATAGATTCAAAAAGGAGTTAGATGGCTATCAAGTGAGGGAATACAGGGTTATGGGAGATAGCTCTTAGTACAAGTGAGGGAATACAGGATTATGGGAGATAGCTCTCAGTACAATTGAGGGAATACAGGATTATGGGAGATAGCTCTTAGTACAAGTGAGGGAATACAGGGGTATGGGAGATAGCTCTTAGTACAAGTGAGGGAATACAGGGGTATGGGAGATAGCTCTCAGTACAAGTGAGGGAATACAGGGTTATGGGAGATAGCTCTTAGTACAAGTGAGGGAATACAGGATTATGGGAGATAGCTCTCAGTACAATTGAGGGAATACAGGATTATGGGAGATAGCTCTTAGTACAAGTGAGGGAATACAGGGGTATGGGAGATAGCTCTTAGTACAAGTGAGGGAATACAGGGGTATGGGAGATAGCTCTCAGTACAAGTGAGGGAATATAGGGTTATGGGAGATAGCTCTTAGTACAAGTGAGGGAATACAGGGGTATGGGAGATAGCTCTTAGTACAAGTGAGGGAATACAGGGGTAGGGGAGATAGCTCTCAGTACAAGTGAGGGAATACAGGGTTATGGGAGATAGCTCTCAGTACAAGTGAGGGAATACAGGGTTATGGGAGATAGCTCTCAGTACAAGTGAGGGAATACAGGGTTATGGGAGATAGCTCTTAGTACAAGTGAGGGAATACAGGGGTATGGGAGATAGCTCTTAGTACAAGTGAGGGAATACAGGGGTAGGGGAGATAGCTCTCAGTACAAGTGGGGGAATACAGGGGTATGGGAGATAGCTCTCAGTACAAGTGAGGGAATACAGGGGTATGGGAGATAGCTCTTAGTACAAGTGAGGGAATACAGGGTTATGGGGGATAGCTCTCAGTACAAGTGAGGGAATACAGGGGTATGGGAGATAGCTCTCAGTACAAGTGGGGGAATACAGGGGTATGGGAGATAGCTCTTAGTACAAGTGAGGGAATACAGGGTTATGGGGGATAGCTCTCAATACAAGTGAGGGAATACAGGGGTACGGGGGATAGCTCTCAGTACAAGTGAGGGAATACAGGGGTAGGGGGGATAGCTCTTAGTACAAGTGAGGGAATACAGGGGTAGGGGGGATAGCTCTCGGTACAAGTGAGGGAATACAGGGTTATGGGAGATAGCTCTCAGTACAAGTGAGGAAATACAGGGGTAGGGGAGATAGCCCTCAGTACAAGTGAGGGAATACAGGGGTAGGGGAGATAGCTCTCAGTACAAGTGAGGGAATACAGGGGTATGGGAGATAGCTCTCAGTACAAGTGAGGGAATACAGGGTTATGGGGGATAGCTCTCAGTACAAGTGAGGGAATACAGGGGTACGGGGGATAGCTCTCAGTACCAGTGAGGGAATACAGGGGTATGGGGGATAGCTCTCAGTACAAGTGAGGGAATACAGGGGTAGGGGGGATAGCTCTCAGTACAAGTGAGGGAATACAGGGTTATGGGGGATAGCTCTCAGTACAAGTGAGGGAATACAGGGGTATGGGAGATAGCTCTCAGTACAAGTGAGGGAATACATGGTTATGGGAGATAGCTCTCAGTACAAGTGAGGGAATACAGGGTTATGGGAGATAGCTCTTAGTACAAGTGAGGGAATACAGGATTATGGGAGATAGCTCTCAGTACAAGTGAGGGAATACAGGATTATGGGAGATAGCTCTTAGTACAAGTGAGGGAATACAGGGGTATGGGAGATAGCTCTTAGTACAAGTGAGGGAATACAGGGGTATGGGAGATAGCTCTCAGTACAAGTGAGGGAATACAGGGGTAGGGGAGATAGCTCTCAGTACAAGTGAGGGAATACAGGGTTATGGGAGATAGCTCTCAGTACAAGTGAGGGAATACAGGGTTATGGGAGATAGCTCTCAGTACAAGTGAGGGAATACAGGGTTATGGGAGATAGCTCTCAGTACAAGTGGGGCAATACAGGGGTATGGGAGATAGCTCTCAGTACAAGTGAGGGAATACAGGGGTAGGGGAGATAGCTCTCAGTACAAGTGGGGGAATACAGGGGTATGGGAGATAGCTCTTAGTACAAGTGAGGGAATACAGGGTTATGGGGGATAGCTCTCAGTACAAGTGAGGGAATACAGGGGTATGGGAGATAGCTCTCAGTACAAGTGGGGGAATACAGGGGTATGGGAGATAGCTCTTAGTACAAGTGAGGGAATACAGGGTTATGGGGGATAGCTCTCAGTACAAGTGAGGGAATACAGGGGTACGGTGGATAGCTCTCAGTACAAGTGAGGGAATACAGGGGTAGGGGGGATAGCTCTCGGTACAAGTGAGGGAATACAGGGTTATGGGAGATAGCTCTCAGTACAAGTGAGGAAATACAGGGGTAGGGGAGATAGCCCTCAGTACAAGTCAGGGAATACAGGGGTAGGGGAGATAGCTCTCAGTACAAGTGAGGGAATACAGGGGTATGGGAGATAGCTCTCAGTACAAGTGAGGGAATACAGGGTTATGGGGGATAGCTCTCAGTACAAGTGAGGGAATACAGGGGTACGGGGGATAGCTCTCAGTACTAGTGAGGGAATACAGGGGTATGGGGGATAGCTCTCAGTACAAGTGAGGGAATACAGGGGTAGGGGGGATAGCTCTCAGTACAAGTGAGGGAATACAGGGTTATGGGGGATAGCTCTCAGTACAAGTGAGGGAATACAGGGGTATGGGAGATAGCTCTCAGTCAAGTGAGGGAATACATGGTTATGGGAGATAGCTCTCAGTACAAGTGAGGGAATACAGGGTTATGGGAGATAGCTCTCAGTACAAGTGAGGGAATACAGGGTTATGGGAGATAGCTCTCAGTACAAGTGAGGCAATACAGGGGTATGGGAGATAGCTCTCAGTACAAGTGAGGGAATACAGGGGTATGGGAGATAGCTCTCAGTACAAGTGAGGGAATACAGGGGTATGGGAGATAGCTCTCAGTACAAGTGAGGGAATACAGGGGTAGGGGGGATAGCTCTCAGTACAAGTGAGGGAATACAGGGGTATGGGGGATAGCTCTCAGTACAAGTGAGGGAACACAGGGGTTTGGGAGATAGCTCTTAGTACAAGTGAGGGAATACAGGGGTAGGGGGGATAGCTCTCAGTACAAGTGAGGGAATACAGGGGTAGGGGAGATAGCTCTCAGTACAAGTGAGGGAATACAGGGGTATGGGAGATAGCTCTTAGTACAAGTGAGGGAATACAGGGTTATGGGGGATAGCTCTCAGTACAAGTGAGGGAATACAGGGGTACGGGGGATAGCTCTCAGTACAAGTGAGGGAATACAGGGGTAGGGGGGATAGCTCTCGGTACAAGTGAGGGAATACAGGGTTATGGGAGATAGCTCTCGGTACAAGTGAGGGAATACAGGGGTATGGGAGATAGCTCTCAGTACAAGTGAGGGAATACATGGTTATGGGAGATAGCTCTCAGTACAAGTGAGGGAATACAGGGGTAGGGGGGATAGCTCTCAGTACAAGTGAGGGAATACAGGGTTATGGGAGATAGCTCTCAGTACAAGTGAGGGAATACAGGGGTATGGGAGATAGCTCTCAGTACAAGTGAGGGAATACAGGGGATGGGGAGATAGCTCTTAGTACAAGTGAGGGAATACAGGGGTATGGGAGATAGCTCTCAGTACAAGTGAGGGAATACAGGGGTAGGGGAGATAGCTCTCAGTACAAGTGAGGGAATACAGGGGTAGGGGAGATAGCTCTTAGTACAAGTGAGGGAATACAGGGGTAGGGGAGATAGCTCTCAGTTCAAGTGAGGGAATACAGGGGTATGGGAGATAGCTCTCAGTACAAGTGAGGGAATACAGGGGTATGGGAGATAGCTCTCAGTACAAGTGAGGGAATACAGGGGTATGGGAGATAGCTCTCAGTACAAGTGAGGGAATACAGGGGTATGGGGGATAGCTCTCAGTACAAGTGAGGGAATACAGGGGTATGGGGGATAGCTCTCAGTACAAGTGAGGGAATACAGGGGTATGGGAGATAGCTCTCAGTACAAGTGAGGGAATACAGGGGTATGGGGGATAGCTCTCAGTACAAGTGAGGGAATACAGGGGTATGGGAGATAGCTCTCAGTACAAGTGAGGGAATACAGGGGTAGGGGATAGCTCTCAGTACAAGTGAGGGAATACAGGGGTATGGGAGATAGCTCTTAGTACAAGTCGATCCAGGGACTGGTCCGATTGCCATCTTGGAGTCAGGAAGGAATTTTTTCAAAGGCAAATTTGAGAGGCTTCAGATGGGGTTTTTTCATACAGACATAATAAGTGAGTCACTGTTCATACAACTTTTTGTATTTGGCACAGAGAACAATTTAATGAAATATTTTCCATTGTACCTTCACCAAAGGTAATTTATAATTTTCAGGTTTTTTCTACTTCCAAATGTTATCAAAATATATTAAAACCTCAACACAATCACACAGAGGCTGTTTATTGTATTTGTTTAGTTTCTTTTTCCCCATTGCTTATAGGTGAATAATATGTTACAGACTGGGCTATGCTCATTTGTTTTTCTTACCAATTAAACTGGCAACTGCAACTTTTGTTGGATTTTTGAAAACCTAATAAAAATCACAATAGAATCAAATTCCATTATATTTAAAATTATAGGGAAAAAAAGACTGTTTTCAGCCATAAAAACCAATAAAGAACCAATTTTCCTGCATGTGTTCCAGCATGTACTAATGTTTACTCTTATGTTTCTTTCTCTTTAGTATTCCATATGGCTTCACAACCTTCAAATCATTTTGTATTGTTAACCTGTCTAAACGGTGCACAGAGTGTTTTCCTTCAGCGTGGCATTCTTCGCTTTATGAGTATGGTGAGGAGGAAGAGATTTACTAATGGATATGTAAATGTATAAAAGATAATTTAGCAGGGTACTGCACACTGTAATGAGGCAGGTCATTTGCAATCACTCTGAATTTTGATTGGTTCCATCTTATGTCCAAATTAAAGGGAATCTAAAGTTCCCTCCCAAAATAAAACTTGCTCAGAGTGTCTTTCTATGATTCACTTTCATTGCAGTTTTATACTGCTAATATCTAGGTTTCAGCAGGCAGATGTGCTTCAGAACTGCCAACAGAATATGCAGTTTGCGATACAGTTTGGTTTCCCCTTTGGATTTTTGCTGCTTCCATTTAGCCCAGCACAGGTTTTTAAATCTCCAACAACCAAATGTGGGGTCCAGGCAGAGGCTTGCTGTTGAGCTGATGTACAGGATAGGATTGTTTTGCCTCTAATAGTTATTAATTATATCTTAGTTGGGATTAAGTACAAGTTTTCATACTGTTTTATTATTACAGAGAAAAAAGAATTCATCCTTAAAAATGTGAATCATTTAATTAAAATGGAGTCTATTGGAGATGGCCTCCCTTTAATTTGGAGCTTTCTGGATAATGGGTTTATGGATAATTGACCCCTTCCTGTATGACACATGTCTGCTATTGGTGTGCTTGGTTGTTATGATCACTTGATAAAGGGGCTGTGTCCCCGGAACATCTGCTGGATCTCTATTTAAGAAATAAAATGATGTAAGTTTTTTGCACAAAGAAGCGTTTAAAGGAGAGTGTCTGAGTGGTGGTGATGTTTATGTTAAGGACATTTGCTTTGTGCAGCTGGGCAGACTCAAGAGCATCTCGATAAAGTTCATTCGGTGGTTTACGTTTTTTCTGGTAAGAAAGGGACTAACAAAGGGAATTTTGGTTTAGAGAGATTGCAGTAGCTCATGCTCCATCTGTATTTTCACATAAACAATATAAAATATGCCTCTACTTGTTGATCCTTAGCTATAATTATTATAGTTTACGCAGATATATACAGCCCATGTTTGTCTTATTCACACAAGTGCCACTAATCTGAATGTGTTGCTTTCTATAAAGCTTCTTAAGTACGGCTGCACCGATACTCATACTCTCTCGGAGATGAAGCAAGTGCTTGAGAATGCAGCAAAAATTCAGATTCCAGACATTCCCTTTCCTGTGGCTGTAGAATTAAAGAACTTCTTGCTGCAGGTAAGCACTCGACTTATATCCCTGCTGTGCTAAAGCTGCTGCACAATGTGTATCATGTCGCTGTCACATTCTGTATTCTGTAGCTACAGGAAACAAACGGCGCCATCGGAGATGCACAACGAGAAACCATAAATGAACTTCTTGAAAAAGTCGACTGCATTCAGGAGCCACCTGTCACAGAAGACTTGTTGTATCCTTTATACATATTCATTACTGCGTATTCTAGTACAAGTACCAGATCTGTTATCCAGAATGCTCGGGACCTGGGGTTTTCTGGATAAGGGATCTTTCCGTAATTTAGATCTCCTTAACTGAAGTCTGCTAAAAATAATTTAAATATTATATGAACCCAATAGGATTGTTTTGCCTCCAATAAGGATTAATTATATCTTAGTTGGGATCAAGTACAGGGTTCTGTTTTATTATTACAGAGAAAACAGGAATCATTTTTAAAAATTAGAATAATTTGCTTGTAATGGAGTCTATGGGAGATGGCCTTTCTGTAATCTGGAACTTTCTGAATAACGGGTTTCCGGATAATGTATCCCATACCTGCAACTCTAAATAATGCAAGCAGTTATTCCCAGTGTGGGGGCAATGCCACTAGATTCACATGATTGACTGGGGTATAAAAAAAATAATATCTTTTAGAGTGGTGTGATGTGTACATTTATATATGTGGCTTCTGGTTTTTATATTGTAGAGCTGGGGTAAACCTCCTTTCCATGAGAATTTCATTCACAATCTGCCTTCATTCATGTGTCTGCATTGAAAGTCATAGACGAAACTGTAAATGCTCTTAAGTAGTTTCTCCTTTTCACTGGCTGGTGTGGATGTTGTGTTGGCTTTCCATCAACATTCTAATTTATTCTTTTCTTTTCTGCTGCCATTATGAACTTCTCACACTTTCCACCTATTCTTCATCTCCTTGTTCTTCTCTCTATTGAGCATTTTGTATTATCCCCCTCCCTCTTCTGTCTCTTATCTCCACTATGTTTACTCCATCTCTCCTCTATAGTTATTTTCATCTTTTCCCTCCATCTGCTCTTCTCATTACATGATTTTCTTGTGTTGTCCTCGTCTTTCATGAGGGTTATCCTTATTGCCATCCCCAGGCAACTAATTTCATTGTTGAGTTTTTGCTCAATACAAATTGGTAATATCAGTAAAACAATGCATATTTTCATATAAATATATTTCTGGAAATATACACCAGTAAAACAATTCACCCAGGCAAAATATTAGGAGAGAATGAAAACTACTGGTAACTTTCAAGACATTCCAGAGATTTTTTTTAGACAAAAATCTAAAGTGGTTTCCTTACATAATGTGGCTTCTCTGTCTTTAAAACGTAATTGATACAAAACTTAACTACAATTATTGTCCAACACTTGCATATAGATCTTGTACAACTGCTTCTCTTAATTTCCTTAGCATTGCCATGGTAGATGTGTCAGTGGAATAGTAGTGTCACTGTCCCATGTGACAGGCTGAAAAGCAGCGGAAACCTGGCAAGACCTTCTGTTCAGTGCTGGGCTGAAATATTTGACTCAAAATGTTATAAACTGATTGTGTTTCAGAGAGACGATATAGATACACAACTTGCTGTCAAGTCTGGAAGTCTGTGCCAGCCTCACCTATAACACAATTAGCTTTGCTGAGGCATTGTTCTACGTTATTGTATTCTCTGAGAAAATTCTCCAGACTGAATTCTTCTATTAAAAATGGTTTGATTAAAGTACCATAATCCCCTTACGCCCTTTCATGTTTAGAGACATTTAACCATACACCTATGATTAAGTGTCTCTGAGCACAAAACGCATTGAGTGGCTGTTTTGTGATATCCGCTCCCCTAGCTTAAGGCTCCTGCACCTGAGCCTCTCCTCCTGTGTGGGAGTTGTTGGACACCCCTTATTGTTTTGCATCATTATTTCAGCCTCATTATCTGCTCTTTATCTTTCTGGTTAATAAATGGCACTGTGGTGACTGCTAGAGTAAAATTTGTGGGGGGTTTTTTTGTTATACATATAACCATGTGTCTTTGCAATATATTTGCGCTGAAACTATCAAAAATGATGTTCCCAAAGCCAATAAATGTTTGGTTTTAAAGCACCAGGGGTTCAAGACCCCCTTTTGGACAAACATTTGGTCAGAAACTTTTACCAAAGGTTACATTGTGCTTTAGTTGCAAGAGTATTAGGACAGAAAAAAAAGTTCACGCCAAAGCTCAAGTGGCTTTACAGCGGGGCAAATATCTATGTAGTACATTAACACAAGCAATGCTGTACAGCTGGGGTTCTAGTACTGATTCTAACTAAGTCTCAGGTTAACTTGTTCCTAATTGCACAAAACAAGTATTGCTAGTGCCAAAGAATCACAAGCAAATCAACCCAATGAGCATCAAGGTGGGCATACTGAGGAAAGATGCGCTTGGTTAACAAACTTGCCAAATGAGCAGATCTTTCAATGTATAACCAGTCAAAAGGTATTATATGTGCATACAGTAGGACAAATGTATGTTTGTAGCTATATCCCTTACAAATAATATATCTGGCTGTTTCCCTAGTGCTCTTATCTTATACCATATAAATGCTTTGCCAGGATACACAGCTGAGATTTAGATTCACGCTGATTCATGTTCTGTGGCCTTTGCCTCTATTTTTTGTATCACCTTTATAAAACACTTTACTGTAAAGAGTTAGAGCTCTGCAAATAGATTTGCTTCTGCAACGTGTCTGCTATAGCATAGTTCTGAAACTGAATATCTGTTCATCTTTTAATCTGGAACAGTGCTGCAACTGTAAATGAGTTTAGGAGAATCCAAATCAGTCAAAAAATATTTACAGACCTTTATTAAATCTTTACAATCATGTCAAATACACAATTATATATACACAAATGTTATATACACACCCAGGCCATTACAGTACATGATATTGTGTGGCGAGTTTGTACCAAACAATAAAAAATAAACCCTGCCAGGACCAAGGATGGCAATGAGCAACGCTGTGCGTGGAATTGAGTGGAGTCAATGAAAACCAATGCACCTGCTTGGGCTACTTTCTTTCATATGGTGCTAGTCACTAATAACTACAACCATAGGCTCTGTGATATAAAGCATAGTAACTGATAAGAGGGACACAATGGCAATTTATGGTTTAACAGAAACACATTGTTCAGTTATTTACATGCAAGCAGCCTTCGACTTTTTCAAAATAAAGGTCACCAATAATTGAGAGAAAACTGCCCCCATCCCTAGTGCTTAATAATGATTATCTGACACTTGGTATGTGAGTGAAGCACAAGGTTTCAGGCCACTTACTGCTCCACTCATTTTTTAACATTCTTGTCTTAATTACCACAAATCTCATACAGTATACTTTGGGACAAGTTTATGTTTTGTTACCAAGTTGATTATGAAAGAGTAGGTGCCACTGTGCCTTGTCTGTGATCTGATGTGGGATGGGCCATTCCAGTGGGTCAGTAAAGATCAATTATTCTATAGAATTCAGTGAGGGCTGGCCATACACATAGTAATATGGAAAGAGAGATTGGCCTATTACAGATCAAAGGCCAATCCTATCACATTCTACCAACATAGCTAAAACAGCCTGCCAATGAGTTAGCCAGATGTGAGTTGTGCCTCAATTCCATGGAAATAAATTTCCAACAATGTTTCAAAAACATGGAGAGAATGATAACAAACACCACTATATTAGAGAACTTTTATCCTGTGCTGGGACTAATGCATTGGTACGTCTGAGTGTATAACATGGGATAACTGCACCATAGAAGCACTACTAGTACAGCAACGGAGAGAAAACTATGCAAGCTGAAAATGTGACCGTCTGGGGAAAGAAACTTTTGAAAACTAGAACCAAGCAATCAATACTAGCACCAGGCAAATAAAAAGCTAAAATAGCACACAAAACAGTTTCATTTGTATATAATTACCTATATGCTGCATTTATATGGGCATAGGTTTAATGAACAATGCTTAATAATTATATTGCAAGCGTTAGCATTACAACCTAAAGGGGAATTGAGCAGGCAGTATACATCCCTTGTTTAGTATGAGGGCAAAGAATAGGACTTGTGCAGAACGTACCTTTAGCCCATTGTTTTAATCACTGGAGCATTTTTATTATTTCTTGAACAGAAAAACTGAAGCTACTCCATGTTTGGTCATTTAGAGGTAGATAATTTAATTACCAGAGCACAGAAAATCTTGCATAATGGACACTGCAAAAAAAAAAAAAAAACAAAACACAAAAAAGCTAGAAGGGAGGGGGTTGTACGCTTGTAATCTACTTATTTACCTTGCAAGGACCAAACATGGAGTAGCCTTAGTTTCCCAGTTAGGGTGAAGACAAACAAAGATACTTAGTAGCAGCTACTTGTCAAGGCTACAAAACGTCAGAAAACACCCTGCTCTACACAATGCTGATAACTGCCTCTGCTAAAACACACGTAGAGACTGTTATCAGTAAATTGTCTATTTTTGTAGCTTTGACAAGTAACTCTCTTCACCCTTAGAATACCATATTTTCAAAACCAATGATAATGAGAAATCTAATATTTCTGGTGTATGCTTCAATACCAGTATCTGACTTTTGTCTTAGAAGTGAGAGGTAAAAACGCGACAAAGCAGTCTGTATTGTTGTTTTTCTTCCCCTTGGTTTGATCAGCAGGAAGTACTTTATGCCATACCTTGCTGGCAAAAATGTGACATGGCAATGCTTAGACATAATGTATCTTTCCACAATAAAACCCAACGGTACCATTACACAGTGAAGTGCAAAAACCAAGTGTTTTTAAATTAGGCTTACTGGGTAGAAGAAGTTGTGTGATCTAAAACATGGCATGTCCCAGGACTGTATACAAAGAATGGCAGAAGGGTTAAAATATCAGACTTATTGTTTATTTTCCTTTGAAACCAAATATGGGACAATTTTAGGACAAGCAAAAAATGTGCATTTGCCAAGATTCCCACTCACAGCCTGACTTGTTTTATAAAAACACATTACAAGTTATAGAGGTAGTATTGAGACCAGCAATAAACTTCAATTCACAGTAATAGACCCTAGTAAATAAAACAATATGCTTCTAGTGACAATAATACACAGCGTGCAAGTTGTCAGGGGACCTTTCTGCATATAGGGTGCTGCTCTGGGTTTAACCAGGTACCAACCTGTAGCACCCACTACCCCCACAGCCACTGTAGGGATTTCATTAAATCGACATTGGGAGACTTGCACAATCCTAGCTTCAATGTCATTTTGTCTTTCAGCCGGTCCCACTGCATGAGAGATGTGAGAATAACCAGGGAGAAAGGAACAAATGGTTCGGCAGCAGCTGATTGGTCACACAAGTATTGTACAGTTCCAGGCTGATGTACATGAGCGTATAGAAATAAACCTCTAGTCTGTAATCATCTTTCTCTGAACTTGGCTGTTAAATCAATCAAATACAAATGTTTTGTCCCATCAAAAATGAAACAGCAGTGACAAAGTATTTCCTGTAATTCAAATAAAAATCCCCATTACATCTCTAATATTCCCCTTTTTTTGACAGTTTGGGGTAATCTCTTCTACACAATTAGCGCTTCTGTAGGAGATTGCTCTAAAGATCATTTAGTGCAGCGAGTAAGTTAAAGTGAATTGAGAATATAAAACAGAATAATGAATAAGAGTTCACTATACACCTCTCCGCTCAAGGTCATTATGATAAAAAAAAAAAAAAAGAATAAAAAATAATCATAAGTAAAATTCTTTTCAACGTTAGGGGTGGTTGACTTGCAGGTTAACGTTTAGTATGTTATAGAAAGGGCAATTCCTAACAACCTTTCAATTCATTTTTTATTTCATTTTTTAAAATTATTTGCCTTGTTCTTCTGACTCTTTCAACAGGGGCCACTGACCCTGCAGCCAGAAACTATTGTTATTGTTACTTTTTATTATTTATCTTTCAGTTCAGCCCCTCTCCCTTTTATATTCCATTATCTCATACAAACCACTCCCTGGTTGCTAAGGGAATTTAGACCCTAGCAACCAAATAGGTGCTGAAATTGCAAACTAGAAAGTTGACCAAGAAGCTAAATAATTTAAAAAAACACAAATAATAAAAAATGAAGACTAAATACTAATTGTCACAGAAAAGCACTCTCTACATCATACTAAAAGTTAATTTTAAGCTGAACAACCCTTTGCCAAAGCATTTTGCTAGCAGCTGGCAGGACCAGGCAGTGTTTGTCTGAAGCAAATCTACAGCAGTCAGTGCCCGGTATCCTTTCTGCTGCAAATCCTAGAAGCTTCAGAAGGAGCTGGGCTTGGGGGGTGCAGGGAAAATAAATATGATTAAAACAAAGCAAGGTAATGTAAATACCACTGACACTGGCAAATTGTAATAATCAAATTCAACAAGTTGCTGCTTTGCCTTTTAGGAGGGAGTCTTGTTACAACCATACATTTATACATCCCCAAAGGCTGCTAATCCAAGTGTTTGAGTGCCACGGCCTAGAATACAAAAAAACAATACTCTTTTATGTGGGTTACTTGAAACATCATCTTGATTAATGACGATAAAACCTGAAAATTTGCTTCTTCCTCCCATCCTCGAGGCAAAATAGAACATTCCATAAAGTCAGCCCTGATATAAAAACTTGCAAAGTCCCTGGTTTAGGTTACACATCGTCAGCTCAGGTACTCGAGCATAGGAAATATGGCTTGGCAAAGCAAAGGAAGAAGAACTGTGAATGGCAGTGAGAGATTGATCCTGCATTTGCCATTAGGATACGCTCGGCAGTAATCTGGCTGTTTGTTGCAAAGGCTTGCACTAAGTTTTGTAAAAGAAATAGATTTGGCCAAAATATACATTTCTATACATTCCGGACAGAGTTAAAAAAAAAATTGGAAATGTGGAAACACTGACTAAAGAATGAAACAAACATTTTTTGGACCATGACCAAGAAGTTTGAGGATGATCTATAAAGATCTTCTTTTAACTAAAAATCATTTTAAACTGATTCAATAAATAAACTAGTTTCCCTATTTTTTAGAGTTTTAATGTGATAAATATGGAGAATGTATAGGCCATTCACCTTCCTAACCTTAAGAAGTTCTTCATAGAGGCTCATAAAAATAGAATTGGTATTTGCTCCTATTTTCTACTAACATTTGACACAGGATCCAACAAAACATCAGGAAACAGACATGCCTTGGGTATTGTGGACCCGCTGAAAATGTACAGCAAACGTTGTTAAATATTTTCCTTCACAAATGCTGTTCATGAAGTGTGTAAACCTTTCGTAAAGGGCCAGATGCCTTTACATGGTAGCGAAGAACAGATGGAGTCTTTAAACAAAAATACGTTTGGTCATAGTTCATCCTTCTCCATCATTTCAAAGGCCTCAATGTCCTCTTTCCAGTCTGCCAATATTGACTCCATTGGCCGAACTTTGTTGTCCCATTTTTCCTCTGTGGAGTCTTCAGAGGTTTCTGGTGGGGTCTGGAAATTGTCTTTAGAGCTGTGTGCAGTTTCTTCAGTCTTATGGTCTTTACTTTCTGCTGTAATGTCACTTTCTAAAGTGCTGCCCCCACCAGATGGAGAGTCAGAACTTGGCACCTCTAGCTGAGAAACAGGCGATTCTTCCAGAGGCACTAGAGAAAGCTCTTCAATTTCTTCTGGGGTCATAAACATATCGTCTAAAGCCTGTTTCTGGGAATCATTTTCTACTGGCTTCTGTTCTCCACCTTCGTTTTCTAAATCTGTATGAAGGAAAGAACACACAGCTCAATACATGCTCTTCTGGCCCTATCATCATGGTACATTTGGATTTCTAGCAATAAAATAGCATAGATACACAGTTTTACTCCAAGCAGAGCCCCCTGCTACCAAATAGCCAATCACAGTTCCTATTTGGCATCCCCCAAAGAACGTTTTTATGCTTGTGTGGCTCCTCAACATATTTAACATTTGAGTGTGGCTCACAAGCAAAAACAGTTGTGGATCCCTGCTTTATACAGTAGGACCTTATCGCCAGGGCTTGGAAACAAACAACCAGAGCCAAAAGGCAAGAACATGATTTGCTGTTATTACATATAGCTCTGAGGAGAGGGAGAGAACTGCTACACTGCTGGGTAAAACCCTATTTCATCATCAAGAAACCCCACAAAAAAACAAAAAAAGCACTCTTCACTTATACACATATGCAGAGTACACAGTTTAACTATTTTGGAAAAAGCTGAGTTTGGGCTGATATTCTAATTATAAAGCATTTTTGCCTAAAACTCTCGGGTGGAGTAGACCATAACAGCCTGCAGAAGAATTTGTGGCTTTCCAACCTTTTATCAGAATCTCCACTCAAAAATGATTGTTAAATTGCTGAATGGAAGATCTGCTCTCTTATTGTTTCAGAAATAATTGTAAATGATTTTCCATATGATAAACAAAAAAATCTTAATTTTCAAGATCTTATTTCCAGAAAAAAATCTGTGTCCAGATTTGAAGAATATATAATTAAGAGCTAATGGAAGATACTGTTCTAAGGGGCAGCAGTGCGCTTCCAGCTGCTTGGGGTTTTATCCCCCTGCATCCTGTGGCTTAAAAATTAAAATTTAAAGACCATGTGGAAAATCCTACATAAATCTACATGGTTGTCGTCATCACATCAGGGTTCCAATCCAGGCAAAGTAATGCAGGAAACAGCATGTGAGTGAAACACCAGGCAAGCAAAGACTCACTTTGGTTAAAGGAGAAGGAAGTCACTTGGGGGTGCCAAAATGTTAGGTACCTCCCAGTGACTTTAATCGCTTACCTTGTACCCCAGGCTGGAGCCCCTGTTAGGAGAAAACAGCACCAGCCCGGGGTACCTGTAGCGAGTGTTTCCTCTTCCTTATTTCTTCTGTCTTGGAATCCCTGGGCCAGCACATGCCCAGTACAGTGACTTTTTTGTTAAAGTTTAGCTTTTCACTCTACTGCGCAAAGACGGCAGAAGGAAGAGGAGACACACGCTGCAGGTACTCCCGGCTGGTGCGGTTTTCTTCTAACAGGGGCAACAGCCCTGGGTAAAAGGTAAGCGATTAAAGTCACTGGGCTGTGACTTAGACTTTCCTTCTCCTTTAAAACAAATGGCTGTTAATAATACAGTGCCCCCTCCTGAAAAGCATGGCTGCCAATCCCCCTAAACTGGTCAGTTTCCTGTACCTGCAAGTCAATGAAAAGCAATCTGTAGAGGCAATGAAACTAACGAGTGTGCCATTGCCCTAAGATCTGCAATGCTGCCCAACTGCTTCTCTCAGCCCTGTGTTTTCCATCAAGCTGAGAGAAACAGACCAGCTTCCCTTCAATGCTCCATATACCTGCAGTGAAATCTACTGTATCCACCTCAGTGCAGCCACGCGCGGCAGAGCGTAGGTGTGCCCAAAAACGCCTGCTTTTCAATTTCTGGGTGGACCTATGCTCCAGTCCACTGAGTGTCCCTGCACTGAGGCAAATACTGTAGGTTTCAGTTCAGGCACACAGAGCAGCGTAGGGAAACGGATCTGTTTCTCTCAGCCTGACAGAAAAATGCAGGGCTGAGAGAAGCAGATCTATGCTCCACATGCCCTTGCCTTTAAGGAACTGTATTAATGTTGTGTAGAAAGAACTAATCGGCGATGAAAGGAGACAAAAACCAACTGCAACTGTTCTCCTGTTCCCACCTCAGACAGACTGTAGAAGCAGTGCCAGCATTGTGTCACTGTATGCTGCCTGTGTGTGCCATACTCTGCCTGACCTATGCTGCCTGTGTGTGCCATACTCTGTCTGACCTATGCTGCCTGTGTGTGCCATACTCTGCCTGACCTATGCTGCCTCTGTGTGCCATACTCTGCCTGACCTATGCTGCCTCTGTGTGCCATACTCTGCCTGCCCTATGCTGCCTGTGTGTGCCATACTCTGCCTGACCTATGCTGCCTGTGTGTGCCATACTCTGCCTGCCCTATGCTGCCTGTGTGTGCCATACTCTGCCTGACCTGTGCTGCCTGTGTGTGCCATACTCTGCCTGCCCTATGCTGCCTGTGTGTGCCATACTCTGCCTGCCCTATGCTGCCTGTGTGTGCCATACTCTGCCTGACCTATGCTGCCTGTGTGTGCCATACTCTGCCTGACCTATGCTGCCTGTGTGTGCCATACTCTGCCTGCCCTATGCTGCCTGTGTGTGCCATACTCTGCCTGCCCTATGCTGCCTGTGTGTGCCATACTCTGCCTGCCCTATGCTGCCTGTGTGTGCCATACTCTGCCTGCCCTATGCTGCCTGTGGGAAGTGAACCTGGCAGGGATTTGTTCTGGAAGTTTGTTAGCATTTGGAGATTATATGGCCCCTAAGGTGTCATTATGTGCTGGGGGTTGCTGTGCTATCCACAGGGGAGGATGAGGCATATGGAGTTAAGGGTGTGTCTTAATATGACATAATATAATTCTTTCACATATGAATGAAGGGTGATATCCCTACACCGGACCATTTGGGTTTTTGCTGTGCTACAACCATTAATGTGGGTATGTGATAACATGGGTGTGGTTTGAAGTGGGTGCGGTCAAAACTGGCTTCCATTATCGGCTCTCCACCATGTAGGCCAAAAAAATTCCAGCCCTTGGTACCACAGAAGTTGGACAGCACTGCTGTACACCATAGGCATTATAGCAGTTAGTGTAAATTGTCAAATTGTGTGCCTGCACTCTAAACTGGTGCAATAAGTAGGTGCTAGGTCAAAACATGTAAACACCTATAGAAAGGACCAGCACAGCAAGTCACATTAATATCTTCTTTTTATTCACCATGTGATCCAATGTTTCCAGGAGGGAACGAAATGTTGGATCGCATGGTGAATAAAAAGAAGATATTGATGTGACTTGGTGTGCTGGTCCTTTCTATAGGTATGTATATAAATTAAATTATATATATATATATATATATATATATATATATATATACACACACACACACATACATACATATATACATTGCAGTATCTGGACATATATTTTAGTGTTTAATCCTTTGGTTGTTTGGCAATGAATAAACAGAAAGCTGAAAAAGAAGAATCTGCAGCGCTGGAGCTCTGTAACTTGAATGGCTGTACCATACATACAATTTACGGCACATAAAGGCAGAATTAAATCAGTAGAAAAAGGATGAGACTTTCTATCCAAAGCTAACACAGATAACTGGCTGTTTACTCTTGGCTGTGCAGCCAACTTTATTTTGCTTGGAGAAAATACTTACTGCTATCAAAAATGTAGTTTGGGACTATTTTACCTTTAAAAATGGTTGCTGAAATTCCACAGAAAGCACAAATGAAAAAGGAAAATAAAGCGTGAGTATATAATAACATTTACACCAGTCACTTATAGTTTCATTTACTTGAAATACTCTTATGGAACAAGAACATAAAAGTAAATATTAAAGAATCAGTTAGAATTCGGGGTTACACTGCAATGTATAAAAGGTAGCACGAGTCTACTAGTTACATCTTGCCTTGCATGGGCAGCACCACAAACCTCAGCTACTGGACAAAGGCAGCCAAGAGGCATAAGAGATAGGCAAAGGGAATGATGCACAACTGATTGGTGCTTCTCCTGAAACTTTGAAAGAGGAAAGTCACTGTGATAACTGCAGAGAGGCATGGATAACAACCCATGGCACTGCCTGCAAAGCATTATCACCATGTCAGGTGGCTACTTTAACACCAACGAGAGGCACTGCAAGTAGGCCTGGGCAAGCATTGCTGTACTACACATTCTGCTTCCAGTCAGCTGCAGTAGGCGTATTACTGTTCTCCTCTCAGCTCTCAATTAGCAGCTTTCTGTGGTCATGGTCTATATATGTGTCAGATATAAGATACACAAGAGCCTTGGATATCCTGTAAATCATATCCTTATAAATGGTGCTTGTTATAATCGGTGCTCAGAAATTACATCAATGTCACATGACTCACTGCACTTGAGTATTATAAATAAAGTGCCACCTGCTGTAAAATATGAGGGTATAAGAAGTCACCTCAAAGTTTCATGCCCTGTAAAAAAAGGAGGCCTCATGCCTTCATGTGGTCGGGGAAGCCCAAGGCACATTATTCACTATATGCATTTCTATAGAGGTGGATATGGGGGCAGCATGTATAAAAGCTGCCTCTTAGCCAAAAATGATGTTATCTTAAGCAAATTATATTATATTCAGCAAAGGCCACGTATGATTTCCCAATAACTGCAGTATGAAGGGTAATTTCCATAATAACTTATCATTTGCCTGACAGAGTGGACTGCTAAAACAGAGCCAGATAAATCCCAAACGTTTTGGCTTTAAACCTATAATTCCCAGCTTATTTTATTTATCTGCATGTCTGCTTGTCTGCTAATAACAACAAATGCTTGAAACCCTTGAGAGTCATAAAGAGCTGTAGAAACTGCCTTCACTGTAGTTCAAAAGCTTATGAAACCATACCTTAGTTGGTCATGGCTATTAGCTGGGCTAAGCTGAAGATACGGTTGCTTAGAAGGTGCTAGCACTTCCTTTAATGGAGGATGCTCCAAGTTGATGGAAGACTTCATAGACTCACTTACTTATGGTAAAGGAGGAAGCCCATTAAAAGCAATTACTTACCTCGGTCTTTGGCTTTATCGGAGAGTAGAACCTCCACCTGCTGGTATTCACGAATTGCATCAAGAATGATATTTCCTTCCTTGCTGAAGAGAAATAACATGGGGATGGTAATGTCATCCGTATTCTTCCCATCTCCAGCCATTTGGAAGAGAGGTGCAGTGTCACTGCTACTACCTTCGTTGTCATCTACAAAAACATAGGGCACACTTAAAGAGAAAAAACACAAGAATCTGGCAGTGGAGATAATGAAAGCTTGAGCTGGGTGCACAACTGAGTCAAAGTTCTCCTTTAGGCCACAGCCTGCATGCATGTGTTCTAAAATTCTTATTAATGTACCTGGAGTAGATGGCCACTCAAAAGTGCTAGAGTATGCAGTTACGCACTGAAATCCACTCCATGTGCCAGCACCGGACCAACACCAGGGCTCAGGCACATCAGAAGATTTGTAAAGAGTAGGGGCAGATTCTTGGCCTGTATTTATCAGCAGGCTGACAATCCGCCCCATCTGGCAGTGCCCTTAAACTTTCTTAGCATCACTGACTTTTCAGGCATTAACTACCCCAATTAGAACCCTGCATGTACTTACCTATAACAATACCTCCAATGGCCCCAGCTTTCTGAACATTGCGAGCCTTCTCAGCAAACATACATTGTCCTCTCTGCATCAGTGCAATCTTGCCTTGTATTGCTGCTCCATTGGTGATATCAGAGCACCCGCTGTATGGCTCAGCTCTTGCTACCAAGCCTCGTGCCTGCGATAAGTAGAAACCAAAACATCACACTCACCCCCACTGCAATTTCATGAGAAAACACTACTTGCACCACAGAGCTAAGATCTCCAACTTAGTCACAATAACAAACACACACAATCTGCACACAAACAACTGCACTTTTACTAATACTGAACTCTGGTCTCATCAAGCCTTGCCAGTAAACAAATAGTATGCCACAGACCCTGAGAATCCCAGAACTGTTTTACAGGGCCGGTGTTAGGCTAATTGGATCCAATAGGGCCCCACACCCACCAGCAGGAATAAGCACATAAAGCTGTCCAGCCCTCCCCCAACAATGACTACCTGATAATACTTCTATGCCCACAAAATGGGCACTACATTCATACTGCTATCCCAGCGTATGCACAGTCTTTCACTGTTTCTAGTGTGCTTAAGAGGGCCAATAATCACTGTCTCACGCTGTATACAGTATGCTTGGTGTCAGTGCCCAGTGCTTGGGGGGCAACATTGTGCCATGAAATGTTGGGGGCCAATGGAACAAGAGAAAAAGAGGTGATAAGACAGGGTTACATCATCAGTCACATGGGGAGAGTGAGAGACAGGGAATATTTGCCCACCCAACCCTGGAACCCTGTGCCAGCTGGCAACACCTTGTGTAGGGGACCCCTGCAAAATGGTCCCAACTGGGCCCTGCCATTTATAAGACCAGCTCTGGTTGTCACCATGGTACTTTTATGCTAATACTGTAGATTTTAAAGCTGGCAGAACTAAAAGGGTTAAATATCTACAGTCCAGGATAGAAACAGAATGGGAATCCTTATATTTATCAAAAAGAGGAACCCACTTTATCCATAACTGCCCTGTGTGCTATTACTCTTTAGCCGTATTTTGAGAAACAGCACAAAGCAGCTGCAAAATAGTACAACAGGAGGATAAAACCGTCACTTTAATTTATGATATAATATACTGCAAAAAAATCCTAGTTAAAGCAAATGTTCTTTTGTCAAGACAAGAAACGGCTACATACCCCTGCTAAATGTTTAGAAAGGTCCATTCCAAACTGAGCTGGTCCCGCAGTTAGTACAACTCTCCCATAAAATGGGTGCGACACAATCTGTACGGCACGGGGAGGCAGCTGCTGCTCTTTCTGCTGCTGGCTAGAAAGCTCAATCATTTCTTGCATAAATCGAAGCCCATCCTCAGCATCAATTGAGCTTGCAGCCTGCAAAGGGATAGTTTCATTTCATTTATTTGTTCAAAGAATCTTCTGCACCCATGATGGGTGCATTCTGCTTAATATACTCCACATCTTTAGGCCATGTTGGGGAATCAGCTTTTGGCATATAGTACAATAACAATGACTTACTGCCAAACAAGAAAAAGGTACAAGTGGGAGAGAAAGAAAAGCAATAAATATAAAATGATATATTCTAAATGCAGGGCTTTGCCTTGTCTCTATTACAGGTGGCTCCAGCTCTGCCTACAGAAACCGCATTACTCTACCGAGCCAGAAGTTTAAAGCACTAGCAGGAATCCATGGCAACCATAGCAATCTTTCTAAAGGGTTAGTATAATGGCAGGTGCACAGTTTTTAATATTTAAATAATTAGAGGAAATATGTTGCTCAACAATTTAAAGAAATCATCTGGGGGCTGAAATATCTATTGGTAATACAGGTACTGAGATGTAATGATATTATATTACTTGTAAAGGAGTCCAATATAGTTTATAGGCAGCTTTAAAAGCCTCAGATAAGATAAAATGCAGTTTTAAATGTGAGCTGAGTGGTGCAGCTGGTATAATGCAATACTCCTTGAGTAGTTCAGGAGTCCAAAGCTTCCAGTTCACTGTTATTATGTCTGACCTACAGAAATCACAGTAAGACCACCAAGTAAATTACAAGTCTCTTTGTCTATCAGAGTTTTTAATTTTGCTGCTGTTATTTTGGCTTGTCGGGCTTCTTGTGCAGTTAAAGTATCTGGATACTCTTTATCCAGCACACCCTTTTCTGAGGGTATAGAGATATATGAGAAAATAAGCTGCTTGATTTAGACTTGCTAATGGTAATGTTAAAACTTATTAACCCCTGGAGAGTAACCAGGGCTGGAAGCAGAGGCAGCTGCCTAAATTTCATAAGAAGAGGGGGTGCAATTTTCAAGGAGGAGAAGGAGACCTGCCTGGGGGTGCAGATGAGTGAGAGGGCGCCGGGACCAAATAGCATTGCCTAAGGTACAAATACTATTTGGCCAGGTACTGAGAGTAACCATTATATGTAAAAGGAGAAAGAAAAGTGTAAAACAAAGTGGATTATCATTCTTACTTGGTTGGCATGCTGGACCAACTGAACACGGCCATCCTTGAGGTGAATCAGACTCACGCCCATCTTCTTCAGAATCTCTAAATGTTCTGAATTAGTGGCCATGAAATCTCGAGCCCGCAGCGGTGGCTTATTTCCACTGCCAGAAACCTCATCTCTGCAAGGGGTGCAATAAAAAAAAACAGCAAAATTAAGTTGTGCAGTTTGCTAGCATAATCAGTAACAGTCAGGTTTCACTTTTTTCTGTTGATAAGAAAAAAGCAAAAGGAGAATTAATCAGACTTTTAAACATCGCAATGAAGTTTATTTCCTATTATAACTATAAACGTTAGCAAAAGCATGCCCGTACTTGCTATCAACAATAATTATTCTCGGGATTTAAGTCACATACTCAGCAATGAGAGGACACTGGCTTTACATAATTCTTCCATGTACAAAACTTTGTTGTATACAAGAGTGGGAAGATTGAAGTAATTAACACTGAGAATAATTCAAATAGTTACACCAATGGTGGTAAAATGCTGAATACTTGCCTTAATTATTAAGGGTAACTAAGAATTTATATAAATATAATGAACCCTTTTTTTCCCCCACAGATACAATATAAATGCAGTGTTGTGAAGCTAGATGTCCTGTGGCAGTTCTGTGACCATCTGTTACCCTTCCTATATCTTCTTCGTAATTGGAATTATGACAATTATCTATGTATGTACACAGAATGTCCTAAACTTCCTTTAAGTAAAGGGCCGCAAAACTAGTAAACCACGTAAGGAAAGTGTCATGTAGAAAAAACACATCTTACAGACGAGAAGGACTCCGGGGGCAATTCTTATCAACAACATTTTTTACAGGTTCCCGAATATTCTGTGCATACATTGGGTCATTTCGGAAGAGGATCTGGGTGTTTGGGCAAGACCAATCAAAGTTACTATCATCTAGTTCGGTGTATTGAGAAGTCTGCAACACACAAATGAAGTAAGGTTATGGCCATGCTAAACAAAAGATCTGTAAACCTAAATTTACAACACAACTCATCTAAATAAGTGAAAACTTTATAGTGTTAATGAAGGAAGAGAAAGGACTTACTGTGTTTTTTTTTGTGCTGGTCTGACTTGCAGTGGAAAGAGAGAGAGGTAGGAGATGGGCTTCTGTAGTAAATATATAACTTTCTATATCAAATATAAGGTCTTCCCTTTCTGAGAAGAGCAAATAGAGGTACTTAAACATTTCTGCCAGGAAAAAGGAGTCCATTCTAAAAGAGGAGAGAAAGGGAAAAAGTCAGTGAGGTTAATGTTTTAAGAAGCCAAATTAAAGCTATAAAATTCTAGCGCTATATTAACATAAAAACCAGAGCAATGTGCCCAGGCTGCTTTATGAAGCAGGAATGGCCCTATTAGTTTAAATTACACATATTATATTAATATAACTAGCAATCACTTTTAAATGTCTTAAATCCTGATGGTCTAGGTCAGTTTACTTGTATAACAGAATATAATTCTAGTCTCCATATGTAATAAAAGATATTACGTTTGCCCAGAAACAGTAACCAAGAGCAACCAATAAGATGTTTGCTTTTAAACAGGTGACCAGTAAATGCTTCCAAATCATTGGCTGCTATGGGTTACTGCTCCTGGATGAACTTAATGTCTTTTATTACATAACCCCTAGTATGTATAGGAAGGTACGTTCATAAATAAAAGGAAGAAACTATTTCATTTTTTAAAACAAGGATAATAATTTTACCTTTTAATACTATTGGTCTTTTTGCCTCTTGCCACACAGTGGCTAATTTACGAACATGCATGCATAATGGTCTAGTCTTATCAACTCAAGAAAGCAAATACATTATATAGTGGAACCTCACTTTATTTTTGTTGCAATATTTCTGCATTTACTATAGTGTAACAAAAATGTACATTTTAAAGGTAAATGTAAAAAAAAATTATAGTCAGACATACCGGTCTTCATGGCTACCAGTTCTCACATCTTTAACAGCAGCAAATCCACATGGCACCCGTGCATATTTATTCAGATTATCTATTAGAGTTCTTCCCACTTCGAGGTAGTAAGGATCACCAGTGGCCTGAAACAAAGGTACATATGCTTAATAATACATTTTTAGTACAGAAACCCAGAGCCTGATATATTTATGTCATGAATTGCAAAGCTGCAGTATGGCACAGAAACATACTCTAAATTCGTGTCTTTACTAAGACACGAATTCGAATCCGAATTGGAAAAATTCCGATTGGAAAACGAACATTTTGCTTTTTCGGCGCCTTTACGACTTTACAGAAATTATCGCGACTTTTTCGTTACCAATACAATTTGCGCGAAAAAACGCGAGTTTTTCGTAGCCATTACGACTTGCGCGAAAAAACACGAGTTTTTCGTAGCCATTCCGAAAGTTGCGCAAAATCTGGCGATTTTTTCGTAGCGGTAAAACTTGCGCGAAAAGTCGCGCCTTTTCCGTAGCGTTAAAACTTAAAAGGTGCAACGTTTCGCGCAAGTTTTAACTCTACGAAAAAATTGCGACTTTTCGCACAAGTTTTAACGCTACGAAAAAATCGCCAGATTTTGCGCAACTTTCGGAATGGCTAACAAATACATAAAATATGTCTAGTTATTACAACTAAAGCTATGTGCGAGACACATCTTTAAATTTATATTACGGTAAGCTGCAACTAATATTGTTCTTACTTTATAAAGGAAATAAGTACTTTCAGCAAATTCTGGTCTTAAAGGGTGCTGTGCCCAGTGAACCCTGAAATCCGTTGTAAAGGCCTAAAAAAAATAAAATCAGACAGTCAAAATGAATATAATATGTATACGGTTACATGCTATATTGTAAAAGACCACTCATTATATGTATATACACATTTAGGCATTTTACAAAAATTCGGGTTACTCTAATAATTACTTGCTGCCTCTGGCCTGATATCAAATTACATAGACATACGCGACAGTAGGATAACATCCTCTCTTCTGATGTAAAAAGAGAGAGGACACAATAACTCTAATAGATACCCAATAACTCTGATAGACGTTACTGTATGGTTCAATTTTTCATCTTCCAAAGTTATGTAATTTTTTTAAGACACAAAACACCATTGTATAGATGAAGCCACAGATGATGATACAATACAAACAAACATACCCTCAACAATACACAGAAATGCATGTTATATAAAAAAAACAAGCACAGTCAATACTTTACTTGGCTCTTGCTATCTTCACAGATAATGTTTGGTGTGGGGATAACGATGACCAAAATTGTGTCATTTTATCAAATTGACATGACTGCAGTAAAGCATTCGCAAACCTTCCGACAGATTCAATGCTGTCGGTTGGCAGCTTATTATGTGTGGCCAAAACAACCCCTGACCGATATGAGGACAGGGCTAAGTATGGAAACACTTGGTAGTAAAAAGACAACTTCTTTCCATGTACAGAGTACGCATTAATGAAATAACTTACCTCTGGCAGGAAATTGTGCTTTTTTATCACCTGGTAAAGCATTTCATGAGTCTCAATTGCAGGTCTGATGTCCCCCTTCAAAACCTAGTATAAGCAGCAATATGTCCACAGTCATTATTATTAGCACATATCTATAAAGCACCAATTAAGTAGCACAATAGATGGGCGTATACACCAAACAAAAAGTATCCCATGGGAAAGTCAGATAAAATATGTCTGCATCCAGGAAAACCTCAGAAAGGTGAGACACATAGCTTCTAGTTCTTAGGTAGGCAATATTGAGAGAAAATGTTACCCAATAAAACCCAAACTAACCTACTTCTGATCATAGATCTGAGGAAAAAAAATATGAAAAACTTGGCAAAACCAATGCAATGAGTGTCTTCAGCTGATAACCTCCGCATAACCAGGAACACACAGTATACCAATCAAAACTAAACTGGGCTGGAAATAATTTCTATTTTCAAGTGGTATGGATTTCTCATAAACCCATCAAGAAAAAGGAAAATGTTTTCAAACCTAAATCATCAATCCTAAAATTAATCATTAATGTGATGTGTACTCAACAAGGAAGTTTATTTTTCTATATTAGTTTACTAAACTGAACTTTACTTGCAGAAGATCCATATTGTGATAAAAATGTTGGTCTTAATTTTTGGCAATATATAATAAATCACTGCAGTTTAGCTAATCTGTTATGGAATGTTCATTACTATAAGGGCCTTACCTGGAGACCAGGAAAAAATGCAAGCAGTGAATCCATCCATGTTCGTGCTGTCAGCATTGGTTTGTGGATATGTACATCAAGCAGAAGCGGAGGCTGGCTTATATATCGCATAATGGCATCATAGTGCTACAAAATTTACACAATTGCTTGTTTAATGTTGGACAAAAGATTATTTAATTTAAAGGCAGCAAGTGATCTACAGTCAGGGAAAGCACCTAGATCTGCTCCCTTTGACTAGCTTGTAAAATGTCTACAAGTATTAGGTATAAACGATTGCAGGCAATTCACATGAAAGTCTATTGGGACGGTTTTTGGTGTTTTGGAGCTGCATTTTTTGAATAATCCAAGCAGATGAAAAACTGTCAGCAGATGAAAAACTCAATAGAAAATCTTAATAGATTTACTTATTTCACTCAAGATGTAACACAGGAGAATATTATATAAAGTAACTATTGGGCAAAGTTCACATCAAGCAAAAAAAATAAATATTTATATTTATTTATAATATCAGACACCAACTTTTTGGAAACTGTTGTGAACCATTACGAATAAAGTTTGCCATCCACCTACTGTATTAAATCTTTCAAGATAGCTGTCATCACCCAGGAGAACGTAGGCCTTCAGTAAATATTCATAGTAAGAATCTATTCCAGCTCCCACACCACTGTCTTTAAGAGGGAAAAAAAACAATTACACACAGGAGGCAACTGTGCAAGATAACTCTCCAGTAGAAAAAAAGCAATGCATATTCATATTCTGAATCCAACACGTATGAGGAGCTGCAGGGATTTGCTTTATACACTGGAGCACAGGGCCAGTCAGCTTTCCATATGTCACAGAAGAGAGATGTTGTATAAGTTGCTTTTAAATACTAAATAAATGTAAGGATTGCGGCAGGTGAGCCAAGGAGTTAGTAATAAACCAGTCCTTCACAGATCTGCACTGAAATGAAATAAAGCCATGCTTACCTTTGCGTACCCAGTCCCCTGTATGGATATTAATGGTCACACCGACCAAGTTGCTACTGCGCTGCCTTTTCTCCCAGAGAAAATCGAGGGCTTTCCTGGCATGTTCCTGTTGAGAGACAATAATATTTTAGTTACAGGGAAACTGAAGTCATTTGCCTGAAAGCTTATTGTGCATCCCCACGTACACCAACTGTGCTGCAAACTGACCTCAAATACGGCTATTCCAGTAAAGCGGCTCAGTGCAGCGAATTCCAAGATCATTGTCCCTGCACAAGCTGTGCATGTATCGGTCTCTGTCCCCGTCCGAGCCTCTGGACTTCTGATGCCAAATTTCAAATTAATCTTAAAGAAACAATATGTAAGTAATCAGTATAAAAGTCATGCACCAACCTTTGGAATAACAGGCACATACTAGGAACACTCTAGGCTGGGTCATTCATTCAAGCATTCATGTTTGGCCAAGTATGCAAAATAGTAGCATAAATAAGGGGAGCAATGAGAATGATTATACCGCCCCCCCCCCCCCACTACACACACATACACACAAACAAACAAGATCCCCCACCCATGGCCCTACATCGGCCACCCCTCCTGCTCTCTTCCTGTTATGTCAAATAAAATAACGGTTTCAAATGCCATTTGTGGATCTTTACAGAACTATAAGATAAAAAGCTAACTCATAAAAAATAGGACATTTCTTTCAAGTTAACCTTGTGTTCGATAAACAGGGAAAAAAAAAAAAAAATATATATATATATATATATATATACACAGTATATAAATATTTTTTTTTTTCACTGTATAGTGTAACTGGTCCTTTGAGAAAGTTGAAATTAATATATGGTCAAAAATGATGTAACCTTGTTCTTTAAAGGGTATCCCATTTGTCAAAATGTTAGCATTTCTTAAAGAAGCTTATAGAACTTGTCTATTTTTCAATGCATAATAGCAAAGAAAACTTCTTTTTGAGCATTCTAGCCCCGCAAGATGTTGGAAAAGTAGGAAATAACATGAGTGTACCAGGCAATCAAATGTCAGAATATCATGTGTGTAGCAGGCAACAAAAGAATAGGATATTCTCTGACATACTCTGGGGTAGGGAAGGCCACTGGTGGTGTTAAACGCAGGAAGGAGCTTATAGCCAAGCTCCTTAGCCATGTGCAAGAGTTCATCATTGTACCACTGCATTCGATCGCTGTTTTCTTTCAGCATGATGGCAAGTGAGTGTCCGCCTAGGAGGCCACTGCAATCAAGCACAGTAAAATTGTTTTTTTACTAGAAATAGTAAAGCATAAAGCAAACACTTCAAATATAAATAACAATAGATAAAACCCTACTTGTATTTAATATTTGTTCAAAATGTATATAAAAAAATTTAATAGAAGCAAACTTGTCTTAAACTGTTTAAGCAGACTGCATTACTGCATCCAGTTTATACCCATATGGCTGCTCAAAAACTAGAACTGGGATTAATTACTCTACACTCCCTAATTCAGAATTTTGAGTTTAAAAATGTTTGTATCTAACAACTTACCCCAAGACTCTGATATTTGTCTCAAAGACAGACACCACTATATCATTGTCTAAATTGACATCAGTAATCACTTTTCGGACTGCATCTTCAAACTCATTGGTTTTGTTTAACACCTAAAAAAAAATTTACATTTTTATTACTTAAATTTGCATTTGCTCAAACTGTTAAGATTTTTAAGCTGGCCATATATTGGAACATTTTGAATACTTCGCCTATCTTGTACCAATTATTTACATTTTTGTTCTGAAGCTAGCACATTGAGATGTGAGTCCATCACATTAACAACCAGGATGCACACTTTAAGAAGGAAGATAAACAGTAGAGGTTGTAAATAAGCAATAAGAACAACAATAACTGATTATTTAAATGAATGAGGCTGTCTAATTCTGGTTGATGAATCTTATACCTTAAGTTCTAAACCCTGCAGCATTTATTTTGAGACCTTAATGCAGGGGTCCCCAACCTTTCTTACTAACGAGCCACAATCAAATGTAAAAAGACTTGGGGAGCAACACAAGCACCATAAAAGTTCATGGAGGTGCCAAATAAGGGCTGTGATTGGCTATTAGGCAGCCTCTATGCACACTATCATCTTACAGGGCTTTATTTGGTAGCAAATCTTGTTTTTATTCAACCAAAACTTGCCCCCAAGTCAGGAATTCAAAAATAACTCCCTGGTTTGGGGGCACTGAAAGCAACATCCAAGGGGTTGGGGAGCAACATGTTGCCCCCGAGCCACTGGTTGGGGATCCCTGCCTTAATGTATATGGCCAGTTACTAGAGGAGGCCCCATCGGAGGAAAATAGATTATTTCTCCCTTGTTGCATAGTGAGTGCCCTAGATACATATTCTTGTTGATTCACATGAATCAACAAAAATATATAGCTAGGAGTCTGCTGTAAAGACACAAACAATGGGCATTAAAAGGAAATTTACCTTGAAATCCAGTTACAAGTTGGCATAGCATTGCCTATTTGCAGCTGACAGCACATTCTATCTTTATATATCTGTGTTTGTTTTCGGTTATCTGCAGCTCGTCAGTTTGGAATTTTACATGCTAACTGGTTGATCTCTATTTTGGGTAAGGGCCGTGGCAGACGGGGAGATAAGTCGCCCGCGACAAGGGAGATTTGTCGCCGGGCGACTTATCTCCCCATCTGCCACGGCCCTTACCCAAAATAGAGATCAACCAGTTAGCATGTAAAATTCCAAACTGACGAGCTGCAAAAGCCGAAATACCATCCTATTGGCGAGAATGTAAATCACCGGTGGGATGACATACGTGGCGCCGAAATCGAGGCAACTTCTGCGATTTCGGAAAATCGCGGCGCCACCTATGGTATCCCACTGGCGATTTACATTCTCGCTGGTGGGATGGTATTTCGGGGAGATTAGTCGCCCACAACAAGGGAGATTTGTTGCCGGCAGCTACTCTCCCCTGTGTGCCACAGCCCTAAAGCTGTAAAAGCTCAAGACTTTCCTTATCTTCTACCACACACTAGTGGGCTGCACTGATATTTGTATAGATCCATATGAATGAATAGGATACCTCGGCCTAAGAAATGGATAGGCTTGTCATGACTGACACAGCACAGCAGGCCGGCTTGTGGACAAAGGGGAAATAAAGTAAGAATTTAATATCATAATGATATCATGGCATTGCAGTTTAAGAGATTCCTATGACGGAATGCAAACATACGTACCACAAGTGTGTCCAGTGTGTCGATTAATGTTAGTGAAAATCTGGAAAATAGAAACATTCAGAGAACTCAGACTGTAACCTAAGCCAAGGAACACAAATATGGTTATAGCGTTTAGCAGCCTGAAGGTTACCCATTGTCTTATATTATATTACAGTCAGCACTATGTAACACTTCAAAGCACAGTTCAGCCTACAACATTTTAAAGGAACAGTAACACCAAAAAATGAAGGTGTATAAAAGTAATTACAATATAATGTACTGTTGCCCTGCATTGCTACAACTGGTGTGTTTGCCTCAGAAAGACTACTATAGTTTATATAAGTAATCTGCTGTGTAGCCCCGGGGGCAGCCATTCAAGCTGGAAAATGGGAGAAAAGGCACAGGTTACTTAACAGATAACAGATAAACCCCCATTATATGGGGCTTATTTACTAGTTATCTGCTATGTAACCTGTGCCTTTTCTCCTTTTTTCCAGCTTGAATGGCTGCCCCCATGGCTACACAGTAGCTTATTTATATAGTAGCTTTTCTGTAGCAAAAATACAATTCTTTTGCAGAGCAACAGCACATTATATTTTAATTACTTTAAAACACTTTCATTTTTTGATGTTACTGTTCCTTTAAGTTACTTTTCAATGTACATTAAAACACATGTAATGTAAACTGTAATGCCCTGCGGTCTTCCCTACACTGCCAGTGTTTCTGCACTGAAAACTACAGTATCCGCCTCAGTGCAGGCACACAGAGTGGAGCAGAGTGCAGGTCCACCCAAAAATGCTTGCTTCATGTTTTACAGGCGGTTTCCACAATGCCTTGCACATTTCTATGTTTCTTCTACTCCACTGGGTTTAACTTGAAAGGCATTATGGGAATGAGAGTCTTGGCTAACTACTGCTTTCAATACATTCACCTACAACTTTAAAACCACTGAAAACATGTATTAGAAAGTTTCTTAAAGTTACATTTTATTTCAACATGATTTTTTTTACACTAAATAAGTGCTTTTCTCTATTGAGGAAACTGTAATTGTGGATACATCCTTACTACACAGAAAAGGAATCAAAACAAGTATTAGCATTGTACTCAGGGATGATGCAATCTAAAAACTGGCTCATTGTAATTTGTGCAAAAGCTTCTTAGTGTTTTAAAGTAAGTAAAATATAATGTAGTGTTGCTCTCAGTGGCCAAAGTTGTGTGTTTGCTACAGAAACACTACTATAGTTTATATAAATAAGCTGTTGTGCAGCCAAGGTAGAGAAAAGGAACAGGTTACATAGCAGATAATAGATAGGCTCTGCAGAATACAATGGTGTTTTACAGAACTTATTTGTTTTCGGGTAAGTAACCTGTGCTATTTTACAAGTGCAGGGCAAAAATACATTATAATTTTAATTACTTTGATACAATTGAATTTTATGGTTTTACTGTTCCTATAACAGGAACATGTATACTTTTAATAATAAAGCAATCTTTCTGTGCACCTCCAGCACAGAAAAAGGAGTTAAAGCTCAACAATTACAGAGCAGTGGAAATGTATACAGAATTATGTGGAAGACACAGCCAGTGCTGAACTTTCCATTATATCAAAAGACCAGAAAGGATAAAGAGAAGATCTTTTACTTCTGTAAACATATGATGAAACTCTACAAACAGATTTAACAGCTTACTTTCCCAAAGCATCATCAACATCCCCTCTGCTTGGTTCTTGGCCACGTATTCTTCCACGGCAGGTTAAGGGCATGAGTTCATCAGCTGGATAAGCATGTTGCTAATTGGGAGACATAGCATGTTACATGACAATATGCCCCCTGTGTAGGTTAGCAAGCTACACAAAGCAGTATAACCCATACAGCAAGCAATGGTAAAGAGCCCCATGGTTACACATCCATCAAAAGGTTACTTTATGCAGCTACAAGGTTACTTTACCTGGACCACCAAAAATTTGTATTTGCTCAAATGCCTATGTGGGTAGAAAATGTAGGGCAGACAAGCATGCACATTCATATTCAGGCTTATTAAATGAGAAGGAAAGGCTAGTAAAGAGTTAATCTCAAGCTGCAGGCATGCCTTCAGTTGTCTCAATAGTGCCCTTAAGTCTCCCCATATTTCTCCTGTTCAGATGATCAGAAGCCAAACAGGAAGAAAAAAATGCTGAGCTGTAAAGAAAGTTCCCACAATGCCCCACTCCTGCACCAAAAGCAAGACCGGTGTACATGCTCAGTTAGTTAGACTGAGTCAGCTTCCTGCTGATTAGCTCAGATCCACATTCCTAAGGGGGGGGGGGTGGAGTGAGTGCTTAGCATTCTTGAGGGAGAGGGGAGCAGGAGAGAGCAGAGAGCTGTGTGTCTCTGGCACAGGAATTACAGACACAACTAATCTTTTGACAGAGAAGACCTTTCTGATAAAGCTTACTTAGTCTTTACCTTTCTTTCTCCTTTAAACACTGCAGGGTTATAAGAAACAACACTTGTGATACAGCAATGGAAGGGAAGGAAAGATATAGGAGAACTCTTACAGAGGGAGATATTTGGGGTAATTCAACCTGAAGTAGCTGCAAGGGGGTATTAGGTATTAAAAATAAACACGTGCAAATATTCCTACCCCACAAACAGACAGTACATTAACATACCATATAACTTCCATATGCATGATCAAACATCTCCAGAACTTGACTCCTACAAAAAGAAAGTGGTATATTTATCAAAAAACACATTTTATTAACATCAAGAATTACACCCCATTAAAACAGGTAGCCCCAACCTGCTGCTGCTGATTATTGGAATCATGGAAAAAAAGAAAAGTAAATACTGGTGCTTAAAGGCAACTCCACCCAAAACAAAATACGTTTTTAAATATTAAAATGAAATGTTGAAACTATTTAGCAGAAGTCAGTTCTCTTCCAGGTCTGTGTTTCGCATTACATATTCATAAACTGTAACCAGAAGCCTTAGCAGGTAAACTACGAGTGTTTTCTAAAACAAATATCATGCTTTCGACAAATGGTTTGAATTTATGTATTTTTTTTTTTGTGCAGGCACACAAAGCAGATTTCTGTCAAGGCAACTTCCGCCATTTCAGGAAATCGCGGCACCGCGTATGCCATCCCACCGGCGATTTACATTCAAGCCAGTGGGATGGCATATCGGGGAGATTAGTCGCCCACAACAAGGGAGATTTGTCTCGGGCGACTAATCTCACCCCTACCACGGCCCTAACACAGCTAGCAGCACAAACTCATTATTACATAGGCCGGAAAGGAGCCCTGGATGCAGTGACACAGCTACTAATATAATGAAGTAAGCAGTATGCAAATGAAAGTCATCTGTTGCTGAAAGGGAGAAAACTTGTCCGACAGCTCAACAACTGTGTAAAGGGAAGAGTTTAAGTAAAAGTAAAAGGAAGTGTAAATAAAATGCAAATTAGGCATATCAGAAATCGAAATATTGCTGTAGGAAACTTACAGGTATGCCTTCAGATGTTAGTTCAGTATTCTGAGTTGTGTACAAGGACTTTATTAGTTTAGACCTGTCATGGAATTACTATGAAAATGTAACATAACCTTCATATTGTGGAGACATTTTTTAAATATAATGTCTGTACTGTTTGTATACAGGTATAGGATCTGTTATCCGGAAACCCATTATCCAGAAAGTTCTGAATTACGGAAAGGCCATCTCCCATAAACTCCATTTTAAACAAATAATTCTAATTTTTAGAAATGATTTCCTTTTTCTCTGTAATAATAAAACAGTACCTTGTACTTGATCCCAACTAAGATATAATTAATCCTTATTGGATGCAAAACAATCCTATTGGGTTTATTTAATGTTTAAATGATTTTTTTAGTAAACTTAAAGCATGGAGATCCAAACTACGGAAAGATTCCTTATCCGGAAGACCCCAGAGCCCGAGTATTCTGGATAAGAGATCCCATACCTGTATTAATCAAGTTACTCTTTACTATCCCTCTTCCAGCAGTCTGCCTCTCTTCTTGCTGGAGTCGGAGTCAGATTTTGACTGAGAGCAAGGCCAAATACACCAGCATGTCTTCCCATTTCCCAGACTCAGTCTATTGGAATAAGTGACTGTGACATAATGCTGCATGAACAGAGAGACAGACTGCTAAGAGAGGGGCACTGAAGAAAATTATTTCAGAAATGGTACAGAATGTTAAACTTTTTTTTTTTTCCATGAGATGAAGCTTATGTTAGATTTCATTTCCACCTTAGTTTATCTTTAAGGTCTCTGGGACACAGACATTTCCGTTGGGGCAATTACACTTCTAATATCAGCTGTAGTTTGTTTTTGAATGGGCAGTGCTGCAAGTCCCCCTTCATGGATGATCATTTCTTAAAACCACATATTCTTGTATTATGATAGCAAAAATTCCAGGTTCTGGAGGCCTCCAACCTCTATGTTAGAAGCAACCCTTTTGAATAGAAACAGGCCATGTACAATCTATATGAATGACTGAGAAAATTGCACCACACTTGCTCAACAGGCCCCTTAGTGAATGAGTTACCAGTAAAGTAGTGCCAGAGATACTCACTAAGAATCCAGACATTATCTGCTTGCTACTCATATTTCTAAAAGCTAATCACAAAGAGCCAATATGGGACTCAAATGAGCCATTGCAACTACTCAAGAGCCATTGCAACTAACTCGTCAACAGGAGGCAGCAAAAAGCTGCTTCGAAAAGCAGGCAGGCACCATTAACCACTAAAATTAATGTTTGCTTTCATGTCTTTCCACAAAATGTAATGTTTAAAAAACACCTGGCGCCTGCCAGGACTAAGTAATTTACGGCCCAAATTAAAAATCTCTGCTTAAGAGAATAATTTGTACATCATTTTACAGTATTTGCAATGCCATCCTATAACTAACATTACTTGTTTAATTTCATCTTTGCCTGAATAAATATCCTGCACAAAGCATGTCTAATTAACCCATGGGTTCTCAGTTACAATCATTTGCTTTTCTAGTTTTGCCCAATAACACACCATTTATACAAACATGAATATGCATGTGGTTTTGTGTGTTTTGGCTAAAATATGTTCAACTTAGAATCAAGTATAAAGTACACAACATGGGGGCTTATTTATAAGGGACAATGGGCAGTTGTGTACAAGTATCCGATACAAAGCGTTACTGCACGAGTGTAAGGTTTAGGCCTAGATATGCAGCAGCCAGTGAAGATCATGATTAGGTTCAAACATAAAACTTAATTAAGTGAAACCTTACTACTGCACCCTTTGCAATGCTTACCAAAACAGTAAGAACATTAAAGTCATGTGGCAGCAGGAGAGTAAGCACTCTTACCAATGTTATTTATCCCCCCAAAAACACTTAAACATACAGAACCTACATGTGAAGTCAAAGAAAACCTTTACCTTGCACCCAGCCAATGCTGAAAAATAGTTATATACCCAAGCACAACTCCAGTGGTCTACTGTACTGTACATTTAAATACGTGAGTGTGGGGAGGGGTAATATTTACCTTTAAAGGGCTGGGCTTGTTCCATGGCTAGACATGATGAATTTTGGTATCTCTAGTACACAGAAAATACTGTATAGAAGGCTACTGGATTTTGTTGGATAACAGAAAACATGTATGAAACTATTCTGGGGTGATTTCATTCTGTGTGTTTAGAAAGAAACTGAGCCATCAAACCAAATCATGTAATCTTGCCCTTAAAATTAAGAGATATTTGGGGAAAAAAAGAACCAGAAGCAAGGCTTCAGTTAAAGAGAATGAAATGTATTGTGGAATAATATTCCTTTGCCAAATAGGGATGAACTGTTCAATCGGCCCCTATGCCAACAATCGATCATATTAGGGCCTCAGCAGACTTGTCAGTCACAGTTAAATAAGTGTTATAGAATGTATTAAAATAATTTCTGCCACTCAAGACACAGTTACACATCCCAGTCTATGCTCTGCATTGCTGGTCCTACATGTTCCACTCAAACAATGTAGCAGCGAACAGCATGTGTGGCATTGGACCAGACTGCTGAAGAACATCAGTGGTCAAAATGCCCTTAATTGCCTATGTCACTGCACTGTGCCTTATTTATTAAAAAGATAGTGTCTGGGTTCACTTTGATAGGCAGAAAGCAGAAATTTGCAAGAAAATGTGGCTTTGTAAATTGAAAGTAATAGCAACAGTTATTTTTTCTCACTCATGATCTCCTCCTCTATTCAGCTTTCATACATATATCTTATGTATCATTTCTCCCAAACTGGCACAAACTAATCAATAAATATCAGAAACAGACCAACAAGAAGTGCTGCATGCTTGGCAGGAAACAGTGCAGGCAGTTACACGTCTTACACAAGACCTGTTTATACTGCCTGCACCTACAGGTCAAATGTTTAATGATTTATGGAAATTGGTGACAAGGATCGAGTGGTGACAAAAGTCTTGTGAGAAAAAAAGGAAGAAAGAAAGCAAGGGCCACAGAGGTTCTAGTTAAAGAACATGCAATACAATTTGTATTATTATATGTAATGGCACCTGTTTGTTCTATTAACGTATTGTTCTGCTGTACAGTGCTGTGTGCCTAAGTGCTGTTATATAAAAAATATACATACAAATTACTGGGGTTAGATCATTGTTTTGGAGAATACCTTCCACAGTTAAATAGCAAAAAATAGAGAAATCACATGATAGAAACATCCAGATACATAGAGAGAAGGAATCCTAGCTGAAAGAACCTTATGGCAGTCAGAGATCGAATCAGATAGAATTTGGAGAAGAAGAAAGAGAAAAACTGAAGTGTCACCCAAGAATACATAGATGAAAAGATGATAAATACATGGAACAGCCTCCCAATAGATGTTGTAGGGACTAATACTGTAAAATAATTCAGCCACAAGGGACATAACCCTGGTAACTGGTGTGTATGTGGCTCAGAGTAAAGTTCCATGTTGTCAGGAGAGAAGCACACACATGCAGCGACAAGTAGCTTGATGCATACTGACAGCAGGAGCTATCATGAGCATAAGACAGACGGGGCTTTGTCACTGCATCTATTGTTCTACTACTCTCAGCTGAAGGGACTGTATCACTGCAACAGCTGCAAGCAGTAGCTTTCTGCTCCACACAAATAAATCCCACTATAGAATGCAATATACAGCACCCCAGCACTCGCACAACTACAACTCCCAACATCATCTCCACAACTTTACCAGGTGGGAGTGGTTTGATAGGAGTAACAGCTGGGCAGCAGATGGGGTGACAAATGACATGTATCTATATATAAATATATATCCGGGGTGTGAGGGTATATTACCTTAACTGAGCCTTCTCCTCCTTGGTCACAGCAGCGCGTCCCTGTCCCAGCAGACAGAAGGCCAGCACTAGCCACATGTCACCCCAGCGGCGGGGCTCTATTACTGGGCAGCCCATACCAAGCCCGGGAGGACTAAAGAAGCCTCCTACAGACGCTAGGCCCTGGGTAAATACATCCTAGAAAGCCACAATACGAAAGCGATGCCAAGGCCTGCCAACTCCTTTACTGCGCCGGCAGCGGATAACCCCCGGGACTGCTCCGTAGGCAGAGACCTCAGCTGGCACTAAGCTTGTTCCGGCTTTCTGCTACAGGATGACGCGCTGGCATGGACACGCATTAACCAATCACTGCTGCACTCCGGGCGTGATGTCAAACAAGTGACGTGTACCGGAGATCCGGGGGGCAGGGCTAGGCAATAGGCTGGGAACTCTAGCAGGGCATAGCAGCTGGCTTTCATTTACATTACATTACATTAACATTTATTTATAAAGTGCCAACATATTCCGCAGCGCTGTACAATAAGTGGGTTACATACATTGGACATACAGAGTAACATATAAAGCAATCAATAACCAATACAAGAGGTGAAGAGAGAACCCTGCCCAAAAGAGCTTACAATCTATCTGCTATGTTTTTGTGTTTCCCCGTTATGTTCCCACCAGAAATCCTCGGTGTAGTTACAATTTTCTATGACTCAATGCAGTGCTACTGGATAGGCTGCACAGAACTACAGAGGTGCCAGTGCAATATTTCTCAGTAAAACCCAGGGAATTCATATACTAGTGTTCCCTCTGCCGCTCTCATAGCCTGTGCGCTTCTGGGTGGCACGGTACTTGGTTAGGGGTTGGCAGGCTATAGGGATGGAACTGAGGGCCCTGGTGCCAACAGACAGTTCAGCTCACACAGTTCTATAGGAGTCACCCTGTTTTGCTCCCACATGGTCAGCAGCCCAGTCACCTTCTCCTTGTAATTTGCACTCACATTCCACATAACCACTGTAATACAACCGAATTAGTTCGGGAAACAGGTTGCATTGAACAGAGTTTGGAGCATGATCAGGGGAGTCACCAAGGTGTAGCAAAGGAGCATCTGAAAGAGTTGATGTCTCTGGAACAGTTAGGGTGGGATGTGGGGAAGGTGTCTATTTGCTCTAATACAGGGGGCTCAAACTCAATTTACCTGGGGGCCGCAGGAGGCAAAGTCAGGATGAGGCTGGGCCGCATAAGGGATTTCACAAAAAATTGGTTTTCAAGGGATAATGCAAGGCACGGCGGGCGGGAGCTGCTGATTGCGGAAATGACGTTATGCCATCATAACAGTTATTATGGGAAGACATTCTGTGTGCACAATTAGCTCCTTAGCAGCTAATTGTGCACACAGAACGTCTTCCCATAATAACTGTTATGATGGCATAACGTCATTTCCGCAATAAGCAGCTCCCGCCCGCCGTGCCTTGCATTATCCCTTGAATCGCATTGCTTTTGAGAAGGCGTTGGTGCGGGCCACAAAATACTGTACCGAGGGCCGCAAATGGGCCGCGAGTTTGAGACCCCTGCTCTAATACATACCCAAACGCCAAGCTAGAATGTAATTTAGGGTGTACTTGGGGGTGAACAATTTGCTTACCTAGATGTTTAGCCACTAATGCCAATTCAATAATGATCTTTTATGTATAACCCACAGGGCCCCCAAACAAAGACTGGACCTACTGCACAAAAGTGGCTTGAACTAAGCTGACAAAGAACTAGATGTTGGAACATTTGCTACAATCCAGCCAAAAGAGCATTAGTGAAACAGGGCATTAATGATAAGGCCTGGTTCACAGTCATTGGAAGCAGGGGAGCTGCTGCTATGAGGTGAGTTAAGAAACTTGCCTTAGGTGGCAGTGCCCCTTGAGGTAAAAGGGCCAGCAAAAAGCTACTCCTGTAAATTCCAATTTTTAAATTGACTAGGTCACCTTATGTCAAAATGCCTCTGATTTGCAGGTTACCATAAGGGTGAACCTGGCCTATTATTCCCAAAGGACCCAACATAGTGGAAAAAAGACAGGTGGGGGGAGGGCTGAGGTGGGACAGCCCTTGGCTGATACCAGTATTTATTCGCCCCTGCTTGCAATCAACACTCCAGTACATCCCATGTTCTGTTTGGTTGAGGTTGGACAGGGCTTTGTGGCAGTGCCACGCCAAGCTTTATTAGTGCCCAAGGTCTAGTGCTCTACAATTCTGCCACCCCCTCTCTGCCAGTTGCTTGCAAGCCCCACCAGTACAGCTATATGCTCGCAATCCACTGCTCTTCCTTTGGCAATGGCATCTTATAACTTGATTATGTCCCCTCTGTGCCCAAGACTAACTTACTACCGCCTCCAATCTGTGACCCCATCCTGTTGCACGCTAGGCCTACCCTGCCTTCCCTTAGTTCCAGCCCTGCTTTGTGCTAATGTAGAATACTTCCACTCCCATTTTACCAAGCCTGTCAACACAACCCATTCACATTGCTATATTGTTTACCAGGCATCCAAGGGCAGTTTCATGGGGGCAAACCACAGTTGCCTATGTAGAAATAAGTCTTTCTTTTTAGGTTAATGTCCCACGGGGAGATCTTCTACCCAGGCAGTGCCACCTCAGGGGTCCTAGCCAAGTTGATGCCACCCCCTTTGCTCCCCTCATGCTTAGCTTTTTCATGTCAGAAGGGGGCACATTGCTAATGCAGAGAGTGCAATAGCGCTCTCTGCAGTAGAAAAGCCAAAATTCCAATAAAAAAATCGGAGCCCAGTGCTGGACATAGCAACAAAATCCAGCAAGGAGCATGAATGGGAGGATTTCCCTCTCCTACTAAATTGGCACTACTGAGTAGTTTTGCAGTTAACTCAATCTTTGACAGAACCGATTGATTGTGTGCAGATGACAACCCACAAAATTATTGATTTTTCTGATCAACCTCAAGATGGTTGGCCAATATGAGTTATTGGCACATGTGACAACATGATAGGCTACATGTGCTAAGCCCTTGGCATAGATATGCATTGTCACTGAATAACATAACCAATTTTCCCTCAGTCAGGTCAGTGCAATTTGGTCAAACTGCACTTATACATTGGTCAACTGGTTGGATATCCCTTGACTGTATCTCAGCTATCTATCAACTCAGCAGACCCTTTTTTGGGAGCATTTTGGCCATACCCAATTACATCCCAGGCCAGTTCCCTGCTCACACTCCCAACTAATATAATTTATGCATGCATCATGTCTAAAGTTGGAATGGAAATGGACACATTCTGCATCTCCTTTTCATTCTTTCTTTATTTGTATTAAAGGAGACATATGGGATAAACAAAAAAAAAACCTCTAATCTTGTCGGCATGAATAATATATGGTGCTGGTTTCACTTTGGTATAAAAATTAATACTATCTGTAAAATTATCCCCTTTATTGGAACTCCCTATAGATCTGAACAGATCAGTTCCCTATCAGGTAAGCCTAGCTGCTGATTGGTTCCTATCCTGCAGTGCAGTGTGCTGAGTGCCGGTGGCCCCGCTGCACAGCCTGGGAAATGAGCCAGCAGGAAGTGGAACAGATGGGTGAGGCGTCGAGCTGCCATACACGTACCGAATATGGCAGAAACGAGGTTTCGTACAATATTATCGGTGCATGTATGGCGGGCTTAATATTCTCAAATAATCTTCAGCATATCTTCATTGTTTATTTGTCGTTTTTTTTTAGTTATTTTATTTTTGTTCAGCAGCTCTGCAGTTTGGAGTTTTGGCACCTATCTGGTTGCTAGGGTCCAAATTACCTTAGCAACCAGGGAGCAGTTTGAATGAGAGGACCTGAACAGAAAAGTTCTACAATGTAACAATACAAATAAAACTGTAGCCTCATAAAGCTGGGGTCAGTGACCCCTGTTTGAAAGCTGCAAAAAGGCAAGTAGATAAAAAAAACTATAAGACATAAATAATGAAAACGAAATGGTTGCTTAGAATAGGCAGTTCTATAAGTTTATGGTGAACCACCCCTTTAAGCATTACATGGAGCTTTACAGTAATGCTGCCTCTTATGTGGAGATGCTTCAGTCTGCTAGTAAACATAAGTGTCACTAACTAATAATAATAATAATGGTGGTTTGAATCCACCTCTTTAGCAATGACGAAGCCTCCCCTTTAACTCCTATCTTCCCTGCTCCCCCAATTCCTGCCCCCTCCTAACCCGTCTTGTCTCTCCATCATTTCCTCCTCCATTTCTCTCCCCAGAATCACTTGAATGTGCAGTGTTTATCCTTCCTCTCTCTGGTGCTTCTCACCCTCGTACCGTTTCACTTTCCCTTTCCGCTGCCCCCTCCTTCTCCCCGCCACCCCCCTTCCCTCGCACCCCATCCCTCTCACGGCGCAGTACCTTCCCTCTCCCCTCCCTCACACGGCGCAGTACCTTCCCGAGCTCCATTGCGGAGGTTGTTGGGCCTGCGCCATATTGGGCAGCCCGAGCAGAAGAGTAGAAAATAGAGGCTCTTTATTGCAAGCATCGGGCGGTCGGAGCAGGCCGGGCACAGGGTACGGCGAGACGGTAAGTGCAGCTGCGGGGCCGGTATGGGGGAGTGGGTAGGGGATACCTGCTCTCCGCTAGTGCTACACCTTCCCCACACAGGCAGGAGCACAATGGGGGACGCGCACAGCCACACTCGCTGTAATTCTCTCTCTCACTGTTACTGCCCTTTAACCTGCCGGAAAGGCTTCCGTTACACTGACACCGAAAAGAACCAGGTGAAACAATAAAACGGAACAATTGCATTCAGTGTGGGCTGCGGGGCTGCGGGGCTCCAGCTGTGCATTCAGCTACACCAGCCGGGGCCCTGGGGGGGGGACACAGGGGCCATTACTGTAGTCATTGGGAAATACACAGCAGCCACATCGTATTGGGGTCAGATCTGGAGATTTGTGGCAGTCCGAGATGCAAAGGCATTATCTGAATAATGTCACTTGACAGCCCCCTTGGTCTGTACCCCTACACAAATAATCCCTTACCTCTACACAAATAATCCCGTACCCCTACACAAATAATCCCGTACCCCTACACAAATAATCCCGTACCCCTACACAAATAATCCCTTACCCCTACACAAATAATCCCTTACCCCTACACAAATAATCCCGTACCCCTACACAAATAATCCCGTACCCCTGCACAAATAATCCTGTACCCCTACACAAATAATCCCTTACCCCTACACAAATAATCCCTTACCCCTACACAAATAATCCCTTACCCCTACACAAATAATCCCGTACCCCTACACAAATAATCCCTTACCCCTACACAAATAATCCCGTACCCCTACACAAATAATCCCTTACCCCTGCACAAATAATCCCGTACCCCTGCACAAATAATCCCGTACCCCTGCACAAATAATCCCGTACCCCTGCACAAATAATCCCGTACCCCTACACAAATAATCCCTTACCCCTGCACAAATAATCCCGTACCCCTGCACAAATAATCCCGTACCCCTACACAAATAATCCCGTACCCCTACACAAATAATCCCTTACCCCTGCACACATAATCCCTTACCCCTGCACAAATAATCCCGTACCCCTGCACAAATAATCCCGTACCCCTGCACAAATAATACCGTACCCCTACAAAAATAATCACGGTTGGGCTGTGCTCCTGGGGGGCTTGTTTACTTACCCAAGTGCAGTCTGTTACCTGCACATTTTTTTTTACCTACAATGCAGAGTTTTTGCTCTTAATTCCAGTGTAATTGCAAAAGCCTGGGGGTGTTGCAAGGCTCAGTAGGGTCTGACACATTCAAACGCTCACAAGTGTGCTTTGTGCTTGCACTTTGAGAAAAATTGGTTGCAATTGTGGTGAAAAATTTTCAGATGCATTGATTTTTCTCACATGGTGTCAAAATACCATCTGAACCCTATTCTTAAGGTGCTTTTTAACTGGACTTTTTGACTGATGGCAGTGGGAGCCCTGGAGCTACCTCTACTGCCACCTGGGAGGTGACAGTCAGTCAGTGGTTTGTCATTGTTGCTTGCCACACATGCTTGTGATATTGGTGTTGGGTACCAGCTACAGAGCCAAAGGCTCAACTCCATGATCAATATAGGACACTGTTAAAACAGGTGAAAAATTTGCTCCCATAAATAACAATTTTAAAGGAACAGTAACACCAAAAAATGAAAGTGTATAAAAATAATTAATATATAATGTACTATTGCTCTGCACTGGTAAAAGTTGTGAGTTTGCTTCATAAACACTACTACAGTTTATATAAATACCCAGCTGTGTAGCCATGGGGGCAGCCATTTAAATTGAAAAAAGGAGAAAAGGCACAGGTTACTAAGCAGATAACAGATAAGTAACATAGATTCCCATTGTATTCTACACAGTTATCTGTTATCTTCTTCTTCTCCTTTTTTCAATTTAAATGGCTGCCCCCATGGCAACACAACAGCTATTTCTGTTAACTACAGTAGTCTTTCTGAAGCAAACACACAACTTTTACCAGTGCAGGGCAACAGTACATTATATTTTAATTATTTTAAAACATTTTTATTTTTTAGTGTTACTGTTCCTTTAAGTTTGCTTTCAAAAAGCTCACAAGGGGATGACAGCTGCTGATTGGTTGTTAGGGGCTGCTAGAAATCGAGCAAACATTACATTCTCCATAGTGCGTTATTGGGCACATTTACAAATGCTATATGCAAAGTGCACCTGTGGACTGTTTTTTCTCTACAAATGCAGTTTTTTTTTCCATTATAACTGTGGCGATTCTGAGTTGCATTTGCCTAGACTGCACCTGATGCATCAAAACAGACACAACTGCACTTGTGCCTTGACACAAATCAGGTGCAAGGTATGTCTAGCATTATCAGAGTGGTGTTTGTTTCACTTCCAGAATGCTATTTACTGGGTGCAAGACTAGTGCCCTACTGGCTCAACCTGCTGTGGGAACCTTGGTGCAACCACCAGGCCTGGGGATCCTCTGAATCAATAAGTGCAGTTGTGCACCATTCATCAGCAGAGGCATTAGACTGGGTCATTTAATTGCAAACAGAAGCTTATTTTGTCTTCAAATTTCTATAAATTCTTTTAGAAATGTCGCAGGCAGTGCAAACCAACGGTGCCCAGCCCCTGAGCAAGACATGGGAGCTAAGTCTGTACGAACTGCAGAGGACGCCACAGGTAAATCCGCACAGATTGTGTTCTGCTGTTCTGTTTAAGGTCTGTTAGCTGTAATTAAAATCTATTGTTTGCCATTATAACTAGGAAGCAATAACTGATGGGCTAGAAATTGTGGTGTCCCCCCGAAGTCTGCACAGTGAGCTGATGTGTCCCATTTGCCTGGACATGCTGAAGAACACCATGACAACCAAGGAGTGCTTGCACCGATTTTGTGCCGACTGCATCATAACAGCCCTCAGGAGTGGGTGAGTAAATGATAAGACAATGAGTGATGTGAAGCAGATGAATCCGTAAAGTCTTATCCACCTGCAACTTGCTCACTGCTACAGCGTGTGACATTACATAGTCTGGCAATCAATTTCACAAGGTGGCCATGTAGTCAAGGCAGCCATAGACAGGACAGCATTATTGCTAACTAATCCAGCCTAATGGAATAATACGTTATATATATTATATAATGATAGTTGCATTCTCATTACAGGTTAAATTGCCTGGGTGCTAATTGCAGGAAAAGCATGTACAGAAGAAAAATGGCAATGCATATTTTTTCTTCTGTACATGTACATTTTGGTTTCTTTTTTTTTTGTTGTGGTGGGGAGGGGGTGATATTTTCTGATTCTGGGCACCCTGCTTTAAGGCACTGCAGCCTTAACATTATTTTTCTATATATATAATTTTTAGAATGCTCAGGTCCATATGCTAAGGGTTTTCATATAAGGGACCTTTCTGTAGATCTTTTTTAGATCTTCATACCTTAAATCTTATTGTTTTGCTTTCAATAAGGATCAAATACAAAGCACTATTAGAGAAAAAGGGAATAATGTTTGAACTGTTGAATTATTTGCTTAAAATGGAGTCTTCCCATAATTCTGAGCTTTCTGGATAACAAGTTTTCAGATATCTGGTTCAGTGATCCTATACTTACGTTTCTGTGTTATTATGTAAATAAAGATACCATTATACCTGTCTCCTGTCATTTAGCATTTGGAATTCAAAATAGGCCTGGCAATACAGCTACATAGAGACCCTAGATAGTGTCTGTTCATGGCACCTTACAGCAGCTCCTTTGGCATTTGCCCGAATCCCCTGGTTGCCACACTGGGCTTGTTTAGCATCACTGAATAAATAAGCCCCTACATGTTACATTAAAATGTAGTGTTCCATTATTTTTTTTCACAGAAACAAAGAGTGCCCTACCTGTAGGAAGAAGCTTGTTTCCAAAAGATCACTACGGCCAGATCCCAACTTCGATGCTCTGATAAGCAAAATCTACCCAAGTCGTGATGAGTATGAAGCTCACCAGGAGAGAGTATTAGCCCGGATTAATAAGCATAACAACCAGCAGGCACTTAGTCACAGTATTGAGGAAGGATTGAAGATACAAGCCTTGAACAGGTACAAAGCCTGTGGGCTGATATGGACTATGTGCAGCCCATAACAGTACACTGCTGGAGTAGAATAAAGGTTCAATAGATTGGAGCACCATTAAATGTCCTAATTTTGGGTCTTTTCTTAACCACCCACCCAACTTTAGTAGTACGGGAAAACACATTAAATCCCTCTAAAGTTCCCCTGCATGTTAGTGCCCAACATAGGTAAGATAGTTTTTAAAGGGAAACTTTCCAGGCAACTGTGAGTTTTCAGTGGTCAGTAACAATTCATTCTTCATTCCAATAATCAGATAATTTGTAACCTCACTGAGAAGCACCACCTAGGGCCCTGTTAATAATTTTTTTCCCACAGGTTACCAAGAGGTAAGAAACCACAGGTAGAAAACGGGAGTGGAGCCGAAGATAACGCGGACAGTTCCCATTGCAGTAATGCGTCTGTTCATAGTAACCAGGAAGCAGGGCCCAGTAACAAGAGGACCAAAACATCAGATGATTCAGGGCTAGAGCTGGACACAAACAATGAGACTGCATCAATGGATTCTGTTTTGGATGGAGCCAGCGAGATTGAGTTGGTCTTCAGACCTCACCCAACACTAATGGAAAAAGATGACAGTGCACAGACTCGGTAAGTGCTTTGTGTTAATCTAAAAGCCAAAATGATTTGTCAAATGTCAAGAATTTCCACTATTTATAAACAGGCCTCTAAGTATTGACCAGCAATTGAATGTTTATGAAAATCCAATTTACAATCTGCTATCTATGCTAACTGCCAAATGGGCTTCCTTAAATAAGAAATGTAGTACACAGGCATTTGGATTTTGCAGTTGCTCATTGAATTTTTAGTCTTACTGGATATATCTTTCTGGATCTAGCCTTCAGACCTCCCATTATTTTAGATCTGATTGCCAGCCCAAGGCCCCCTGTGGGTTTTTCTGAAAGAATTACATTATTATGGGAGGGTTGAATTATGGTAGGGGTTGAGTTTGCTGTAGGATAGAGCACAATGAAGTTATATGCAAGGCTGAAATTGGTAGCAGAGTTCCCATATGCAAGCCAGAGAAATAAAGCAAAATAATGCAAGTATAAATTGAGTTAGACAAGTACTACATAAAAATAAAAGGAATTGTAACGACCATCTCTTGTGATCAGTTAAGATTTGATATAGATGCATGGCTACTTTGAATATGTTTAGTAAAACATAATTTATAACTTTACAGATACATAAAGACTTCAGGCAATGCCACAGTGGATCACTTATCAAAATATTTGGCTGTGAGGTTGGCCCTAGAAGAATTTCGAAGCAAAGGAGAGAACAATCAGATGAGCCTCAATGCTGCGAGTGAGAAACAGTATACTATATACATTGCTACAGCAAATGGACAATTTACTGTAAGTATTTAACTGTCCCCAGTTAAACCCTACTGCCATAACTAAATGTGGGAATGAAAGTCTGGCTACATTTTTAGGTGACTGAAGAGGGGAATATATCTTTATAAGTATAAAGACTTTAAAGGATAAGTAAACATTTTGAAGCAAGTGAATATACAATTGAGAATGCACTTTTGCAATTTACATTCATTATTTTTTTTCACGATTCCAAGATATTAGGGGATTGTGTACTGCCAATATGAATGAATTTTTTATTACAACAGTTTATTTTCAGCCGTGATGTAGTCAAGGAAATTGTCAGGAGAAAGAAAGAGGGTTGTTCTAATGTTCTTCTGGTTAGGAAAGAGAGTTGTTATAAGGTTTCTTATGCTTACCTGGCTGACATCATCCCTTCAAGCGAACATTTTTCAGGTCTCGCCGCCGACACGGACCCTGCTTGCACTTGTGCAGTTGGGGCTAGCAGGAAATCAGCTTGAACTGCGCATGCGCAAGCAGGGTCCGTGTCGGCGGTGAGACCTGAAGAATGTTCGCTTGAAGGGAATTTGTCGGCCAGGTGCGCAGCTGTTCTGCTCTGCACTTTTAGATTGGGGTTTATACAGGTAGGTATAACCTGTATATAAATCACTTGTGCAGTATGTGCTAGTAACCTGAGAAGCAGACCAGGAAAGCAAAGATATAACATTGACGTGAAATAGCACTAGTGTTCTGTTAACAGATCCTGTATATTTTCTTCTTCAGGTGCTGAATGGTTCATTCTCCTTGGAACTGGTCAGTGAGAAATACTGGAAAGTAAACAAACCAATGGAATTATACTATGCACCCACCAAGGAGCACAAATAACGAGTTGGACCTTTCTTTTTATAAGCAGTTTTGTTATATTCAGAACTCACTTGCAAATAACGCACTTTTTAAAACCAAGTGTAACCAGTTTGACCCTTGGATATTACTCGAGATTTCTACCACTGCGTACACACTCTTTTTTGCAGTTTTCCTTTAAACAGTGCTTTAAGGTAAGCTTTCAGCAGCAACCAGTACGAATTAGAGGTGTGTCAAATCTGTAATAAAGGGAATGTTGTGTGGTTTAAAGAAAGAATGGTGATTAGTAGCAAACTGACCCAATCAAGGTACATATATATCTAGATATATATTACCTGGAAGCTGCACTAAAACAATAAATACCTATAATTAATGCAGTGTGCATGTTACTATCCTTGATTTTCCATGGTTCATCCTTGTAAAAGACCCCAAGCAGAAGGCGAAACCTGGGAAAGTGCACACCACACATTATTCTGTGTGTATATGATATAATTATATATATATTAATAAACATGGTGCATTCAACAAATTACCAGTTGTCGAATGCAGGATTCACTGTGTCCCATGTTACAGGAGAACTAAATCCTTACTAAAGAAGTAGGGTAGAAATGTTGTATGTGCTTCTGTACCAGCCCAAGGCAACCACAGCCCCTTAGCAGGAAAGATCTGTGCCCCCAAGGATGCCCCAGTAGCTCCCCATTCCCTGCACATGCTCTGTGCTGCTGTCACTTACTGAGCTTAGGGACCAACACACAATATTCTGTATATACAGAATATAAATGTCACAATATAAGGCTGATTAGTAATTAATACATATATCTACTACATGGCAGCTCGGAAACCAATGCAATTAGCATCAGAATGTAATAATCACACATGTAGCATCAGCTTATATGACAGTTAAAGCTCTTTTCTGCTTTGTGATTTGTGGCCACCCCTAAGCTTAGCTTCTCAACAGCTGCCCAGAGCTCACTGAGCATGTCAGTGTCACAGACACTTTCCAAGACGGGGGAGCTCCTGTGACAACTGTAAAGACCTGGATCATTGCTGCTATAAAGATGCTGAACCTTTAGGCTGGTGCAGAAAGTACAGTATGGTATTTTTAAAGTTTAGCTCTCCTTTAATCTTTTGGGACCTTTACCCTAGTGTGTGCGCATCCTTGAAAGATTCCATTCCATGTTATTTCAGAAATCTTCAGGTTTATGAAAGGAATTGTGTACAAAGTAACATTTTTAGCTCATTGCCAATTCAGTGTTATGTTTTTGTTATTTTCATTTGAAGTAATTTTAGTAACTACATTATATACTCCTACTAGTTGTATAATTATAAACTGAAATGCATCCACTGTGGGTGATCGGGTGGGTGGCCTGGAGCCCAGGTTCTGATGGCTAACACTGCTGTCTTTTATTCATTCTTTGATAGACCACTCTCGCTTCCATGCAAGAGTCATTAGAATTAACCAAGAATATTGAATGTTGTTGAATCTGGTTGAAACAGGGAGTGTAAGCTTGCTACATTAAAATCTGTACAGTGCAACATGTATTTATACTTCAATTTCCTGTAGGCATGTAAATGTTTGTGTCTATATTTCTGCTTCTAGTTGGCAGCAAAGGCAAACTAGTTGACCTGCGTGAATAATCCTTATGCTACGGGAGACTTCTTTGTTGTAAATAAACTATTTTCGGTTTACAAATCTACGCTTTGTGACTGGTTTTTGTTTAAGTTCTTGTTATTCAAAAAAAATCCTATATGGAGCACTTTAGATGTATTTGCAAAAGTTTGCCCTATACATGGGCAGACACTGGTTTGGCCACTCAGTCTATAATGATGCTCTGATCAATAAGAGATTGATTCTGATTATCAGTTGGGCAGACTGAGACATCTATTGGTAGATTGCCCAAATACATAAAACTCTGCAAAAGCTGAGAGGGCTTAACAATAAAATAAGCCTGACATGTTTTTTCCAACCACGTGATTAGTCAAATTGGGCAAATATTAGTTTGAGAAACAGGCACATATTCCTATGCATGAACACACTCTTCTGACACTTCCAGGTGCTTGTGGGGTGCTCTAGTTTACTCTCACATGTCGGTAGGCTATTCGGCTCTAGAGTGTGTGCGCACGTGTGTGACTGTGGCAGGAAAAATACACACTTCCACTGGGGCATGAGTTACAGGCAGTGAAACATTCAGTGTAAAGTGATGCATATCAACACTGGTTAAATAAAGGGGAATAGTCATACCTTAAACGTTTTGTTTTTAAAAATTTTTTTAAAGCTTTTAAAATGTATTATTCTGAATAGATGTGGAGACATGCACTGACTGATAGTGAGAAAATGAAGCAAGGGAAACTCCACCCAGGAACTGCTGCAGGGTAGAAGGCCCATATAATGTAGCCTAGGTTCTATGAATCCCCAACCAGTGGCTCGAGAATAACATGTTGCTCACCAACCCCCTTCAATGTTGCTCCCAGCGGCCTCAAAGTAGGTGCTTACTTTTCAAATTCCTGCCTTGGAGGCAAGTTTTGGTTGCATAAAATCAATTTGGTAGCCCACATATAGCCAATTATAGCTATTTTTAGTATCCCCTGAATATTTTTTCATGCTTTTGTTGCTCCCTAACACTGTTTTCTATTTGAATGTGTCTATAAAATGTTGGGGTCCCCCAGACTAGCTTTCAGCTGTGGCTGAACGTTACAGGGAGTAATTTCACATTCTGTCCCCCAACTGGGGAGCTACAAAATGTCTGCATGGCAACACTTGCAATTGCCCTTGTGTACTTTGGATCCTTTCAGCACCTGTTTGTTTGTTTTTTTATTTTTTAATCTTTTATTGAAAATTGCAGAATTGTACAGTGTAGTTTCAGATGTTGTTTTTTCACTCCAGATGAAGGTTCCTGTATGATACCGAAACGTTGAGTAATAAACCTTTCTATTTTTGCATTTACTTTTTTTCACAGTTCTTTTCAATCCCCAGGACTGCTGTCCTTGTTCCAGTGTTTATGAAGTTATATATTAAAAGGTACATGTAACCGGCTGTGTCTTTTTTTTTTTTTTTAATGCAGTGTATAGGTAGAATACTATGCTGTAACTAGACTGTAAGGGTATAAGGGGGAGGCTATGAAGTGATTCTGCATTAGTTTACATCTTCAAGCTCTATCCACTGTCTCCAAATTTTTTCAAATTTCTGTGGGCATCCTTTTCTCATATAGTTTAGTTTGTATAGTGGAGTAGCATTATGTATCAAGTTCCCCCAGACCGCAAGTGTGGAGCTGGGGTTCAGGAACTTTATTAAGATGTGGGAGTTTGGGGTTTCCCCACACTGGGGTGTATTTGGAGCAAAAAGTTCGAGTATTGGGAAAGAGATTACATACCAACTGCCAGGCCTGCACTGTAGCCCTCACTGGGGGGGATGATTTATCAGTGTATTTGGTTCCTCTGTATAGGAGATTTTTAAGCTTTTATAGAGAACCAACAGTTTGAGCCTCTAGTACTGTGAGCATCAAGCACCTCAGTTTTTGTAGCTATAAACACAAAAGTAGCCCTCATAGAAGTATGATGTAAATTTCTTGTCTTACTACTTCTCAGGCAATAAAAATTTTCAATAGTGTTAAATGCATTCCAGGGTCTTATCACCTGGCACTGATGGAACTTTGCAGATGATTTATATTCTTGTCTATGGTGCTTTGGTGCTGCATTTTCTGGCTAAAACATGTTGCCAATGCCCTAAGAGGTTTATCAGCCTTATACAAACATGAGGAAGGCTGCTGGGGCAAGACACAGAACAGTGGGTCAAACCCAGGGAACTAGGCAAGCAAAGGCAGTAAAGTCTTCAAAAACAAAGGCAAGACACGTACAGTAGCTCTTTTACCACACCCCAACATTAAAATCATTAGCATTGTCGTTAAAGGGGACCTGCCACCCTAAGAAATCTTTCCAAATTATTTTCTGTTGTGTTTGTCAAGCAAAAGAAAAATTCACTTACACTATACTATATAAATAATATAAACTTTGTTTCCTTCAATCTTGGAATTACACAATCACAACAAGCAGGTGCCATTTTGCAGACACGATTAATTAAGGCAAGCACTGTATCACCCCAAAGTGATGTGCTAGAATGGGGGACCTGATGCTCATGCCCAGGCTACACATTTAGTTGGAGAGGAGGCAGGGGGAAGTGAGTGCTGAATGGAAAGTAAAAGTAATTGTCTGCCCCGTCTCTATACCTAAGGCATAGAAGTGGAGCAGGTATATGATTGACAGGTGGGATTTTTAAATGCCTTTGTAATGGGTATGGATGTGTTAATAAAAAAATGAATTTGAGTTTCATGTTTAATTTGAAAGGGACTTTTATTTTACAGCTTTTATGTGTGGGTGACAGGTCCCCTTTAAGTGGCTATCATCACATACCGGACACCTTTAATGCAGTGTGAGTGATTAGTGGCACATTCCCATATGCTGTGAAATGCAGACACTCCCTGACACTGGGCAGCTCATTAACTCCACTGTTTTATACTCCAAGCACATTACTTGGTAAATATTAGTGCTTGTTTCTGCTGATGGAGACAATGCCACATGTAACATTGCCAGCACACTATGCCAGCCAGAGCCCCCAGAGCTTCCAAGGTCCTCCTGTGTGACCTTAAATACATAGTAACATAGTAAGTTGGGTTGAAAAAAGACATACGTCCATCAAGTTCAACCATAATGCCTATATATAACCTGCCTAACTACTAGTTGATCCAGAGGAAGGCAAAAAACCCCCATCTGAAGCCTCTCTAATTTGCCGCAGAGGGGAAAAAATTCCTTCCTGACTCCAAGATGGCAATCGGACCAGTCCCTGGATCAACTAGTACTAAGAGCTATCTCCCATAACCCTGTATTCCCTCACTTTGCTAAGAATCCATCCAGCCCCTTCTTAAAGTTATATAATGTATCAGCCAGCACTACTGATTTGGGGAGGGAATTCCAGAACTTCACAGCTCTCACTGTAAAAAATCCTTTCCGAATGTTTAAATGGAACCTCCCTTCTTCTAAACGGAGTGGGTGCCCTCGTGTCCGTTGGAAGGACCTACTGGTAAATAAAACATTAGAAAGGTTATTATATGATCCCTTTATATATTTATACATAGTTATCATGTCACCTCTTAAGCGCCTCTTCTCCAGTGTAAACAGCCCCAACTTGGCCAGTCTTTCTTCATAACTGAAACTTTCCATACCCTTTACCAGCTTAGTTGCCCTTCTCTGGACCCTCTCTAACTCAGTAATGTCCCGTTTGAGCACTGGAGACCAAAACTGAACAGCATATTCTAGATGGGGCCTTACCAGTGCTCTGTAAAGGGGAAGAATAACCCCCTCCTCCCGTGAATCTATACCCCTTTTAATACAGCTCAAAACCTTGTTTGCCCTTGCAGCTGCTGCCTGGCATTGCTTGCTACAGCCAAGTTTATTATCTACAAGGACTCCAAGGTCCTTCTCCATTATGGATTTGCCTAGTGCAGTCCCATTAAGGGTATACGGGGCTTGCATGTTTTTACATCCCAGGTGCATGACCTTACATTTATCCACATTAAATCTCATCTGCCACTTAGCTGCCCAGATTGCCAGTTGGTCAAGATCCTGCTGCAGGGATGTCACATCCTGGATAGAATTGACTGGTCTGCAGAGTTTTGTGTCATCTGCAAACACTGATACATTACTCATAATACCCTCCCCTAAGTCATTTATGAACAAATTAAACAAAAGTGGACCCAGTACAGAACCCTGAGGGACCCCACTGAGGACCTTATTCCAAGTAGAGAATGTACCATTAACAACCACCCTCTGTACCCGATCCTGTAGCCAGTTTTCTATCCATGTGCAAACGGCTTCACTAAGACCAATAGACCTTAGCTTAGAAAGCAGTCGTTTGTGGGGAACGGTATCAAATGCTTTGGCAAAATCCAAATAGATGATATCTACTGCATCCCCACTGTCCAGCTTCTTACTTACCTCATCATAAAAAGCAATTAAATTGGTCTGACATGACCTGTCCTTCATAAAGCCATGCTGATTACTGCTCATAATGCCATTCTCCACTACATAATTTTGAATGTGATCCCTTAACAAGCCTTCAAATAACTTGCCCACCACGGATGTCAAACTTACAGTCCTATAATTGCCAGGCTGAGATCTTACTCCCTTTTTAAATATGGGAATACATCCTGGACAATGTGCTCACCCAGGGTACAGGGTACCAAATGCACCTTCACAGTTACCTTTATACTGGGCAACGCACTATGCACATTCTCTGGACAAGTACAGAAAAAATGGGGCCATGCCAATGGAACCTAGAAGGTAAGTTGCTCCTCTCACGGGAGAGTATTCCAGTATAAAAAGCCCAGGGCCCATTCACTGGGTCCAGCGCTGCACAGCACTTTGAACTGAAGGTTGCCAGTTGTCAACTAGCAGCAGGGCAGCCAGAATCTAGGCAATCCAATAAACTCCGCAAGTGATCAATTTAGTCAATGGAAACAGATTCAGAATGCTGCAGCAATCCCTTTGGATGTTTGCTAATAAGTAGAATTGGGGGTGCCTAACAATTGACACACTGTGCCCCCCCCCCCAGTTATAGGTTCTGGGAGGGTGCCCGCGTGTCTGGTACCAGGACAGGGAATACAGCAGAATTTATAGGCAAACACACCAGATGATTGCAAAACACACAGATTAGGCAAGCAGGGATATAATACTTGGAAGGGGTAGGGTACAGTCCCACACAGGCTGTAGTTCTCACCCAGAAATAAGCCAATCCACCCAGCGGCAGAGGAGAACCACAAATAGCTGCTTTTACTCTTACGCTTTACAATTAGCCGATAGGTGTCCCACACAGGGTACACTCCTCTTTGGATATAGTCTCAGTCAGCATCAATAGCAGGCCAGGGTTCCCTCCGTAAAGGCCTGGAGGTGAGGAAATGTTTCCACAGTTGGAACCAAAGCTCTAGTCCAGTGCAGGAAAGAATCTAATCTTTTGTCCCCCAGGGCAGTGTAGAAGAACGCTGGAGGTGGGAATGAACAGAGTCCATGCTGATTGGCTCAGTTATCCGAAACCTGTTCCCCTCTCAGGCGCACAGAGGAGCTAGGGTGTGAGCCTTTTGTTCAGCTCACGTGCACAGCTCCAGGAACACGTTGCCTGTCCTGGGCAATACTGCTAACATACCACCTGTGATTATGCCTTCCCTTCTCCTTTAATAAAGCCATATATCCCCTTGTTCAATGCAATGAATAGGGCGTGGGCTGAATTTACTGTTGGCCTACTTTATAAATTAACAAATATCTATGGTTTTTGTTATTTCTTGAGCTAAACGGGGAAAACTGATGCTCCTTCAAAGTTGGTCCTTGCAAGGCAGATAAGATTCCTAGTGAACAGATAATCTTCCTGGACTCCTGATACTGTTCTGCTATTATTGTGGCTAACAGGTTAAGTTTTGACTTATGTAACTTACACAATTTATGTAACTTTCGCTATGCGCCCAGACTCCCCTATGGATCAAGGTTTCACTGGGCCCAGGACAACAGTCCCATCCCCCATGGCACCCCTATACTTATAGATATATAACATATTTATAAATGACCTACAGAAACCTATAAAGAAACACTACCTCTTATTTAAATAACCAATTCCTTATATTCTGAACAAAAAAAACCCCAAAAGGATTATTACCAAGTAATAAGCTGAACTTTCTACCATTTCCATATTTCAAAAAACCCAACGAGATTAATTACTAATCAAAAGAACCAGAAGTGCAGCTCCCACTCCTGTTAGTTGATAAACATGAATAAATTACACTCTGCAGAAAAACGTAAACTCTTATATTTATTTATATTTACATCTTTTTAAAGTGTTTTTTTTTTTTTTTAATAAAAGGAAATGTTGCTTGTTTTATACAGAGAGTGAAATGGGGGTGCAGCATTATCATCGCAGTGTGATATGTTCCTTAGAATCTTCCTGCTGTTTTTCTTCCGCCTGTTTTTTTTTTTAGGAAGTTCACTCATATATCAAACATGAATATATAAGCTGTGCAGAGAGTACATGGACAGATGCTGCTTCCAGTAGCAATAACATTTACAAATAACTGAACCTTTTTACATTAAAGGGGCAGTATCCCCCCTTATTCAACGTGAGTGCAATAAACATGCTCCTTGTTAAATGTTTTAATCAGGCAAGATCTATGGTTTTAGTTATTTCTTGCAAGGTAGGACATTAAATTACCAGTGTACAACCGCTCCCCCTTTAACCTCTTACTTATGTTAGCAGGGGGGTGATCTGTGTTTGCCACATTTAGCTTAAGAAATAACAAAAACCATAGATTTTTTCATGATTAAAACAGGCAGAAAGTATGCCCAACCCAAGTCCTATTCATTGCACTCATGTTGAAAAAGGGTGCATTCTACACAAGCTTTGGCATGGTAATTGTGTTGCACTGCTCTTGGCCATACCAATGTTCCAAGTACCATTTTCTGAAGATATGGCCAGGGTCGGACTGGGCCGCTGGGACACCGGGAAAATAACCTGTGGGCCCCAGCGGCCCAGACCCGACCCTGTTGCTGCTGCCCCTGGCCAGCGATGTCCTCCCCTGATGCGTTTCACATACGCGCATTCAGGGGAGGACGTCTCCGTTACAGTAAAAAAAAAAAAAACTACTTAAAAAAAATCAGTGCTGAGTTGGGTGACTTACACTATGCCTGTTGATAAGAGCATTTGTATCCAGCTTTTTTTTGGAGGTTGTCTGTCTCCCTGCTTGCCTACCTCATAAATAAAAGCTTCCGTAATTAGAAGGGAAAGTGAGGCAGGCAGAAGACGCGTAAGGTTTAGAGGCCGGTAAAGAGGTGACGTCACAAATCTCCGTTCTCCTTTGAATGCAGACATTCCTATACGGGCTAAGCACCCTTTGGAGTTCACAGAAAGGAATATCTGTGGGCTGCTGGTTTACGTCCCCCTATGTATGGCCTCTTTTAGCCTCTTGAAACAATAAATTCACCCTTCACCTATGGGGGGGTGAATTAGGGGTGCGTGGTGGGGGCCATTGCAGGGGATGCGTCAATGGAGGTACATTGGGGGGTGCATGGCCCCCGGGGCGGTAGCCTTCACCCCCAATATCCTGGATATGGCTACTGGCTAAAAAGTCTTAAAATAACACAATCTACAAAACTACTGCAGACAAGCTTTCATTAATCAGTTTCCCAGTAGGGGCCACTTGGGCACAGAGGCTTTACTTACAGCCTGTTAGCATACACTGGTACATTCCAGACAAATAACTAGTAGTTATTTTGTCTCTCAGTCATAGCTTTCTCTGTCAGCAGATCCTGCCCTCTGTTCTCGGCCGTCGCCACAACGTCACTTGCCTGAGAAGTATTTGCGATTGTGCTGTTCTTTTGAAGAATGGATTTAAATGTTGCCAGGGAAGCGTTGGTGCGAATCCCTGTGGGATCAAAATGGGTCCGACTTACTTTGAAACCCGCCTCTGCTAAATACTGCAAAAATTTGTTCAATCTGAAAAACAATCATAAAACCAATGAGAATGATTATTTCCTGCTTGCCCAAAGAGTGTTAGAAACCACACTAATTGGCTCAGTGCACCCCCCCCCCTTTTTTTTTTTTTTTTTTTTTTACATAAGAGAATGGCAGGCTGACAGTAATGAATGGGATCCCATGTATCTTAAAAAATACCCTGCTCTATCCTAGGTTTTTCTTTCATGGAGTAGTTTTCCATATTCCAGAGAATCCTCTTGCTTCCCCCGCCCCACCACTGGCACCCCCTCACCGACCTCATCCACCCCCTGCTGTTGCCACCATCACCCCACACTGGGCGGCAGGAGATTCAAACAGCTGTCAAAGCCTCCCACCCAGTCCCCAGTGCAGATGCGGCCAGCTGTTGGTATGCTGCCCCCAAATCTCTGCCACCCTAGGTTGGGCCTTTGTGGCCTGTCCACAAATCCAGGCCTGATTTTAATCCATGCAAAACTGTCAAAAAGCTGTATAATGTAGTCCTATAAATTAGAAATTACCCGTGTTTTATAATTTATTTTTTTTTTACAATAAAGTTTATTGTTTTTCATTTTAAATATAATATCTGAAATCCATCAAATGAACATAGACAACGACAGTATCGATGGCAAGTTGAATTGGTATTCAAATCCGGAATGAAATATTATGCTGGTAATATAACATATTATTTCTGTAATCACAAAGCACTGATTCTTACTGTCTACTGTAGTGTAACAACTTTAGAATAAAATAACTTCCCAATCCCATTTTCTTAGTGTTTTGTCTCTAGGGTTCCCTTCTATTTACGGCTAGGGAGTGTCTCATGACAGCCTCTTTGTAGGTATGTTAGTCTATATAATGGGATGTTGGCGTTCACTGCGTTTTTCCATTGTATAGTAGGTGGGGGTGAGTTTGATTTCCAGACCATTGCTATTAGGCACTTAGCTGCAATGAATAGAAATACAAGGAGTGCTTGTTCTGCTTTTGTAGGGGCTGTGTCTGAGACCTGGTTTAACTTTAAATTCCAAGTCAGTTGCCCATCTTTGTAATGTGGTTGTGACCTGGGGTCTTGGTTTCATGCTATCTAGGGGTTCTTGCATAACTGCATTGAAATCTCCAATGATAAGAGTTGGGGCCAGGGGTAGCGTGGCTATTTTGTCTGCTATGTGGAACAGCAGGGATTCAGTAAGGGGGAGGTATATACACATTAATAATATTATACAGTTTACCATTAAATGAACAGTGGAGTGCCAGAAACCTTCCTTCTGGGTTAGCGATCACTGGTTTAAATACAAAGGAGCGTGGTTTTTAAACAAGAATGTAGAGAAAGTAGAGCGGTAGGATGTAGATATCCATGCCTTAGTTCGTTTGATATATTTGAAAACTAGTCCCTGTTTTATGGGGCAGATAAACCCTCTTACATTCCAGGAGAGCACTGTGAGTTCGGTGTCACGACGATCTTGGTGGTGAGATGTGATTGTGGATCTGTCCATCTTGGTGTGGTGAGGGCTTTGTGTGGTGGGTAGTTGCTTTGTAGCATAGGGAAATGCTCTTTTGTTGCTGAGATAATAAGGAGGGGGGTATTAAGGGTGGCCATGCAAGGGGTGACCCAGTGGGTTGAGAACCTGAGCTGTAACGGGATTTCGTCCCTCCCTACCTGTCCAACCCCAACTTGGGCAGGTGTGGTTCCCCTAACTTTGTAAGCTTAACAGGGGAGGATAGAACCATCTGGTCTGTCGTATCAGTTCCTTGGTTCTAAACCTGGTATTGTGCGAGGTTGTGACATGGTGGGGTGGGTAATTTGCAGGTGGGCTCTGGTGATTTTGTGGTGTATCCGGCAGTCGAGCCTTACTGATGTTGGTACGTAATAGTCCTCTTCCTTTATGTCATTTGTTCTTTGACGTCTTGGCAATCTGGGGGGAAGTGGATGGTTTAGGCTGGTCACTGGATGGTGTCCTCAAGAGTGTTGAAAAAGTGGGTTTTACCTTCTCTGATGACTCTTAGGCAAGCTGGGAATGCCATGGAGTATGAGAGTTGAAGTTTTGCTTTCACTGCATTGAACTTTTGCCTTTGATTGCAAATTTCAATTAAGAAGTCAAGGAAGACTGAGACACAGCGATTTTCATAACGTATTTGGTCAACTTTGCTGCTGGAGACGCGCCACCACCATCTGGCGTAGCCGCGTGCCCTGGATCCGGCATTTTAGAATGTGGTGTGGTGCGCCTTTATTTTTCCCCATCTGTCTGAGGTAAGGAGCTAGGGGAAAGCACTGCCTCTGTGCTTGCCTTTTGGTGCGGTCATAGGCGCTGTTTGCCAGTGATTTAAGGTTTTATCCAGGGTTTTAAACTGGAGCTCCTGGAAGTTGCGTCTTAACCGGATTGCATCAGGCCACGGGCCCTCCCCAAAGATTTATTTAATGATATAATAAAGAGATCCTGCTGGTAGACTCTGGACTCTACTGTATGTACCATTAACCAACAAGGAATTTACATGCAATATGTACACAGAGAGCTGCCAAGACAGAGTAAGGGTAAGGCACAACATACGATAAAGGAAGATAAGATGGATCAGTTTCTGGCAAGTAGCTTCCTGTCACTGTTAGTGTGAAGATGGATCAAGCATTTTCCATACTCTGGAAACCAGCAACAGGCAATTTCTAAAAATACTACAAAAGTTCTGCCAGATTTTTGAATTATGATAATGCTGTAAACACCAAAACATTTTAATTCTGTTATTCATTTAACAAATAAAGTCAATTGAGAAGCTTGAACTTACTTTGGAATGTTCAGCCCTCGGATGCTGTGTCTGTGGATGCTGTAATAAAATGGAGGGTGCTCTACAAGGGCCTCATTTCTGAGACGTTTAGAAATGTTTTTACTCATGTCACAGCGTTTCCTTTTTCCTGAAATTAAATTATTATTAATTATTATTTTATTCTAAACTGAAAAAAAATGACAAATTAAGATGAAAAAGAAATTCGAGTACAGCCTACCAGAGAGATTATTTATAATCAGGACACGAGCCACCTATTAAATGGATCAGATTGATCTGTGCCTAAGCACTGGAATTAATAAGCAGGTGCTGGGGGTAAATCAGGGTGTGCATGTATATGTTACACAATAGTTTAACAGTCTATCCGCCTGAAAATGTTACATCACAGCTCATGGAAGGGACTCCTTATTTCAGCTGTTGATCCCGAAAAAATGAAACCGCACTATATGGCCCTCCCGGAATTGTGACATATCCCTCTCTTCGGCCCCCTGGCTGATCAAATTGCCTTTTGTTGGTATTATAAAAAGGCACTAGCTTCACTACTGCAATGCCTTCACTATTGCAATCATTGTACAGGCATGGGATCCAAGATACGGAAAACTTTTATCCAGGATGTTCTGAATTACAGTATGGCTGCATTCTATAGGCTCCACTTTAAACAAAATTTAAAAACATATTTTCTTTTTCTCTGTACAGGTATGGGATCCCTTATCCGGAAACCAGTTATCCAGAAAGTTCAGAATTACGGAAAGGCCATCGCCCATAGACTCCATTATAAGCAAATAATTCTAATTTTTATAAATGATTACCTTTTTCTTTGTAAAAATATAACAGTACCTTGTATTTGATCTCAACTAGGATATAATAATCCTTATTGGAGGCAAAACAAGCCTATTGGGTTTATTCAAGATTTAAATGATGTTTAGAAGATTTAAGTTATGGAGATCCCAATTACAGAAAGATCCCTTATCTGGAAAACCCCAGGTCCCGAGCATTCTGGATTAAAAGTTCCCATACCTGTAATAATAAACAGTACCTTATACTTGCTGGTAAAAAAGCTGCATGAATCCATATTGGAGGTAAAACAATCCTATTGGGTTTAATGTTAAAAATATTTTTTTAGAAAATTAGTTGTGAGTTATGGAGATCCATATTACGGAAAGATCTCTCATCTAGAAATCGCCAGGTCCTAAGCATTCTGGATAAAAGTTCCCATTCCTGTACTTTCACTTTTTCCAGTATCCTCTTCTATCTCCTCTCAGTTATGTTTAAAAATTATTCACTGTTGTATTTACAGCTTTTTGCATAAATAAATATTTTAATATGCACAGGATATTCCTACCTGGGTCTGTAGAACAGTCCGATGGGTCAGAAAACTTGATTACCACCCCACTTTCTTCTGTAGACAAAAAAGCTGAAGGGCACAAAGAGAGAATTTTATGATACTCAGCGTAAAATCCCTTTTTCTTCAGACGTCTGGGGGACACTGGGACCATGGGTATAGTATCCACCACTAGGAGGCAGGACACTAGAGAAGAAGATGATTCCTCCCCTGGTACAATACTCCTCTACCCTAGCCTGATCTAGCCAGTTTGGTCTAGCAAAGAAAAGTAACACAAAAACAAAAACAGAACTATGTACATAATGTAGGACCCTGAACTAAGCCTGATGGCCTGCTCCGCTTCCAGGAAAGGAGGCCCTGTGTCCCACAGATGTCTGAAGAGAAAGGGATTTTACGGGGAGTATCACAAAATCCTCTTTTCTCTTGCAGAGTTCTGTGGGGCACAGGGACCATGGGGACATACCAAAGCTGTCCCCATACCACCACCCAATGGGCCATCCGGAACCAGGCTTCTGCAGAACGAGTTTGCAGGGCTGCTACTTGGTCATCCTTACATTCCCTCATGAAATTCTACCATTCACCTTTGCAGCATCTGATTTTGGCAGGAAGGTACTGCAGGCCGTGTTGTTATAACAGGCCTCGCTTCCTCCCTCCTAATCAGTATGGGGACAGCTTTGGTATGTCCCCATGGTCCCTGTGCCCCACAGAACTCTGCAAGAGAAAAGAGGATTTTGTGATACTCACCGTAAAATCCCCGCAGTTTTAGTTTTGGAAAAGTGGGCAGAGCCACCAACAGCCAATCAGATTTCACCCATTAAATTTTATTGGTTTGATGCCAGGGTTTCCAAACTTTGTACAGTTTGTCACTGGGTGACTAACAGCCAATTAGATCAGCGTTTTTCAACCCCTGTTCCGCGGCACACTAGTGTGCCGCGGGATGTTGCCTGTGTGCCGCCTAGCCCTAGACTCCCCCGGTCCCCTCTGGGACACCTTCACTTCCTGGCTCCCCGATGCCCGGAAATCGTCACTGCCTGTGACGTCATCCGGCATCGGGGAGCCAGGAGAGGCAGCATCCAGTGTTAACGCTGCCACATCGCCATCTAGTGGTAAGATTTGGAAAAGCCTTTTTTTTTTTTTTAACATTAAATGGTTGTTAATGCTAACTGAACTGAGACAAAATCGTGGTTTCAAGCTAAGATTTGCTGATCTACCTTTGGACAGTTTTTGGTTGGATACCGCCAAGGAGTGCCCCCTTCTGGCAAATAAAGCTATTTTGACATTGCTCCCATTTTCCACTACATATCTGTGTGAGATTAGCTTTTCAAGCATGATTGCTATAAAAACCAAATACAGAGAGAGACCGAGATCTGTTGACGAAGAGCTACGTGTGTGTCTTTCTTCGATTCCAGCCAGAATATCAGCTTTGTGTTCAGCCAAACAGGCCCAGGTTGCGCACTGAATTTTATAATTTTTCACTATTTTGTTTACTTAATATTTCATAATAAAGTAATTATAAAATACTTTCTTTGTGTTTATTTGATTCCTATTCAAGATAATTACTTTATATATAGTCAATATAGGCACAGAGTTAAATTTTTTAACATTTTCTAATGGTGGTGTGCCTCGTGATTTTTTTCATGAAACAAGTGTGCCTTTGCCCAAAAAGGGTTGAAAAACACTGAATTAGATTTCACCTAGAAACTTCATAAGTTTAAATTTAAACTGCTGGCATTCATTAAATATTAATACTAAGGTCCCCAAACTTTGCAAAGCTAGCCAGCAGGTAACTGCGGTTCAGTGTTAGAAAAAGTGGGTGGAGCCACCAACAGCCAATCAGATTGGTTTTCAATGGGGAAATTCAACCTGCTGCCATTCTCAAAGTATTAACACCAGGGTCACTAGGGGACTGCATTTTAAGGTTTTAAAAAGTAGGTGGAGCCATCAACAGCCAATCAGACTTGACCTATTGATTTTTTTTGGTTTGAATTTAAAATTCTGCCTTTCTCACAATATTTATGTCAGGGTTCCCAAACGTTACACAATCAGTCACTGGCTGACTACATATTCAGGGTTAGAACAAGTGGGCGGAGCCAATCCATCTCCACCCATTAAATTTCATTGGTTTATATTTAAACTGATGCAGTTATTTAAGTATTAATTCCAGGGTTGTTAAACTTTCCAGAGTTAGTCACTGGGTATTTGCCATTCAAAGTTAGAAAAAAGACGGCGGAGCCACCAACAGCCAATCACATTTCTCCTATTTACTTATAATGGTGAAGTGTAAAATGCTGTCAGTCTCACAATTTTTATGCCAGGGTGCCCACTTTTTGGGCACAGTGCTTTGCACAGTGGTTTTTACTATATAACTGTGGTCCAAGGTGGGCAGAGCCAACAAAAGATCAGATTTCATTCAGTGACTTCACGTTTTTCAACCCAACATGAAGTTTGTTCTCAAACTTCCCTTTCTAGTTTTGACTGTTTTGTTCTCCTGTAATATTCAATACAAAATGTTAGAAAAGTAAAAATGTTGTTTAACAAATGACACTGAAGACTGACTTGTTGACGTTGTCAGAGATTAGCCTTGTTAATGACAGATTCATTAACTTTGAAGTTGGCTTCCAGAACAGCAGTTACAGCCAAGAACGATTTTTGCCACCTTAGCCGACATTACAATACTACGTGTCCCCTTATAGCGCAACCCTCAGAGCTCTAAGCTGTGCGGGTGGCCTTAATCAGCCAGCGGATACCTAAGTCTAAAAGAGATCCACTCCTTTGGCAAGGTCGCCAAATGAGGGGATCATCTCCTAATATTGTAAGCTCTTTTGGGCAGGGCCCTCTTCACATCTTGTATCGGTTATTGATTGCTTTATATGTTACTCTGTATGTCCATGTATGTAACCCACTTATTGTACAGCGCTGCGGAATATGTTAGCGCTTTATAAATAAATGTTAATGTAATGTAATATGTCCACCTAAGGTGGGCGATATTGGGCTAAACGGTGGGCATAGGCACAGTCAACCGAGGACCACATCAATAAGCCAAAGCGGTCTAAAGGACTTGAATCAGCAGCTTAAATCTGCCAGTGTATGGCCACCTTTACAAATCTATTGTGGCACGGCAAATTCACAAGGGCCAACACAAAAAGCTAGGATGCTCAGTACAATGTTTGTAGATTCAAAAGGGAAAGCAATTGGGGAAAAATCATTCCGGGTACATTCTGGATGACTTACCATTATCAGTTTGACTGGGCTGAGTGGAAAACTGTTTTTGGAGTGTACATTCAGCTTCACAGAGAAGAGTTTTTAGTAAGGGATGGATATCATCCATTTCATGTTCCACAGCTTCAATCATCATTCTCCTAAGGAATCCCATGTTAAAAAGTGAGCCAGACCTAGTTAAAAAAAAAAAGTAACACAATAAACATGAAAAAAATACAAAATACCCTATAATAAACTAAATGATATTCTAAACAGGAACCTGAGCAAGTGATTGACCACTAAAATGGACAAAAGCCTCAATAACAATAATAAAGTAATTTTATTACATCAGGGAATGGATTAAAAGAAAGAATTTAAGAGACGTGAAAAGGCTTCCTGTGTCTTTGAAGACTTTATTTAGAAACATACCAAAATCCATTAATTACATACCACATGGGGCCCAGGACAACTGCAGAATTTCCTTGCATGCTTTCCTGGCAATCACAGGGAAGATTTTTATAAGGATTTTCTAGAAGCAGAAAAAAAATATATATTTGTAATATGTTATATAGTTGAAGTCTATGGGAAACGTATGTATGTGTGTCCCCACTTTAATAAACATGGATATTGGAGCATGGACCAGATATCTATTGTATGTATTATACCTTTTGGTACTTGGCTCCCAGCTTTTTCACTGCTAGAGGATTTGGGAGGTTTTAAAACTTTTACTGCCAGTTTCATTTACAGGATTTTTAGTTTACCTAGGAAAACTCATTTTTATGTCTTTCTACTCTGAACTACCAAGTTGCAATGCTTTCCTAAAATTATTGGTTTTTATAGAAAGTCTTACATTTTTTAAAAATAACGTAAAAGCTTCCAGTTTACTACTAAACCGCAAAGCTTTCCCAAATTTAGTGGTTTTGATGAAATTTCTAAATCACCTCAAAGCTTCCAATTTACTGAATCTTAACTCCCACATAATATTAGTTACCAAGATAAAATTCCCTAAATATGAATGCCAGGGGTCCAACTGAACAGTTTGTTGCCCAATGTGCATAGGTTTACCTAAGTATGTGGCATGTAGGGGCTCCAAGTGGAAATACCCCCCACATGCTCATGTTATGTGGGGATAAAGTCACAAAAGAAAAATAAATTCACTCCAGAAAGCCATATATAGTACACATTCTCCCAAATCCAAAATGGGTAAATATGTTTTTCTACTCCAAACTACAAAACCACAAAGCTTTTCAAAAACTGGAAAAAAAACTCAAAAAAATAAAAAGTCCAAAAATCCCCTCAAAGCTTTCACTTTGCAGGATCTTATCTCCTAAATATCATTAGGCAATAGATCATTATAAATATGAATGGCAGGGGTCCACTGAACAGTTTGATGCCTAATGTGTGTTTACTTACTAAGTGTGTGGCATGTAGGGCCTCCAAATAAAAATACCCTATATGATCTATCATTGCGGTCATTTCGGCTACTGCAAAATCAAGGCCACAAAAAATGTAAGTTTACCCAAGAAAGCTATAGAGTTTTGGAAAAAAGTTCTGCCAAATCCAAAATGGGTACACATGCCTTTGTACTCCAAATTACCACAAACAAACAAAAAAGCTTTTCTGAAGTTAGTGGTATAGATAACATTTCTAAACTGCCCCAAACCTTCCATATTGCAGCTTCTAATCTCCCACATATCATTAGGTACCAAGATAAAACATCCCAATATGAATGTCACTGAACAGTTTGATGCCCAATGTGCATATGTGTAATGAAGTTCATGGCATGTAGAGATCCCAAAATATGTGCATACTTGTGACTGTATTATGTGGAGTAAAACCTTAAATATATACTAACCCCTGAAAATCTTACATTTTGGAAATCCACAAATCCAAAATTGGTAAAAAAAATTCTATTCCAAGCTACCAAACTGCAAAACTTCCCTAAATGTAGCATTTTTAATCATATTTCTAAAAATCGCTAACAATTAATTAAATTTACTGCATTTGTCTCAGTCTTAAATCACATGTTCTTTTATGCAAAAGTAGGTAAATCTGAATGCCAGAGGTCTGCTGAACGGTTTGGTGTCCAATATGCATGGATTTACCAAAGTGTATGGCCTTTATAGACTCCGAAATGAAATGTAGTGTATATAAATTGTCTCAGCTGCCAAATCAGCTTCTGCAAAAAAGGACCCCTGCCTGTGTATTATGGGGTATATTTATTATAGTGTGTAAGCCAACATCAACGGTGATGTTTCCCATAGCAACCAATCTGGAATTAGATTTGAACAGTCACCTAAAGTTAGATAACAAAATCAAATATCTAATTGGTTGCTATGGGCAACAACACGGGTGATGTAAGCTTACACACTAGAATAAATATGCCCATATGTGTCTTAAGACCCCCTAACAGCATAAAGACCCCTGAAAACCATATATTTTTGAAAAAAGCATATTATGACAAATCCAACATGGGTAAAGATGTCTTTCTATACCAAAATGCAAAGCTATGCCAAAATACATGCAAGAAACAATAATACATGACTAAAATGCAATAAATCCAGAAAAATCAAAAATCAATAAAATAACAAAATAACTGATCCAACAGTGTGATTAGTAGTCGTAATACCTGGTCCGATAGTTAGCTACCCTATAAACAGTTTAAACAGTTTCAGGGGGAAAACATAAGGTAAAATGATAAAATAAAAAGTGAAAAAAAAAAAAAAATGCGTATGCATGTGTGTGCACTTCTAAAAGTGTGTGTAAGCATGTGTGCAGGAATCTGTGTATTACCTTTTAGTTGAGCAGAAAGCCAACTGAAGGACCAAAACATTCCAAGTCTTAATGCCGAATGGGTTGTCATTGTGTCTAACTCTTTGCACTGGTGTCAAAGCAGAGAATACCTCTAACTGCCAAAGAAACTATGTGCTGCATTCTTGGTAGTTAGAGCCGTTGCCTGCAAGCACAGATATATGCTTTACAGACAAACGGTTAAAGCCGGGTTCCAAGAAGAAAGCTGTGCTTCTTTAAAGCCGGATCCACACTCCAATATCTGTGTTTCCTTGAATTATTAGCCTTCCTATTCTGCCCAATTACTGCCTAATATTGTTATTATACTTCTTTGATTTAAATATTTTCATATCTTGTATTAATCTTACATTTTGACTTGACCTGCTGGTCAGCTGCTAGGGCAATCAAACGCTAGCAACCTGAACAAAAATGTAATAATTTTAATAAGCACTAGAAATAAAAATGAAGATTAATTGCGAGTCTTACAATGCTGCTGTGTTTATTGTACTAAAAAGTTAATTTTATGGTCAACTAAAGATGTTATAGTGCTAAGATACAACATTTCATAAGCACCATGACACTAATATACACTCTATCTGTATCTAAAAATCTACATACATACAACATACCTTGCACCATATTCCCTTCCTTCTGGAAGATCCGTTCCTCGCACCACTGACAGTGGATAAGTGAATGTATCTTATGTATGCTTTCATCAGCCTGGGTAGGACCTCTCAAAACCCTGACCACAACCAAGACAAAGTGTTCCACAGCTACGGAAAGCAATACGTCAATTCCTTTATTATAGCGAGCGGCCGCTCTGGCAAATATAAAAGTCAGAAATGTTATTTGAACTCTGCTGCTAAGATAAGCAGTGGAGCTAGCAAGCAGACATTTTTTGGTAACCTGTTTCAAACACTTATTATTGTGGGCACTGTGGTCAATATTTTACTTGCTAAACATGCTAAATACTACATCTGTCTCTGAGGAGACCCACAAGTTGAAGAATATTTAAGAGGCAGGGCCACTATAGGTCTGGTCTGCGCCACTCAGTATAAGGGGCAGATCCTGGGATGCACCACTACAAGCAAGGGACAGATTTTAGGCATTATGGAAGGCACTTCAAGGGGTAGTAACACTGTTAAAATTCCTTGTGAATATGCCAATATGTTGTTTGCCCTTTCTGCATAAGGGACTGGTGCTCTGCTGAATCCAGTGAGGTTTACAAACTGACACAGTGATGCATATCTTGTTTAAAATAAATGTTATGTATGCAATAGCAGGACATACAGTACGAGCTGACGCACATTTAATGACACGCACATTACAGTTTATAAACACCACTTTACCTGGCCAGTGTAGCTAAAATAATGCGAGCCGCTAACTCTCTATAGTACTCAGTCCTTACAATGTGGCATCCATAATGGCGCTTTGTCACATTTGGTGACTTAGCAAACAGTGACCCGGTGTCCGTTGACGTCACGGAGACAATTCCCAGATTCCTAACATTCCGGAAAGCTGCATCCAGGTAGTTTACTGATGTCCCAAAAGGATCCAGGTGTCTAAATAAAAAATATATTCATGTGACACTTTTCATGCAGGATTTTTTTAATGGGACTGAGATGGATACAGGAAGCAAGACTGGATACTCACATGAAATCAAAAGCTCTTAAATGCATTAGAACATTGGCATCTAATTGTGTGACCTCTACGGCATCATCACTAGCTTCTCCCACTTCATTTTCCTCATCTTCATCATCCTTTTTGTTTGTCAATACTTTCAAGTTGTTGAGGAGACAGTTTTCCCGGATCATTGCTACTGAGCCCTCACTTATGTCATTAATAGTTACCTTCACAGACTTTCCAAGATGTTTTGCCCATTGCAATCCCATAATGCCTATGGGAAGAAATACAAAGCAATATTCCTACACATAATCATTCAAAAACTGCAACCAATTGCAAATTCTCAGACTATCACTGGCTACATCATACAATGTAAAACATTATACATATAAGAGTGTGATCAGAATAAAAAGAATCTGTATATTTTCCTTCAATATGTTCTTATATCAAGTATAGGTATCACTTGTATAGGTATTATATATATTTTTTTTTAATGACAGATTTCATTTTAAATATTACTAATAATATTAATATTATTTAAAAAGGTTAAATGGGATGGTCACATGAAAATAAACATAGTATGAAACAGGCACTGTTATAGCTTTTCTAGTTACCATTACAAGCATTTACCTCTTACCTTTTAAAAAAAGGTATATAACTGTAAAATATCCTTGTTGCGCCAGTGAAATCGAGCCTGGGAATGTGACCTGATGCGTGCAATGATTTGAAGCAATTCTGACCGGCTCAGTAGCACAATGACTGTTGCACCTCATAATGAGTCCATTTAATAGTGGCTTAAGCCTTTATAAAGTGCATCTTTCTGACCAGAGCTGTGGCCCTACAGGCAGATGTATTATTATCCACAATAATACAACCAGACCAGAAGGTAACATACTATGAAATAATATATTACCAGTAAAACTATGGGCCAAGGAACATGCACTGACCCCCCCACAAACACACACACTCCTTTCTTGTAATTTTAGGAAAACATGCTTGGAACCCACAAATAACTGAGAATTATTATAACATAATCAGCCATTGCTGTCTTGCCTATTAATTGTACCTGTTGATCCAAAGGCATCCAAACACTCGAGTGCATTTCTCTCTTTAGCCAGTACCGCCAAGGCACAAAATATCAGCTGCCTATGAGGCAAAATGTATAATTACAGTCTTCCAAAATGCATAATTATAGTACACCAGTCTTACCGGAATTTCCATATTGTATATGAGAACAAATGTGCTATACAAATTTATGCCAGATAGACATTACCAATGTGCCCTGAAGTTATTAAGTTAAGAAGTTATTAACTTAAATTGTAAGTTTAGAATTGTTATTCCAACTGAACATTAACATGATGCATGCTGATTACCTACACATAGCAGGTCCTTTCTGGCACAGTAGTGATATGTTAAGAGGAAGTAATAAAGAGGAAATAATAAATGTTTTTTTCATTTCCAGTACAGAAAAAATCCAGCAGCTAATGAGAATGCTTGCTATAAAAGGAGGCAACAATATTCTGTCCTAAATGGCAGCTTGACAGATGCCTACAGGATTTTTTACACTTTAGTATGTTTAGATTATTTTTTCCTTGAAAGTATCTAGCAAAACCAACTGTGCACTAGCCTGCATCTAGCCTATAGAATGATAATCACCTACCTGTTAACTTTCATTTTTGGATTAAAAAAAGTGTCCGTTTTCTGTGGCGTTTTGAAATTGGGAGCAACTTGCACATGTGTGTTCAACTCCTTTAAAGTCTTTTGAAACTGACCTGCAAGAACCAGGAAGGGGGGAATTAACTTTCACTTGTGGCAAAACCCTATTTGATTGGGTTATCATTTCTTATTCTTTGACGGTTTGACTGTTTTCCTGATTTAATTCAGCTAAGGTATATGCTTGCACCCTGGTTTCTTAATTTACAAGAATATTCATCATTATTTACCCCAATGTTTCTGCAACCCAAGTGAAAAAGATTTCTGTATTCCCTTAATTTGTTTTTGTTCACTAAGCTTGACATAACATCACCATGTATAAGTCAGAATACTTGTAGAACAAACTCAATAAAGCTCAAGAATTGCCTTCCAGCCTCTCCAAGATCACTGGTCTAAGCACTAGCTATGCATACCTACCTCAGAAGATATGTTCTTGTATTCTGGATAGGGTCAAGAATATCAATCTATTTAAGGAGTCTGATTCTGGAAGTTAAATTGGCTCCTGACGGAATTAATCTTTGTGTTGTAATACGATAGGGGATTTATATTGGAAGTCCCAGTGATACAGAGATTGGTGCAAATGATAAAGAATGTCTGTAAAGCACTGTCAATATGCTGGCAATATTTAGGGCTCTGGCACACGGGGAGATTAGTCGGCCGCGGCACACGGGGAGATTAGTCGCCCACGGCGCGATTTCACGCAAACCGCCGAAAAAGACGCGCGAGTCTTTTTCGGTGATTTCCCGAAATCGCCCCGCCGCGTCTGCCATCCCACCGGCGACTTACATGTTCGCCGGTGGGATGGCAACTCGGGGAGATTAGTCGCCCGCGAACAGGGAGATTTTCCGCGGGCGACTAATCTCCCCGTGTGCCAGAGCCCTTAAAGTATACGTTTTGCCAAGAAACACACCAGATAAAAGTCAAGTGATCTTATCATGGTATCTGTACCATGTCATAACATTCCTGAAACTTGCAGAGGGGAATAATGACATCAGAAGTTTTAGATCACCCACTGTAGGGATACTGTAAAAATGCCCCATACCCCCTATGTTACTGTCTTCACCTGGTCTCGACTGGGAATACGAGAACTGATGTACACATTATCTGTCTATGCACATACTCCTGTCTCCAGACTGGGAGTTATTCAGAACTGGCCACTAGCAAGGTCCTTCTGTCATACAGAACACGGTGCAGACAGAAGTTCTTGGTGACTAAATTTCCCTACCGAGGAAAGGAAATTGAAGAAGCTCATGTAAAAGAGACCAAATACATGTTTGGCTTAGGTGACACCTCAGATGTCACTGCTTGTTACACACATGCATTTCTTGTGATGGGCCTCTCTACAGGTTGGAAATCCATACTTTCTTATGTATGAAGTCGGTGCTAAAAATACCCATTACCTTAGAATGACTGATTACATTTTTAGGAAAACCCCAAACTGGTCAACAATACTGCAAATCTATAATTTTGTTCTGTTCTTCTGTTTCCATCACCACAGGGCCCTACACCTGTACAATGTATCCACTTACACCCCCACTAAATAAGATGAGCAGAACCTAAAGCAATGGTATCTAGAAGACTACCTGAAGAAAATTTTCCATCTGTCTCCCCTTTGGTGGCATGCCTCTTAACATGACTTAGCATCTCTGTTCTTCTGCAAATGGTTGCTGAACAGATGAAGCAGTGATAGTGACATGTTGTCTTAGCAGGCACCTGGAAGAAACAGCCAAGCACACACCATAAAAAGGCATTTACTATATTTATGGAGAGAATACTTTTCAGCACTGGTCTAACAAAAAAAAAAAAAATTGGTTCAAACCACAGAGGCACCCAAACACACACTCCAAACACTTATCATGTCATTGATGAATAGCTTTCTAAAGGTTTAGACAGTAAACCCAAAATGTAAGGCAGAGATGCAGATCGCAGAAGACCCCCAATTTAACAGCTCCAGTATCAATAACAGAATCAAAGAGTTGCTGCACACTCCAGTAAAAATATAAACATTTTATTAATGAACAAAAAAATATATATATACCAACAACAAAGCCCAATGCATTTTGACCCAGAAGGGGGCTACCTTTACTGGAGTGTGCGGCCACTCATTGAATCTAAAAATTGACAATGATAGAAACCGCTTGATAGGTGGTTTCTATTTATGCCAGTGACAGGAGATCTGCTGAGAAGGAAGGGAAAAAAAAAATGAATGCTTTCTATCAATAGAATTTTTTACAATAGTTTCAAAATAAAATGTGCAAACTTAGACTAAAACCTGGGGTGCTACATATGACACACCTACACATCTACTATGAATGTTTAATAGTTATTTACACTAACTCCATTATAACATATGTATATATACACATAACAAAGGGTTTTCATGATCTATTTGCATGTTGCATTGTACATGACAAATTTACTCAAGGATTTACACTGGCAGTTTAGGGAACCACAGTAATGAAATCACTGCACTTTCTGAGGGAGGAGAGAACCTGGGCACTACATGTTTGTACTGCATTAGGACACTCATTGACAGAAAGACTGGCATTGCAGTAAAGAGCATAACAATAACAATATGACAGGAATGCTTACTTACTCCCGTCTCATTCTGAGATGGCTTCTGTTGCATGCACGGTAAACAGCAAATGCACATTCTGTATTCTAAAAACGTATATTAAAAATAAATTGAAACAAGTATTTAAATGTCATCTGTACTGATATATTCTGATGGTTTTACTTAAATACTCCATATATTTTACTTAATATGCTCATCATCTGCTTCGTTAACATACTGTAAATCCTAAAGCACACATGCTATTATTAAAATAGCCTGTTGAAACATTAAGATGAGCTGTCTTGAGGCCACTGCACACCGGGAATGCGCTAGCAGAGCATGCTCTATGGGTAGGGTTTTGTTAATGGCACAATGGGCTGATTTTCAACCTGCATATAAACACACACTGAGAATTAGCCTCCAGGTCTGAACTGGGGTTCAAAATAGGCCCCGGCATTTTAAGTACAGAGGTCCAAACAGCCCCCACTAACCCATTAAATAGTCACTGTCTATGGCATCTTACAGCAGCCCCTCTGGCATTTTCCACAGATTGCCAGTCTAGGCCTGGGACCCTCTGTTGGCATCATCTTTCTCCTGTGACTGCAGCTGAAGCCACTGTGTCAGCCTGGGAGCAGGTAGAGTGGATTGAAGCACCCCAAAATGCACAAGTGTGCATTTCAGTGCCAAAATCTGCTGTAGGCTAACGTTGTGGCTCTGGGTGCACTCCCAAAAGAAGGCTGATGGCAGTGGAGGGTCTGATTCTCAGCCTGCATTTATCCTCAGGCCAAAAATCAGGCCCTTGTTGCATTACCCTTAGTATAAGGACACATTCACACTAGTGCTTGGCCTGCTAAAGCACAAAAAACATGGCATGTGTATCATGCAATTTTCAAAATGTAGGCTTTAAAATAAAGGGATTTTCCTAGTGTAAATCAGATCTATATAGCACACAGTAAGTGCCAACCAGAACATAGGTGATGTTTTGTGCAACAGATCTAACCAAAACTGCTATATTCTGCACAGCTTCCTAACACAATGCTAAATCACATGGTGTACTTGGACCAATATCTCCTAATGAATGCTGTAGATGATTGGGACAGACAGACTTGCTGTAAAACATAAGGTGACAAAGTAATGTAATCTCAGACCTTCAAATTCAACAGACACTTTCCAGTGCAAATTCTGCAGGTGTTTCAGGAGCTTGTTGATTAGGCAGGGTTTGAAAGTCTCCTCTGGACATAGAGGACAAGGCTTTTTTTCCCCTGATCAGAATAAAACAAAAGTTGCAGTTAATGGCAGTACAGTTTTTCAGATACAGCTGCTATATACTGCTTTGCCTGAAACTAACTGATCTGTTTTCAAGACCCCACAGGATCCTAACAGGATGTATTTATAAAGGCTTGAGCATGGCACTTCCTTTGGCAGGGGGACAGCACACTTCTTGCAATGAAGTAAATGTGTTTTATTAAATAATGGCCTTTAAATATCTTTGCACCCAAGAGACACTAAAGAAAGCCAAATATACACAAAAATACTTTATCTGGATACTTATAGGTACACTGCCACCTGTATGCCACATTAGCCAAATTAGCTTTAAAATAAGTTATTTGAACAACATCATGATGCATTTATTCATTAGATATTTATAGTAAAATAAGCATGTATACCCATCACCCTGTGGAGAAACTGGGGGGTGTGTTCTTAGGGTGAAAACACATGGAGCTACTAGTAGCAGCTACTTGTCGCGACTACTAAAATAGACAATGCTGATCAATTACTGATAACACTACGTGTCTTTTAGCAGAGGCAATTCTCAGTTTTGTCTATGGCAGTGTATTTTCTGGCATTTAGTAGCCGCTACTAGTAGCTCTGTTTGTCTTCATTCATAAGTTGAAATTTGCAAACTCATTAATGAGCAAATATAGCGCATGGGGCTGGCATTTGTCACAGAATAAAAGACAGGTAATTCCTACAGTTCCAAATAGCGACATTTGTCAAATATAGCTTGGGTTTATGGGTTGGATTTAAACATTCAGACACTTTTTCAATAGAATCTAGAATAGGTCTCTGTGTAAGACACAACTATTCTGCTTTTTAGTTCTACCCCTCTTTTGGTGCAAAGTACATTTTTTTTGGAAGTATGAATATTTATTTTTTTCTTTTATATGGCAACCTCTTTTTAATAAGTCGGTGTGGGCCTGTGTTTACATGCATCTAATCACCGAAAATTAATATATATTGCTTTCAGATTCCTCAACACAATATACTCACCTTCACTTTTCTCAGCCAATGACTCTAGGTCTTTTAATGAGTTCTGAATAGAGATGTGTTTTTCTAAAAGAAAGAAACAAACAGCATCTTATAAGGCATAATAAAAAAACAATCAACAATTTCAAGACAAAAGGTTTCAAAATGAACACTCCATATTGTCAGCCAAAAAAAATTATTTATGATCATACCATATTAAATAGAATTATGCTCAAAAATAGTATTTAATGCATAACAATAATGACTATTCAGAAATTTAGAAGAAATTTAGTAGAAATGTTGATTTAATAGTTATTACCAATGCTCAGTATCAATAAAGAATTTCCTAGAAAATACTCATATTGTGATGATTTGTAAATAATATGCATACAACAAGCATGCAATCTAGTTTATGGAAGCCCAGTGTTAAAGCAATAACTAAGTACTGTTAAAGCTCCCATCTGACACTTTTAGGAGCAGTAGATATGAAATCCTCAAGCTGCAATGCTAATTACTAAACTGTACAAGATAAATTGCAGTCTGCAGCTTATAAGTCATGGAACAGTTTTATTAAGGTTATGGGTACACACAGCATTTCCTCTGTGTCTCTCAGCCTGCCTTGCGAGAGGGGGATCCGCTCACTCACGCAACTCCATGTACCTCTACAAATAACACCTTCTCCCTGAGTGCAGGTACACAGAGCAGATGTCGGCTCGACATCTGCGCGGAACCAATTTTTGACACCCTGACCAGCAACCCACAAATTTACTCTCTTTGACCCGCTACCTGAGCCCCAATTGCCTTATCCGCAACCCGCTGACAAGTATTAAACAGGAAATGCTGTTGGGGAAGCTGTACTTTTCAGTGCAGGTAAATGGAGCTGCATAAGAGAGCAGATCCTCTTCTCTCAGCCTGCAGGAAAAATGCAAGCTGAGAGAAGCGGAGGAAATGTTCCATGTGGCTGGGGCCTTATGTGGGAGTAATGCCAATGGTAACAGAGACCAATACTACACACACACAATGCATTTTTATCAAGGAATGATAAATTCATCTATTGTATATGCAAGTTAAAAAATTATTTACCACGAGACTAGAAATACCTGTTGATTCCCTTAAAAAGGGGACACAGAATCCTTATGCTGCATGATAAATTTAGCAGTTAATATTGATGCATACTATATGGCTCAATTAATAGTTAATACGCTATTTAGATGGGTGATGATTTTCATGTTGTATTCAGATGATTTAAATGGTAATTCTTATCCAAAGTAGACTTCTTAAAGACCTCTGCACCATGGGACTATAAAAATAACTCAGATCAGTGGTACAAAAGGCAGCTTACTTTTCCTAAGAAACAAAAAGCTGATGAAGAAGGAAAAACACTAAAATGAGCATAAACTCAACACATTCACCAGATAACCACAGTTATAATAACAGGCCTTGGTAATTCATTTATAATGAATTAAGAAGTACTTTTGTCTAATGATTCTTTACCCTATGCCTTTTATAGAATCTACTAGGGGAAAGGCCTCTTCCTCCATTTTATTAGCAATCAATTGTGCTTTTTCTGTATTTATCTGCAAGATAGCTAATATTAGTGTAAAAAGGATTTTTTAATGTTAAGAAGTTGTCGTAAACAGAAATAAGATACTCCAATAAACAATATATTAGTACAACTAAGAAAAAATAAATAAATCATATGGCGTTATTCAAAAGTATACCAATGCTTAGTGTGAATGTTGCGGTTGCCTTTCTTGCATAATCATGCAGACAAGGGCTTAATAGCACCCAAAGAAAAAAAAAAAAAAAAAGAGTAAAAGCAGGTCTCTTATACAATTAGCTTATTCTGTTTGCATTCCATATATTAAAAGCATTTAACAGAGCAACATTTCAGAGCAGAGGCATTTTATATAAAGGTTTCAACATTAGCAGTCATAATAAAGTGAACAGTCTGTGGTAAAAGCTTCTGCATTGTAGTTCCTTGTCATAAATGTAATTATGCTGACATAGCAGCAATATTATGCTTTAAATATTCTTTTCAATAATCCAGTGTTACTAGTGTTGGGTTCAGGAGCACATGCCCCATACCTACAGTTTATTTTAATTGAAGTAGATTAACAATCATTGGCTGGCACATTAAACTGACCACATCTGTAAAAGACTGCAGCAAAAAAGTGATTAAGTGGCCAGTGGTGGCACAAAACATGTAATATATTTTCTTTTGATATATTTGTTTTACATGGTTTTTTCCCCAAAATAAACCTTTTTTTAATGCTTTTATACTGCTGTGGTAAAATTAATGTGCCAGCTAAAGATTGTTTATCTCCTTCAAAAAGAATTCATAAACTCCCTACCTTTATTCTCAGAAGGTACAGAAATTGTATCGACACTCATGACATTTGCTTCTGTTTCAAGCAATTCTGCTTCTTTGATTGTTGAAGAATTAACTGGAACACACAAAACATAATGAAGTCAAGTTTTGTATTCAAGGTTACTGATAAGTAAAAACATTTTTTACTCCTCCTGAACTTGTCTGTTGCATTTTTTTAACCACTTTATCCAGGGGCCTATGAAACTACTATCTTCCCCAAGGAACAAACAAGTCCCAATAAATCTTGTATAGGTTTCGTAGGAGCAAGCCCACAAGGGTTACGGAGTTTATAAGCGACATTTCTTGACAACAAATCAAACAATATCACTGCATCTGACCAATACAGTAACTCAAATGTAGGGATTAGAACTAAAAATATCTAAATTTCTTTCAACTAACCGCTTTGTTCAGAAGTTAAATGCACATTGAAATCTCCTTCTGAATCATCTTTCTCCAATTTATATTCATCGTCATCTTTCTTTATTTCCTCCATTGTAGCTGTAAAGTCATCTGAGGAGAAATATATATAGATTATATATAAAGAGCTACAATAAAAAGAGCTAAAAATAAAGTGATACTCTCCCCAACACAATTAATGCCCCGTTTTCCCTTTCCGTTTATGTGACAATCATATGAAGTTATTTATAGGCAGTTTGCTCAATCCTGCACATTCTGCTTGTCCAAGTCCATTTCTATCTCCTACCAAACTCAATAAAGTTGTTTGTGAACCAAGGTAGGTGCAATTTACCATTGTTCTGGCTTTACAGGGAAGAATACTCCCTATCATACACTTTTTCTTCTATATAGGTAGGCAGACTTGGCTAAACTAGATGATATGCATACTTTATAAGAATAAAAAGGGAAAGACAAAGTCTATTTCACATAAACACATGCCATCAGGATCACCCTTCAGGTTGGGTCAAGAATGTTTCCTAGTACCTTCAATTCAATCCTTGATGACATCTCCTAAACAATCTGATAATGAGGCAATACAGTCTGGGCTCCGCACCCTACATTGGGCTACTGACAATGCCCTACCAAAGAGTTACCCTGGGCAAAACGTAAAGCTGAACAGTATTCACCCTTAAAGAAATTACTAAACACTATTCCTTTTGTAGCTTTCTCTCCTCTAATCTATTCTAAATGCCACTGCATCTACTGATTAATCCGACTGCTCCAGTATAGCCATCTGCCAACTCTGCATTGTCTGTTCCAAATTTGATGAAAAGCAAAGCTAAATAAAAATGTAATGTGTAGATGATCAGAAGCTCAAGCCCCGTCAGCCTCACAAGGCGGCTCCAGTTACAGAGTTTGTTCGCCTTTTGCCAATATCACACAGAGACCCGATACATGACCCTCAATGCTCTCACCCTTAGTTCTTTTAACCACTTGGTCTTCTGCTAGAGATTCAATAATCAAATTCATTTCTACCCTTCTAAACACATTATCACAGTTTGTACTGTCTCTACATGAGCTTAGGGTAAATACTTCAGCAAGTGGGGGGGGGGGGGCAGTGACCTCTTTAGTGCAACAGGGAAGTGACAGGGTATAGGGATGGACTCTTCATGATTCATTCATAGGCGTATATAATTAAAACAACATAATTAAAGCAAGAATATAACAAAGCAGTCTTTAAAATACACATGCAGACTGAAGCTGCTGCATTTCTGCCCAACCAATCGGCAGCTCCACCGCCCGGGTATGTGCCCATCGCTAGTAACATGGCAGCCTAACACACTGCCAATTAAACGGCAATTAAAGTGACCTCAGGCTGCGATTCCAAACAGCTCATACATTATGCAGTTATGCATTTTTGAAAAAAGCCGATATCGCTACTAGCCCCTCAGAACCTTACCTGCGCGCCCCCGACTTCTCTCCCCCTCACAGGATATCCGGTTGTAACGCGGAAGTGCAGGAGGAATCGTTGCACCGGTTAAGTTCTCCCTCTCCTTCTTTGATTGTTTTATTTTTTTCCCCCTTTCTCAATGGCTGGGGGAGAGACACGCTGAGGTATGAGAAAGGGAGGGAGATTTGGGAGAGACACGCTGGGGGAAGGGCAAGAGCAAGAAACTGATAGAACAACAAGAATATGCTGCTTGAGAGAGACTGTAGGGTGGCTGTGTGGGGAAGGCTGGTTGAGAATAAAGGCTGTGATGGAGAACAGTGTGGGGAAGCCTGACTGAGGGGGGCATTGCAGGGGAAAGGCTGTGTGGGGGGAAGTTTGACTGAGAGGGGCATTGCAGGGGAAAAGCTGTGTGGGGAGGGGGGGAAGCCTGACTGAGGGGGCATTGCAGGGGAAAAGCTGTGTGGGGAGGGGGGGAAGCCTGACTGAGGGGGCATTGGAGGGGAAAGGCTGTGTGTGGGGGGGGGGGGGAAATGCTGTGTGGGGAGGGGGGGGGAAGCCTGACTGAGGGGGCATTGCAGGGGAAAAGCTGTGTGGGGAGGGGGGAAGCCTGACTGAGGGGGCATTGGAGGGGAAAGGCTGTGTGTGGGGGGGGGGGGAAATGCTGTGTGGGGAGGGGGGGGAAGCCTGACTGAGGGGGCATTGCAGGGGAAAGGCTGTGTGGGGGGGGGAAGCCTGACTGAGGGGGCATTGCAGGGGAAAGGCTGTGGGGGGGGGGGGGGGGGGGGGAGCCTGACTGAGGGGGCATTGGAGGGGAAAGGCTGTGTGGGGGGGGAAGCCTGACTGAGGGGGCATTGGAGGGGAAAGGCTGTGTGGGGGGGGGGGAAGCCTGACTGAGGGGGCATTGGAGGGGAAAGGCTGTGTGGGGGGGGGGGGAGCCTGACTGAAGGGGCATTGCAGGGGAAAGGCTGTGTGGGGGGGGGGGCCTGACTGAGGGGAGAATTGCAGGGGAAAGGCTGTGTGGGGAGGGAGCCTGACTGAGGGGGGAATTGCAGGGGAAAGGCTGTGGTGGGGGTAAGCCTGACTGAGGGGGGCATTGCAGGGGAAAGGCTGTGTGAAGGTGAAAAAGTGTGTGTGTGTGGGAAAGGCTGTGTAATATAAAAACTCTAAATCATTATTTGGTATATATACTGTCAGTAAGTGAGTATTGTGCAATGTTTATGTTATTCATATCTTTATATACTCCATTTTTTTTTTAGATTATGGCACCAAAGAAGCTAATTATGTTGAGTGAAAATCACCCGGAATCACAAAGACAAACATGGTCAGTATACTTATACAGTATACTTATCTAAATCTATATATATGCTGATAGTGAAAAATTATTTTCAGCACTGATTCAGGCCACTAGTTCTAACTTGTTCTACAGAAAGCTTCACATATAGTAATGCTCACTATTACCGACACTAGTTTTGCATTCATTCTGGCATTCCTACCTAATATACAGTTCATAAAGTAGATATATTGAACCATTATTATTACACTAGACTACATACACTACACCATATAGTGCTGTTGTATGCAACAGCTCTTTACAGATATTATACTTCATTCCCACCAGTATCTTCTCCAGCACAGTTAGCACATTCACACACCTTGTCAAAACCCACCTTGTGTGCACTTGGTAGTTTAGTGAATAGCAGATCATTTGAAACAGATTCCTCCTTTTTTCACATCTGTATTGGTTCAGGCTAACCTGTGTTTAATTTTTTTTCTACATGGTGTAGATGCAGGAATTGCATGCCAATGAAGACAGAAGAGGAATCCTACTGTTGCATGGAGCTATCAAATGTCATAAAGAAATATCTTCAAGATTGCTGCATGTGCCATAGCAGAAAATGTATGTGAAAATGTCAAACAAAAATGCATCTTGAATATTTACTGGCCTTTTGGAACATGCAAGGCCCCACAGATGAAATTAGCAGCAACAACAGGTAAGCTCAGATAGCTAATATTTAAAAATGGACTGTCGATGGTAATTAGACGAAGGTTACATTTTGGTATAATTTGAGGATTATCACATGGGAAGTCTAAATTCTGGTGTGGTTTCCTTTTGTAAATAAAAGCATTTGGGAAGGGTGTATGTACAAATAATGCCACAGTCATGTTTTTTTCTCACTTTGGGTCTGACAATGCCCATAATTGTTCTAATCAGAACCAAACAAAAAAAAAACACAAAAACCCTCTTTCTGCCTTATAAATACAGTCCTGACTATGTTCCATAGCTCTGTATAAAAAAAATGGCACATGCCACTGTATTTTGTTTTTACTAACGATGATTAGTGCAAAACAAAATCATTTTTAATGCTAATATTTTTCTTTCTTCCACTGAAAACAAAGACAGGCTGCATATCATATCATTATGGCTACTTAAGCTGCCACAATAGGAATCCTAGTCCGACCTGTGTAGACCAAAAAGTTTGCAGCACTTTCCCAGACCCTTAAGGACGTTACAGGGGATTTCTGTGGCCATTTGATTTTAATGCTTTTGATATGGCTTTGGTTTGATCATTGTTTTGTTGGTTTATTTTTTATTGCTGATTGTGTTTGTAAATCTTTTAAAATATTTACTTTTTTTTAAATAAACAAAAAACCACACAAACATCACTTGTCTTTGTTTTTCTTTTATAATGCTGTCACACCACAACAACGGTCTCCTAAGCATAGGTGAACATATTTACATTGAAATATTATTACAGTATCTGTCAAGTATCAATTACACCACCAATTAGGAGCTAACCACAGGTCACGGGTCTACTATTACTACTAGTGCATACAGTGGAGTGGCCAGGGGTCTATTGTTACTACTTGTGCATGTAGAGTGGGGAGGCCCACAGGTCAGGGGTCTACTATTACTACTAGTGCATAGAGTGGGAGGGGGGCCCACAGGTCAGGGGTCTACTATTACTACTAGTGCATTGAGTGGGGGGAGGTCAGGGTTCTATTGTTGTGTCTATTATTACTATTTGTTCACAGAGGTGGGGGGGGCATAGGTCTGGGGTCTACTATAACTATAGTGGGGGGTACATGTGCTTGTGCTTTTGTTTCAGTAATGAAATTTCAAGTTGACTTCAAATTTACTCTGATTTCACAACAGGGTGTGCATTATTTGTTATAATACTCTGTTTTATGAAAGTCCTATGGCACACTTTACATCCCTAAACAACGAAGTACAATACACAAAACAGGTAGCTAAGAGTTACAATCCATGCAAAGTGCAGTATCTTCTTCTCTCAGCCATTTCTTCTTCTTAGTGCCATTTGCCTAAGGTGTCTAAACAACTATATTGTTAGGAGTATTTAATCATAATGTTTACAATACATCAAAGTACAGGAGCACCAACTTGCATGGCTACCATTGGAGATTTTTCCTAAAACCTCAGTTTAAATAAGCTTGGCAGATAGTACTGGGTTTACATGCTCCAGTCTTGAAATCTTGACATATGTTGCAGAACTGTCCAGCTTTTATCTGGTCTCTGTTCTGTGGCAATGTTGTCTGGCATAGTGCTGTTTCTGGGATCCCAACTATGCAACAATTTGCCCTGAAGTAATCAGAGCACATCCACTAACATTGCCATTACATGTGCATTGGTTTCGGGGTCATATAGTGCTTTAGTAACCCTTTTCAGACACGAGATTGCTATCTGTGTACATTTGCATCATGGGCTAGAGCTGCAAGTTTTGTACGGGCCTCCATTCCATCCATTTTGAAATGGATCCTTTTAGGTCTGTACTTTAGGGAAAAACTGTGATACACTTCTAATGCTCCAGTATGGCGAAAATGAGCCATGTGCTCAAGGTCTTTTATCTTGTTCCTTGACAGGATTACTTCTGCCAGGGACAAGTTGGCTTGTGAGTATTTTTCTATCCATGGTCATCAGCTACGCTGATCTGTTATGTACATAACAAAAGATTGCCATCTTTCCCGCAACATACATAAGTCACCTTCACATTTGCTCGAAGACCACCACAGATGTTTTTTTGTAGCTGGTATGCATTCAGCTATAGCAGCGCAGTTACTTTAAACTTTGTTTAACAAGCGTTTCTTTAAACTCTTGGTGGCATAGTGCCACAGATCAAACTTATGTTCTATGCCTTTGGCTTTATACACATCACACATTAATTTTATAATTCCAGGGTGACAGTCAGTTGCTATTGCACTTACCTTATTTGATCCAGCCAAAATTCTTTGCAGGCACTTTGTAAATGCTAGTTTTTCCATAGCTGCTGAAGTCTTACCCTCTGTAACCTGAACAACTTCAAACTCCACAATTCTCTTAGTGTCCACGTCCATAAAACTGTAAATGCAATACTTGGCACTTGGGCTGTCACATTGCCCATCACCTGCAAGGCACAACTCTATGCCACTGAATGCATCATGTAGTCTTTGTTGTTCTTGCTGCCAGCATACATCAATAACTGGAAAAAGAACCTCACCCTGGTAATGGTAAAAAGTGTTATGAGATATGAAGTCCCAACGAGTGGATGCAGTCCCTGATCCAACGGAAAAGTCAAACCTACCCGATTGAAAACACTCCTTTAACCAGCTGCATTTGAGGTATACATTAATATAGAGCAATGCTGTCCAGCTTGCGGCCCACGACCCTACTCTGTGTGGCCCCCCCACCTGTTTGGCTGCTGTGACTGCTTACCTTTTGTGTAAGATTTAATAAATGGTATCCGTACTGAGATTAATTTGCCCCCTGCATGGCTCACACCTCAGATTCAGTCTGTAAACCCCTGTATTGTTTATACATGTAATCCCCAGTACGGTTCACACCTTTTAATCAGGCTCAGACAGTAAGCCCCCACATTGTTCACCTGTTCACACCTCAGACAGACTGTAGGAGCAGTGCCAGCTTTGTGTCACTGTATTTGTACTGCCTTGCCCTATGGCATACACAGGCAGCATAGGGTAGTGTATGGCACACACAGGCAGTGTAGGGCAGGTAGAGTATGGCACACACAGGCAGTACTCTGCCTGCCCTACCCTGCCTATGTGCCATATTCTGCCTGCCCTATGCTGCCTGCATGCCACACTCTGCCTGCCCTATGCTGCCTGTTCACACCTTAGACAGACTGTAGTAGCAATGCCAGCTTTGTGTCACTGTATATGTACTGCCTTGCCCTATGGCACACACAGGCAGCATAAGGCAGTGTATGGCACACACAAGTGGCATAGAGAAGGCAGTGTATGACACATACAGGCAGTATAGGGCAGGCAGAGTATGGCACACATAGGCAGTATAGGGCAGGCAGAGTATGGCACACATAGGCAGTACACACTGCCTGTGTGTGCTATACTCTGCCTGCCCTATGCTGCCTGTGGGAGGTGAACCTGGCAGGGGATATAATTCTTTCACATATAAATGAAGGGTGATATCCCTGCAGTAAGCACCAAACATTTGGGTTTTTGCTGTGCTACCACAATTAATGTAGGTATGGTCTTAAAAGCTCTTGTGATAACATGGGTGTGGTTTTAAAAAGGGGGAGTGGTCAAAACTAGCTTTCGTTATCGGCCCTCCACCATATAGGCCAGAAAAATTCTGGCCCTCGGTACCACAGAATTTGGACAGCACTGATAGAGTATTACAATACAGAGCATTAAATAATAGCTCATACAACCTAAATGCTTGCGAGGACGCAGGGGACACATACAAAATACAGCATGTTACCATTTAAACATTTCTTCTTCCATGAGTGACATCTTGTGGCATCCAGTTATCATCCTTGTTTTAGTATAATTGTGTCTCTGTGTCCATCTTACGTAAAAACTATTTCAGCATCAGCAGGGCCAGATTTCAGAATAGGGCGTCCTGAGGCCGCACCCTTTCACCGCCTGCCCACTTGGAATACCATAGGAATGAATAGAACATAGGTGAGTTTTTATGAATTAAGCTCTAGACTCACAATTTGATAAATCTGCCCCTTAAACTAAGGACAACAGTCGAATGTTCTTTTCTGTACCTAGACATATATATATATATATGTATTTTGTTGCCACTAGAGAGCGCAATAACCTAGCGCAACTTTCTTGCAACTTGGATGTCTAAATACTTGCATTTCGGTGTTAGATTGATAAAAAGTAACTAATGAGGTCATTGTCATCATTGCAACATGTGCTACTTTCATTAAGTATTACTTCCAAGAAAATAACAATATGCAAGATATCAGCACTTAAAGTTATCCCATAAGTTAGCAGCGCTCTTTTTACCTAATGTATCAATTCGTATTTCTATGTAATTTGTATGTTGACGTATAAACCCTGCAGAATATGTTGGTGCTTTATAAATATGTGTTAATAATATTATTATCAGTTAATAATACTGATAAAACCAGGATAATAATTTCAGACCTTTTGAATGTAACTTACTGTAGGTCATTTCACATTCCATTCAGGGGAAAGAGTAACAAGTTGCCGTGCAGAGATGGTTATTGTTCAAAAATGAGTGACAACTGTGGGCTCTGGGTGCGCTCTTTTCTTTCCATACAGGAGGGTAGGTATCAGAGTTTTAATTGCTGTCACATGTAACATTTCATCCCTTTGTTTTTTTTTATATCTTTTCTCTTTTGTTATGAAGTTAATAGAGAAGTTATCCCTAACCAGTGGTTTGTGAGAAACATGTTGCTCCCCACCCCCTTTGATGTTGTCGCAGTGGCTTCAAAGTAGGTGCCCATTTTTAAATGTCTGGCTTGGAGACAAGTTTTGGAAGCACAAAGACACAGTTTTATTCCAAGCAAAGCCCCCTGCAGGCTAGTAGTCCACGGGGCCGGTCTTATAAATGGCGGGGGCACAGGGTTCCAGGGTTGGGTGGGCAAATAGTCCTTGCCTCTCACTCTCTCCATGTGACTGATGATGTAACCCAGGACAGTTTTACGTGCTTATTCCCGCTGGTGCAGGGCCCCCAAATGGCCTATGGTTGGTCCTGGGTGGTGACATGGCTATTTGTGGCTGCAGCACCAAGGGAACTCACTTTATTCCAATATGAGTCCCTCTGTATTTAATTTCTGTGTATTCCACTTCCTATAAAGTCTGTTATGTTCCCACTGATTGGCAGCTCTGCTCCTGTTTGCCTGTCCTACTTCTAAACTATTTAGCAATATGTCTGTCAATATACACATTTAAAAACCAGAAAACGCATGTGATATAATAGCGGCCGACCAGCCTTCTATGGAAATGCTCTCATATAACCCACATAGGGCTTTATTATTTCCAGCTTGGCTAGCCACACAAGCAACTGCCATCAGGTCAAACAGTTTGCAAATAGACACACATTTTTTGGATTTATACTCTCTATTAATTAAACAGTCCCCATAGTTATACAGATTTTGGTGCAAGCAATGGGCTTTAATCATGTAGGTTTGATTTACACAGTTAGGACATGCCATCTGCTCATATGTAACAGACAAGAGACCTAGAAGAACCTCCTAGGTAGGATAAACTAGTGGTCAGGGTGTCAGCCTTCAGTAGGGGAAATCTCCTGCTGGGTCTCAGGTTTGATTACCTCCTGGGTGGCTAGGTTAGGAAAGCTTTGTAGTTTGGTGTAGAAAGACATCTTTAGCTGTTTTAAATTCAGGCCTGTGTCCTTTTCAAAAATGTGTGGTTTTCTGGTGGTCTTTGTACTGTTAGGGGGTCTTACAACCAGGTCTGTGCTGGGATTCAAAATAGGCCCTGGCATTTCTAGGACACAGAGGCCCAAACAACCCCCCCCCCAGCCCACTAAATAAATAATATGATGTAACCTCCCCAGTACTTTGCACTGTACTGTAGGTTTTTGCACTCAAAGACCTTCACTTCCTCCCATGGATACAGCAGTGCCAGTGTCCAGCAGTGCTGTATTCCTGAAGGAGGCATGTAGGCTTCCCCTCCACCTAAATTTCTCATCATTTAGATGGGCAAATGAGGCTTACTGCTGGGCCAGTTTGCCCTGTGGTGGACAGTAGGGTCAGTAATCAGTACCCTGAGATCACAGGATTTTTTTTTAATAACATAGAGAAACTACAATGGCTTTGCTGGAAGTCTAGAGAAAATAGTAAAATTCTCAATTTTTAGCACTAAAAATACAATTTGTAAAAAAAAAACCCAACACAATAAAAGAAAACAATTTCAAGCAACCTTCCAATGTGAATTTATTGAAAGTCATTAGAGCTTTAAAAGTTATGTGTAAATGTAATTGCTATTGAAAGCAGCATTTGCTGAACTGGTTGTTGCATTTTCAAACAATGTTTGATCGGTCTGTCAGTCTTCTGCCTTGTGTTACATTGTTTTAGGGCAGAGAATAGAAAAGAACAAGCAGACACTGCTTTTAATAGCAATTATATTTACAAATGAATCAAAAACCATTACAAATATGTAATGAATATATATAGCAAAGTTATCTAGAATTGTGTTTTCCATTATTAGGCAAAAAATATATTTTGGGTTGACTTTTCCTTTAAAAAATGTTCTTTTTGCTAATTAATAAGGCATAATGAATACACACGTTGCATCCTTTAAAGGAGAAGGAAATGGTACTAAAGAATTAATCCCTATCTAGAGGCTTACCTCCAGTTCTGTCTGTTTTCAAGATCATAAGCATCATAAAAAAAAAAACCAATGGCTTCTTTAAAGGAAATACCCATCATGCCACGCTCCTGCACTAAGACCAAGACCCGTGTACATGCGCACTTGGCAAGACCATTGTAAAGCACATGTGCATTAGAGAATATATATGAGTGCGCTTTCACGTGCTTACGTCTAGGGGGAGGCTGGGAATAAGTGCATGCACGTTTACTAACGTGGCGCCATCTTTATTAAATTTAAATAACTAAGATGGCCGCCGCAATGGAGCTGAAAAAGCAATATCTTTTAAAGTGTACTGTGCGAGATACACACGCTATGGAGGGAAAAAAATAGTGAGCGGTCAGGTAAAGGCAAGGGAGGTCTAATGTTTAGCCCTTTCCTTCTCCTTTAAGGACTCTTAGCCAATTACTTTAATTTGTGACTCTTAAAAATCAACTTTTCTGGATAGACTTTGAAACAATACAAGAATGGATAAGCATTTGCTTAGTGAGCTATCATGCAAAGTTTCAGACACTGAAACACTTAAAAAAAACTTTCTTTTTCGAGTTCAACAGGGATCACAAAAATTAGTTTCCTGAGTGTCTATATGCCCAAAGTGGTGGTTGCTTTTTGCCAATACTTTGTTATCCCATACAGGCAAGTGCCATCTTTTTTTCCTGAAATTTACACTGTATTGATGCTGTCCCCTCAAAAATATAATATACCATATATACTCGAGTATAAGCCGATCCGAATATAAGCCGAGGTACCTAATTTTACCTAAGAAAACTGGAAAAACTTTATGACTCGAGTATAAGCCTAGGGTGGGATATGCAGCCGCTACTGCTAAGTTTTAATAATCAAAATAAATACCAATAAAATTAAATTAATTGAGGCATCAGTGGGGTATATGTTTTTCAATATTTATTTCAAAGAAAAACAGTAAACTAGCTCTGTAAGCGGAGAAGAGGGTCAACAAAAACAATATGAGTACTACCCCACGCTCATTGCACATTGGCAAACTGGCAGTAGACCCAGTCCCGGAGGGAAGTAAGGGGAAATAAGTATTGCTAGTGGGAGCCTAGGCCAGGGCACTGGAGGGTCTGGTTGCAGGTGGCCTAATTTGCACACAAAGGAGAGAGGGTGCTAGTCTAGAGGGACCCATGGCACCCGACTCAAGTATAAACTGAGGGTGACTTTTTTCAGCACATTTTGGGTGCTGAAAAACTAGGCTTATACTCGAATACATACAGTACTATATCTATCATCTTTGCAAGTGTATCATTGGGAATATATATATATATATATATATACTTATATATATACTCACGTATAATTCTGGAGCTAATGTGCCTGGGTGAAGTAGAGCAGATATCACATAGACCATAAAGATAGATTCCGCACTCACGGGACTTAAATAGAAGTGGTAATTTAATTATTTAATTTGACGTGGAACTAACGCCTGGGTATATTTTGGAGGGCTTGATTTTTATGTTGTCGTTTTTGATATATTACATATATATATATATATATATATATATATAAAGACTCGTAGAAAGCACTCCAGGGACATATAAAAATCAAAAAGTTTATTTAGACACAAATGTCTACGCATTTCGATCCATACAGGATCATCATCAGGACGATCATCAGGGTCATCAGGGTCCTGATGACGATCCTGTATGGATCGAAACGCGTAGACATTTGTGTCTAAATAAACTTTTTGATTTTTATATGTCCCTGTAGTGCTTTCTACGAGTCTTTATACAATTTTATGGTTAGCACCCAGCCATTGGCGTTTTTGTTTGGTGAGTGCCGATTTTTTTAACATTATATATATATATATATATATAGTTATAGTTATAGTTATAGTTATAGTTACATAGGGTTGAAAAAAGACCTGTGTCCATCAAGTTCAACCCATCCAAGTAAACCCAGCACACCTAACCCACACCTACCAATCTATACTCACATACATAAACTATAAATACAACCACTAGTACTAACTGTAGATATTAGTATCACAATAGCCTTGGATATTCTGATTGATCAAGAACTCATCCAGGCCCCTCTTAAAGGCATTAACAGAATCTGCCATTACCACATCACTAGGAAGGGCATTCCATAACCTCACTGCCCTCACCGTGAAAAACCACCTACGCTGCTTCAAATGGAAGCTCCGTTCCTCTAATCTAAAGGGGTGACCTCTGGTGCGTTGATTGTTTTTATGGGAAAAAAGAACATCCCCCAACTGCCTATAATCCCCTCTAATGTACTTGTACAGAGTAATCATGTCCCCTCGCAAGCGCCTCTTTTCCAGAGAAAACAACCCCAACCTCGACAGTCTCACCTCATAGTTTAAATCTTCCATCCCCTTAACCAGTTTAGTTGCACGTCTCTGCACTCTCTCCAGCTCATTAATATCCTTCTTAAGGACTGGAGCCCAAAACTGCACTGCATACTCAAGGTGAGGCCTTACCAGGGACCTATAAAGGGGCAAAATTATGTTCTCATCCCTTGAGTCAATGCCCTTTTTTATACAAGACAGCACTTTATTTGCTTTAGTAGCCACAGAATGACACTGCCTGGAATTAGACAACTTGTTATCAACAAAAACCCCTAGATCCTTCTCCATTAAGGATACCCCCAACACACTACCATTCAGTAGATAGTTTGCGTTTATATTATTTCTACCAAAGTGCATAACTTTGCACTTATCAACATTGAACCTCATTTTCCAGTTTGCTGCCCAGTTATCTAATTTTGTCAAATCGCTCTGCAAAGCGGCAGCATCCTGCATGGAACTTATAGTTTTGCACAATTTAGTGTCATCAGCAAAAATAGAAACAATACTGTCTATGCCCACCTCCAGGTCATTAATAAACAAGTTAAACAGCAAAGGCCCAAGGACTGACCCCTGCGGTACTCCACTAACCACACTGGTCCAATTAGAAAATGTTCCATTTACAACCACTCTTTGTACTCTATCCTTCAGCCAGTTCTCTATCCAATTACAAATATTATGTTCTAGGCCAATATTCCTTAATTTGATCATTAACCTTCTGTGAGGTACTGTATCAAACGCTTTAGCAAAGTCCAAGTAGATGACATCAACTGCCATTCCAGCATCAAGGTTCCTACTCACCTCCTCATAAAAGGCAACTAAATTAGTCTGGCAAGATCTGTTACGCATAAAACCATGCTGGCACAAACTAATAGTATTGTGAACTGCAATGTATTCAAGTACCCTATCCCTTATTACCCCTTCCAAAAGTTTTCCTACTACTGATGTCAGACTAACAGGCCTAAAGTTTTCAGGCTGAGAACGGGATCCCTTTTTAAATAACGGCACCACATTAGCAATCCGCCAGTCTCTTGGCACCATGCCAGACCTCAATGAATCCTGAAAAATTAAGTGAAGAGGTTTGGCAATCACAGCGCTCAGCTCATTTAATACCCTGGGATGAATCCCATCCGGTCCTGGACCTTTGTTTACCTTTACATGTTCAAGTCTCTTTTGAATTTCCTCCCGAGTGACCCACGCGTCAGTAGCTAAATTACTAGCACTGGGCATATTACAAGGGAAGCCTTCATTATCTGGCTCCTCAGATGTATAGACAGATGAAAAATAAGAGTTCAAAATTTCAGCTTTTTCCCCGTTTTCATCAACCAACGTACCCCCCCGTGATAATAAAGTTCCCACCCCTTCTTGCTTCATTTTTTTACTATTCACATAATTAAAAAATAATTTTGGATTCTTTTTACTCCTAGCAGCAATATCCCTTTCCATCTCTATTTTAGCTTGCCTGATAGCTTTTTTGCATGCTTTATTTGCTTCCTTGTACCTGATGAAAGTTTCTGCTGTCCCAGCTAACTTGAATGCCCTAAAAGCACGTTTTTTCTTACCAACCTCGACAATAACACTTTTATTCAGCCATAAAGGTTTTGCTTTGCGATGCCTCTCCTTGCTTACTAGGGGGATATACTGTTGCGTATACCTACAAAGCAATGTTTTAAAGATGTTCCATTTTCCTTCTGTGTCTAACCCCATGAAAAGCCTTTCCCAGTTGACACATTGCAGAGATGCCCTTATACTGGCAAAGTCTGCACGTCTAAAATTGAGCGTTTTAGTTACTCCCTTATAGCGCTGTCTCTGCAGCATTATCTCAAAGGAGACCATGTTGTGATCACTGTTCCCCAAATGCTCACCCACACAAATGTTAGAGATAAGTTCATTATTATTAGAAATCACCAGGTCCAAAATAGCGTCATTCCTAGTGGGTTCTTGAACTGCCTGAAATAAAAAGTTGTCATTTAGCATATTTACAAACCTACTAGCTTTTTCTGACTTAGCCACCCCATTACTCCAGTCAATGTCCGGATATATATATGGCTTGTAAACAGGCACTCACGTCAAAGAAAGAGTAGCGATGCCTGGGTGCAGTCCCAATGGATTTAGGAATAATAGCAAGTGAAGATGTCCCGCACTCACAGGTCTTAGGTGAAATAAAAGTGTTTATTCAATCCACATCTTGATGTGGATTGAATAAACACCTTTATTTCACCTAAGACCTGTGAGTGCGGGACATCTTCACTTGCTATATATATATATATATATATATATATATATATATATATATATATAAAACAGCTTATCCTTAATGTGGTCTGTGCTATTATCCTGAAGTAGAGAAGTCATGGAAGCATAGAAACACAGAGCTCCTATCAGTTCAGACAGAATTCATCTCCCATCCGTCAGGAAGAACTATTATCTTGTTACCTGTTCATTGTTCTGTTGATAGGCTGAACAGATTTGCCTCTGTTTGCAGCATATCAGCTATTTAGGTTGAGGTTGGGTATGAATATTTGACATCACTCCTACTTGCAGTGCAGCACTAAAGAGATGCTGAAGTTTATGCACTGGCTGGCCATGGGGGCTTTGCAAAAACAGTGGTGCTTAAATATGACCTAAAACATGGTCTGTTCTCAACACAAGTCCTCAAGCTATACAATGATAACTCAATTAAATAAAGTCAAAAACATTATACCTCATAACTAAATTATTGAGATAAATAATTCCAAGCGACATATTTGTGTGTAGCAAAAATATGTGAACCTCTAGGCTTTTCGGTTAATTTGAAAATTAGAGTCAGATTAGAGTGAGATGATTCAAACAATGGATAATAATTAGGTGTGGGATGTCCTGCCTTATTTATAGAACAGTAAGCTGTGCATTCAGATATTCAGCATTTAAGTCTGATGTACATGTTTGAGAGGTGTATCACGGCTGGAACAAAGAGTACTTCTGAAACATCCTGAAACAACTATTAATGCTAACCAGAGTGTAAAAACTATTTCTAAAAAGTTTGGTCCCACAAGCATATTGTCAAGCAGATTATGTACAAACGGACACAATTTAACACTATTGTTACCCTCCCTAGGAGTGGCAAACCAACCTATATGACATCAAGAGCAGGTGTGCGATAGTTCCGGAGAACTCAAGAACTATAGGTCTCTCTTGCTTTGACAAATGTCGGTGTTGATGAGTCCACTGATTCATTGCAAAACAATGGTGTGAATGGCAGGGTTGCAAGGAGAGAGCCACTGTTATCTAAAAAGAACATTGCTGTCATCATGACTAATTTATAAGATTACTGGAAGATTGTTCTGTGAAAGGATGAGACCAAAAGGGAACTTTCTGGCTTTAATGAAAATTGCATTCCAGCATAAGAACCTTATCACATCTGTGAAATATTTCAGCACTGTGCTGAACTGATTAACCATTACCAGAAGTGTTTATGTGCAGTTATTGCTGCCCAAGGTGGGCACATCAGTTACTGAAAGAAAAGATTCACACACTTTTGCCATACACAAATATAAAACTTTGGATCATTTTCCTCAAAATAAAAGTATAACGTGGTTCTCGCCATCTAGTGTTAGGACTTACTTTAGTTATAGCCAAGCATAATTTCTGGTGACTTAACTTTGTAAAATACTTTATTTGGTTTGTCCACTCATAAGAAACATGTGTCAGACATAAATATTTCTGATCAAAACTCCTGGGTCTTGTTCATCCCATACCATTACCCAAATGTCCCTGGTCACCTATTTTCGTGGGTTTTGTTACAGATGTTTTACTCTGTGACAACTTGATAATAATTCTTGTGGACCATTATACCAAATAGTCCATTTTGTTTCTCAGGGCCTAGACTTCCATCTGCTTCATTTTCATTAAAGAAATTGTCCGCCTTTATGGAATTCTAGATGTCATTATTTCAGGTTTCAATTTACATTAATATCTTAGAAAGTACTTTGTAAGAATTTTCAGAATGATTTGCTTCTTTTTTATTCTGTTTATCAACCACAAACTAAGGGTCAGACATAAAAGTGCAACCAAACACAGCCAGCATCTACAAAGTTGTTTTAGTTTTCTTCAGCCTGCCCTTCTGACAACTGTAGAATTTGCATATAATTACACTTTTCATAATTCTACTAAACAAACTTAATGTTATATGAATGTCAGCTTTTACCGAGCAATGTTGGATGGAATATTGGCCTTCCTCTCTGTTATGTTTTAATATTTCCAAGATTTAAAGAGGAACCAGGTCTTGGACTTAAAGTTGGAGACAAGGTTTGTTGTAAACTCAAAACCTAAAAATGTAATGTCCATCTAAGAAGCTGATGTAGATTAATGCTGTTATTTTTCACTTGCAGTGACCCTAAAAACCTACTCCTTCTTGCTGTTTCTGTTACAGTCTCTGGTCATGAGGAATATGAGACTGAGTTTATTAGTGACAGAAATGGGTCTACATATAACCTGCTGAAGGGAAAGGGCTTTGGTTCTGAAGTAAAATCTTTGGACCTGACCGAGAATCAACATGCTTTAAGGTTTTTTAATTTTTTTTCACCAAAGATTTCCAGGCAATTCATTCCACATTTATATCCAGATGTACTCTGAAGGAAAGACAATGTGAAGAACCTCCTTAGCCAGTTCACTCCTGTGTGTATAAATGCTAGCAGAATCATCATCTTGTTGGTGCATTTATACTTCTGTATGTTCAACTTCTTTGAGTCGACACAGTTGCTCAATCCATTTGTATGGCATGACTGCCATTGCAATGAATCCCATGCCAAACATTTCCAGTTTTTTTCCAGTATCTATCTTAGGATTCCATGGCCTGTATTCTTTGCTTGGACATCATCTTGGCATCCTCAGATTGTAGTTTCTCTTTGTGAACTTGGTTTTGATTCAGAATGCTGCTGACTATACTTCTGACCACAACTTGCTCCTGACTACATTTCTGTCTGCTGCCTGCCCTGACCATGCTTCTGTCTCCTGAATACCCCAATCACAGCCTGTTTCTGACTATATTCTGTGTGCCACCTATTTTGACCACAACCTGTTCCTTACCATACTTACTGTCCACCATCCGTTCTGACCAGCCTGATGCTGACAATTGAAAAACATTTTCAATTGTCAATGGTGCTAAGACTAAATTGCTTATCTGGGAAGGAAGCTTTATTCAACGCACTAAACATAGAATACAACCTCATTCTATATCCCTAAAGTATTGGATTTCTATTTCCCATTGAGTCCAATTTAAGGAAACACCTCTTATGGTATTCTAATGATTTACTTTTTCTCTGTAATAACAAGACAGACCCATAGCATATGAGGCGTATTCCTCACTGGCATTTTTCAGACGTATAGAAGCACTCATGCATAGCCTTTCATTTGTTTAAATGTCATCTACTTGTTACACTTCACAGCTACATTTAGGCACTGCTCCCACAGCTGAAGAACACTGGTGGAGAATACACCCCTTGTGCACTGGGCCTTAGCTAAAACAGATTGTATATATATATATATATATTTTTTAATCTATAGACATAAATAACATCTAATATGTATTGGGAGATATTATACATATAGGGGTCATTTACAAATGCAAGTTCAGTGTGCAAAGTGCAATTATGCATATAAATCACCATGATATTTACTCATAATGCAGTGCTATTTTCCCATAATTGCAGCCGGACTCCAGTTGCGTTTGCCACAGTTGCATTAGATGCATCAAAACGTACATAATTGGACTTATATTTGGCTGAGGATCACATGCAAGTTGCATCAAGCATTTTCAGAGTAGGGGTTGTTTCACTTCCAGAACATGTATCCACAATTCCATCCCATTCAGTTGAAGCAAGTCTTGTGCTTTTACTAATGGAATTTATACAAACTGTCAAGGTACTTCTTTCAATAAAAACAATATTTATTGTTCAAACAAATCACTAAAATATATAATGAATAAAAGCCTCAATTCCCTGCATGAGAGGAGGTTTTGAACAGGCATCAGTAAGGTTTGTGAACCCTTGTCCTAAAGGGTTAAAGTGAGAAAGGCCAAGAGTTGCTAAAAAGTCCTATCACATGCAAAAAATGACATAAAAAGCTTTTAAAGGGTTAAGGTCTGTCATTTCTGGTTTAAAGCAGTGCTATGTATGTAACACAAGGCCCTTTGGGGGGGGTGGTATAGTAGAAACATTTTTAAATGACAATAGCAACATTTTTTTTATAACAATATAATATGTACTAATATGTAATTCTGGGAACTCTTGATCTGATTCTGGATATTCTTTTCTCATCATATCAACTAGGAAATACCATCTACTACTTGCTGTAGGGGCAGGGTGGGTTTTCAGAAGTTGAGGTAAGGTTTCTGAAGTGTACAATAGAGAGGGGATTGACGAATCCACATTTCCTGGTTCTAAAGTAACTTAGTATGTATGCTAAAGCGTGTATTTAAAAATAGGGGGTATTTAGTTACAAAGTTATGATAATAAAAACTAACAAGCCATCATACCACGTCACGCTAAACCCTATATAGCGGCCCTAACTATTTACCTCTGGTCAAATTTTTTCATAGGCTGGCACCATCCTGCATAATAGCATTTCTTGGCCCAAATGTCTCCTGCCCAAGGCACCAATATCATTGGGCTTAAACCCCCCATGCCATTAGCATTTATAGGGGAGAGGTTGCCAAGTTTTTAGTTTTGTTTTTTGAGTATTAACCTTAACATTTATTTTATAGTTTTATTGTTTTAAATGTTTAACAGAAATGCTGATAATATGAATTAATTAATAACATTGATCACATTTTCATGTATTTAATATGTATTAGGCAATTAGCAGAAGTAGAAGTTTTTGTTTTGTATTAAGGAATAAAGGACACTGAAAAAGGACAGAATTTTGATATGGGTGTGTAGTAATGGGAGAACTTATTAAAAATGGTCTTAGATCTCATACTTAGAAATTATACAGACTAGAAACTATGTATATATATATATATATGTTAATTAAAAAATAGCCATGAATATCCTGTAAAAATCGTGCTTAGTGATATCATCAGTTGTAATTGTTGCTCAGTGACTTAATTTGTATCATTTGAGTTTCATGACAAGTATAAAAGCACTCCACCTTGGACTGTGTGCCTTTATATCAAGAAACTCCTCTGTGACTTATAATATCCTTATATTTTACAGTAGGGGGTACATTATTCACTATATAAGCCAATTTTTCTTCAGCAAAACAGTTGAACAGAAAGGACAGTTTAGGACAGTAGGATAACACATATAATACAAAAGATATACACCTCTGGTCCGTTAACAAAGTGTGAACAGGTACATACAGGTACATAGCCTTCTGTACACTTGGTTCACAGACTCTCTTTCTCTCTGTGTCTCTCTTCCACATAGATCCATGCAATCTGGCTTGGGCTTAAAAAATGGATGTGGGGCAGGAGATATGCAATGGCAAGAAATCTAGCATGCACCATTTTATGTGTCTGGGCCATTCAAACACAGATTGCTCCAATTATACCTGTTATATTGGTCATAATACACATGAGATGTTCTGAATAGAATGAACCCCACTATCTTCTCATCCCACCTGCACTGTCAAGGGGAAAGGGATACATTATTTCTAGTGATGAGTATATTTTGGTGCCAGGCATGGATTCGCAGCGAATTTCTGCATTTCGCCATTGGCGAACTGTTTCACGAAACTCCCGTGTAAATTTCAAGCTAAAAAACTTGTCTTGCATCAAAAAAGTTGCGCCAAAAACGGGTGCGGTCACGGCAAATTGGGCTCGGGCGTGTCAAAATGGGCGCAGTCGCACAAAAAAAGACTGGGGCGACAAAAAAAGTTGTGCTGCCCTAGGCCCGGGCCTTTGTGGCCTTTCCACAAATCCGGGCCTGACTGTATCGGAACCTGACAATCCAACACTGCACTGTATTTTGAGGCTGTTGCTGTCCTTGAAAAATATGTATTCATTTTCATGTGATATAAAAACTTTACACGCTGGAGATATTACTTTTAATCTTATTTCTGTGATGTTAGATCAAAGGTGGGAAAAGTCAAACTCTAGAAAATGTTAGAAAAACTACTATTTAAAATATCAGACTTCTAAACTGCCACGTTATATAACCTGCCCAAGATAATTATTAATTCAAAATATCTGAAATATTTTTTTTTATCTCTCTTTATTTATGCTTTTTTTTAACAATAAATATAATGAAAAAAAAGGGAAAATACCAGAGAAAAAAACAATAGGTAGAAATACAGTAACACTGTTATGTAACTTGAATCAAATAGTTTGTATAACATCAATGATTTTTAAATGCTGAGTAATAGATCCATAACAGATAGTACATTACATTAACATTTATTTATAAAGCGCCAACATATTCCGCAGCGCTGTACAATAAGTGGGTTACATACATTGGACATACAGAGTAACATATAAAGCAATCAATAACCGATACAAGAGGTGAAGAGAGCCCTGCCCAAAAGAGCTTACAATCTACAAAAGCTTAATATTTATGAAATATTTTTATCTCTAAAATGTGTTCCATTGCAGCAGTTGGGTCTGATATCAAAGTACATAAGCACTGACCTACTTATGTTGCTTCAACTTTGTCATCAGCTTGCCATGTGACGAGTAATGATTTTGGCATGCAAGGAGTAGAGGCTCCATTCATTAAAGGAACAGTAACACCAAAAAATGAAAATATATTAAAGAAATTAAACTATAATGTAGGGCTACCCTGCACTGGTAAAAGTTGTGTGTTTGCTTCAGAAACCCTACTATAGTTTATATAAAAACACTGCTATGTAGCCATGGGGGCAGCCATTCAAAAGGAGAAAAGGCACAGGTCACATAGCAGCTAACAGATGAACCCTGTAGAATACAATGGTGTCTTATCTGTTATCTGCTATATAACCTGTGCCTTTTCTCCTTTTTTCCAGCTTGAATGGCTGCCGCCCGTGGCTACACAGCAGCTTACTTATATAAACTATAGTAGTTTTACTATAGCAAACACCCCAGCTGTACCAGTGCAGGGCAACAGTACATTTTTTGGTGTTACTGTTCCTTTAAGGCACACACAGCTTTGATGCTCTTTGAATAGTAAGAAAAAGGCTGATGGTTTGCAGCTCATTTTATCATCAATATATTTTATACCCTCCAAGGTTTTCAATGGTTACCAAACTGTAATAACGTTATTGAACTGAAGCTGAACTGAGATTTCCAATTCCCACTTCACTGCAGCTCAAAAAAGTGAGACATGGATAGGGCTTCAGGTGGCTTTCTAATCTTCATGCATAAATGGGGCTTCAGGTGGCTTTCTAATCTTCATGCATAAATGGGGCTTCAGGTGGCTTTCTCATCTTCATGGATAAATGGGGCTTCAGGTGGCTTTCTCATCTTCATGGATAAATGGGGCTTCAGGTGGCTTTCTAATCTTCATGCATAAATGGGGCTTCAGGTAGCTTTCTCATCTTCATGGATAAATGGGGCTTCAGGTGGCTTTCTAATCTTCATGCATAAATGGGGCTTCAGGTGTCTTTCTCATCTTCATGGATAAATGGGGCTCCAGGTGGCTTTCTCATCTTCATGCATAAATGGGGCTTCAGGTGGCTTTCTCATCTTCATGGATAAATGGGGCTCCAGGTGGCTTTCTCATCTTCATGCATGGATAGGGCTTCATGCGGATTTATTATCTTCATTCATGGATAGCACTTCATGTGGCTGTATCATCTGAATACATGGAAAGGGCTTCAATTGGCTTTATTATCTTCATCCATCGAAAGGGCTTCAATTGGCTTTATTATCTTCATCCATCGAAAGGGCTTCAATTGGCTTTATTATCTTCATCCATCGAAAGGGCTTCATGTGGCTTTATCATCTGAATACATGGAAAGGGCTTCAGTTGGCTTTCTCATCTTCATGCATGGATAGGGCTTCATGTGGCTTTATCAACCTCATGCATGGATAGGGCTTCCATTGACATTCTCATCTTTATGCATGGATATGACTTCATGTGGTTTTATCATTGTCATGTGTGGATGCAATTTGTGACTTGTGACTTTCAGACTATTGGAAAGGCCTGTTTATGACTTTTACCATCATCAGACCTGGATAGGGTTTCATGTGTTTTTTATTATTCATGGCAGGTGTAAAGTTAAACAATCCGTTAAATAATAGATTGAGTAAAGTAAAGCATAGTAAGAAACAATATTAATATTTAAGCTAGAGTCTGAAAAAAAACATATGTAGACTTTACACTATTCATTCTATAGACCAAGGGCCAACTGAATGCTAATTCAATCATACGCTCAGTCAGAACTCTGCCTGGACTGTTTGAAGTCAGAGAGACAAGAAGTAAGTACCTTTAGATACTTTCTGCCTGCCTTCCCACTCCTGCCCATTAACCTGCTGTCTAAATAACAGTATTAATTGAGACATTGTTTCAAATGCACATGATTATACATATAAACAAAGAGAATGCTCCTCTCTTATTTTTGACAGTCTCGGCACTTACCAGCAGCAGCTTATAGTAAGAAATTCATCATTTAGGAAGAAATATGAACCTAAATAAAGCATTTTCTAGTATAATGTTGGACCAATTCCAGTAAGTAGTTACAGATACTACATTAAGCTTTAAAGGAGAAGGAAAGGCTAGTAAAGAGTTAATCTCAAAATGCAGGCATACCTTCAGTTGTCTCAATAGTGCCCTTAAGTCTCCCCATATTTCTCCCATTCAGAAGATCTGAAGCCAAACAGTTAGAAAAAACTCTGAGCAGGGTAGAGAAGATTCCCATAATGCCTTGCTCCTTCCCAGACTTGGCGACTTGAGACCTTAGGCGGCGCATGCTCACCCCCCCTAGCGTCCGGTTGCCATGGCAGCGGCAGCAGCAGCGGCACGGCACAGAACGGCAGCAGCACAGAAGACAGCCGGCAAGCAGGTGCTGGTGGGGGGAGAGGCAAGGTGGGGAGAGGCAGGGGGGAGAGGCAAGGTGGGGAGATGCAGGGGGGGAGAGGCAAGCGGCGAGCAGGTGGTGTGTGGCAGCGGCGAGCGATACTGGTGGGGGAAGAGGCAAAGGGGGAGCGGACCGGACAGAGAGATCGGACGGGGGGTAGGGTTCTGACGAAACGAAGCAAGCCGGTGCTGGTTGGGGGGAGAGGAAAGGAGGGAGCGGACCAGAGAGAGAGATCGAGCTGAGGGGGGGGGGGGGTGTGCTGACAAAATGGCGGCGCCGTTCACTGAAACAAGTACCGTATATACTCGAATATAAGCCGAGTTTTTGAGCACTAAAAATGTGCTCAAAAAGTAAGCCTCGGCTTATACTCGAGTATATGGTATGGATGTGCCTGATGTGCTCGATGTGGCGATGTGCCCCCCCCCCACGGGCATGTGTCCATGCGTACCTGCGCGCTTGCGCCCTCGCTCTGCCTATGCCAGCTTCCCAACGGCCATCCTAACTGTGCGCTCTTCTCCTGTGCGCTCTGCTCTTCTCCTGTGCGCGTTTCTGATCTGCTTGGCGCCGCAGTCGCGCCAGTGACGTCACGCGCCCCCTTCAGTTACTCATGGCCTGATCTTAGACCTTGTAAGATCAGGCCATGAGTAACTGAAGGGGGCGCGTGACGTCACTGGCGCGACTGCGGCGCCAAGCAGATCAGAAACGCGCACAGGAGAAGAGCAGAGCGCACAGGAGAAGAGCGCACAGTTAGGATGGCCGTTGGGAAGCTGGCATAGGCAGAGCGAGGGCGCAAGCGCGCAGGTACGCAGGTATGCATTTCCCAAAGTAGAACTTGCTACAGACTGGCGGCTGGGAGGTGAGTTCTCAGAAACAAAACAGCACTTTGAAACTCCTTGGTGACTGCAGCAGCCTCTCCTTAAACCTTTCCGAGCTCACAGTGTTCCTAGGCAATGTCTCAACAAAAATGATGCCTTTTCAGCTTGCTTTTCAAAATTACCAAATCAAACAGACAGAAATGTGGGGCCCCAGATGCACAACTTGCTTATTTTAACCTTATTAGAATTTATTTTTTGAATGTTTTTAAATTATTTGATACCAGAAATCCTTGCAAACAGAATACCTTTGGGGTTAATATTAGTTGTTAGTCGAGCCGAGAAACATCCAGTAGGGGGCCCTTTATCCCCTTTATCCATAAACTGAGTAGGTTATGGGGGTCTTTATGGACTTATGAAGGGTAACAAATTGAATATAACCAGATTCAGACTGGGATTTAAAATAGACCCTCTACTGATCTTTGCCCACTCCACCATGTCTAGTCCCTTTCTAGTACCTTTCTTAAGCCACCACTGTCTAAAACACTCTATACCCTATATATATTTCTTAAGCTAGACATTGGGCAATTTTTGGGATACTCAACTAAACCAAAGTGTGAGCACACTTTGTGTGCTGGCTCGCTCGCACCAGCCCTACTGGTGACACCCTAGGCTTATACTCGAGTCAATAGGTTTTTCCAGTTTTCTTAGGTAAAATTAGGTACCTCGGCTTATATTCGGATCGGCTTATACTCGAGTATATACGGTATGTAAAATGTAGCAGGTGTATCTCTCTAAATCTTTCTCCAGAATTATAGCGTTTTTACACAGCAATAGTAGTACTATTTAATAGTGTGCTTCATAGATTTTGACTTTCCTTGTCCTTTAATTAGTGTAGTCAAAATAAGGGAGTGAATGTAAACTGCACTGGGGCCACTGTACGCTACTCCTGCTTGTGCATTAGGTTCCATTACAGGGAAACTTCGGGAGCAGAAGAAGAGTGTACTTTCCCTAGTCTAACTCTGCACCCAACTAGAACCCACAATGGCCACCCAAATTTGAACCATATCCTCGGTTTTTAGGAGTCATAGGATATGAGGTTCTATTGTGGTTTATTGCCTGAGGCAGGTATCAATGGACACAGGACAGTCATTGTTATAATTGTGCCTATAGCACTCAACCATTAAAGGAGAAGGAAAGGTAAAAACTAAGTAAGCTTTATCCAAAAGGTCTATGTAAATACAGCCATAAGCACTCACAGAAATGTTAAAGAACATTAAAGAAACACAGGATTTCTTGTCTCTTTTTTTGTAAACATGATGTTCCACTGTCTGACTTCCTCTCTCAGAAACAGCCTTAATTCCCAGGGCCAGAGTCTGCGCAGTTCTCTCCTCTCTCCCCTCTCCTGCTACCCCTCCCACCAGAATGCTAAGAACTCCCTCCCCCTCCCTTAGGAATATGTGATCTGAGCAGGAAGCAACTTAAAATGGCAGCTGCTATCTTAAGAAAACGAAGAGAGCTTCTAAAGTTGTTTACTCAGGTATAGTAATGGCTTCTGCAGAATAAATATATTGTTCTAGGTATCACTAATGTGGCTAATCTATTGGCAGTAAAATTCTAAACTGACTTTCCTTCTCCTTTAAGAAAGACTTATTCTATCCAGAGATCTTTGTTGTCTGTGGTGTTTTATTTAACATCACCATGATGATCAGACATTTCCTTGCTGCATACATTGATGATGATCTGCAACTTGAGATTAAGGCATACATCACAAGGCACTGGGATGTCACATGGAAGGAAGGAAAAGTGCTGCCTTGGTTTATCACCTCACACTTCACTTGTACATTGCCAGAACAAATTAGAAAGACAAAGTAAAATCCAAACAAAATACTCTGGGAGAAATATAAAAGTGTAGTTTATGTTTACTATCCAATTATAGGTCTAAGCCACATAGCAGACAGGTGCATGACCAACACAGTCCTGACTGTCAGGAAAGTGTTGCATTAATGAGAAATCATTCAAATTGCTGGGAATAGTTACATAGTTACATAGTTACATAGGGTTGAAAAAAGACAAGTGTCCATCAAGTTCAACCCATCCAAGTTAACCCAGCACACCTAACCCACACCTACCAATATATACACTCACATACATAAACTATAAATACAACCACTAATACTAACTGTAGATATTAGTATCACAATAGCCTTGGATATTCTGATTGTTCAAGAACTCATCTAGGCCCCTCTTAAAGGCATTAACAGAATCTGCCATTACCACATCTCTAGGAAGGGCATTCCATAACCTCACTGCCCTCACCGTGAAAAACCACCTACGCTGCTTCAAATGGAAGCTCTGTTCCTCTAATCTAAAGGGGTGACCTCTGGTGCGCTGATTGTTTTTATGGGAAAAAAGAACATCCCCCATCTGCCTATAATCCCCTCTAATGTACTTGTACAGAGTAATCATGTCCCCTCGCAAGCGCCTCTTTTCCAGAGAAAACAACCTCAACCTCGACAGTCTCACCTCATAGTTTAAATCTTCCATCCCCTTTACCAGTTTAGTTGCAGTCTCTGCACTCTCTCCAGCTCATTAATATCCTTCTTAAGGACTGGAGCCCAAAACTGCACTGCATACTCAAGGTGAGGCCTTACCAGGGACCTATAAAGGGGCAAAATTATGTTCTCATCCCTTGAGTCAATGCCCTTTTTTATTCAAGACAGCACTTTATTTGCTTTAGTAGCCACAGAATGACACTGCCTGGAATTAGACAACTTGTTATCAACAAAAACCCCTAGATCCTTCTCCATTAAGGATACCCCCAACACACTACCATTCAGTAGATATTCGCGTTTATATTATTTCTACCAAAATGCATAACTTTGCACTTATCAACATTGAACCTCATTTTGCAGTTTGCTGCCCAGTTTTCCAATTTTGTCAAATCGCTCTGCAAAGCGGCAGCATCCTGCATGGAACTTATAGTTTTGCACAATTTTGTGTCATCAGCAAAAATAGAAACAGTACTGTCTATGCCCACCTCCAGGTCATTAATAAACAAGTTAAAAAGCAAAGGACCAAGGACTGACCCCTGCGGTACTCCACTAACCACACTGGTCCAATTAGAAAATGTTCCATTTACCACCACTCTTTGTAATCTATCCTTCAGCCAGTTCTCTATCCAATTACAAATATTATGTTCTAGGCCAATATTCCTTAATTTGATCATTAACCTTCTGAGGTACTGTATCAAACGCTTTAGCAAAGTCCAAGTAGATCACATCAACTGCCATTCCAGCATCGAGGTTCCTACTCACCTCCTCATAAAAGGCGACTAAATTAGTCTGGCAAGATCTGTTACGCATAAAACCATGCTGGCACAAACTAATAGTATTGTGAACTGCAATGTATTCAAGTACCCTATCCCTTATTACCCCTTCCAAAATTTTTCCTACTACTGATGTCAGACTAACAGGCCTATAGTTTTCAGGCTGAGAATGGGATCCCTTTTTAAATAACGGCACCACATTAGCAATCCGCCAGTCTCTCAGCACCATGCCAGACCTCAATGAATCCTGAAAAATTAAGTGAAGAGGCTTGGCAATCACAGCGCTCAGCTCATTTAATACCCTGGGATGAATCCCATCCGGTCCTGGATCTTTGTTTACCTTTACATGTTTCTATTTTAGCTTGCTTGATAGCTTTTTTGCATGCTTTATTTGCTTCCTTGTACCTGATGAAAGTTTCCGCTGTCCCAGCTAACTTGAATGCCCTAAAAGCACGTCTTTTCTTACCAACCTCGACAATAACACTTTTATTCAACCATAAAGGTTTTGCTTTGCGATGCCTCTCCTTGCTTACAAGGGGAATATACTGTTGTGTATACTTGCAAAGCAATGTTTTAAAGATGTTCCATTTTCCTTCTGTGTCTAACCCCATGAAAAGCCTTTCCCAGTTGACACATTGCAGAGATGCCCTTATACTGGCAAAGTCTGCACGTCTAAAATTGAGCATTTTAGTTACTCCCTTATAGAGCTGTCTCTGCAGCATTATCTCAAAGGAGACCATGTTGTGATCACTGTTCCCCAGATGCTCACCCACACAAATGTTAGAGATAAGTTCAGTATTATTAGAAATCACCAGGTCCAAAATAGAGTCATTCCTAGTGGGTTCTTGAACTGCCTAAAATAAAAAGTTGTCATTTAGCATATTTACAAACCTACTAGCTTTTTCTGACTTAGCCACCCCATTACTCCAGTCAATGTCCGGATAATTAAAGTCCCCCATAATAACAACTTGACCCAGTTTTGAAGCCTGTGAATCCTGCAGAATAAGCTGGTAAAGGGCCACACTGAATTTCAAATCCTTAACATTTAAGCCTCATTTTTTGGGTACAAATAATGTTTGTATAAGGCCAGATTTCACCTGCTGATTCAGGTCCTTTAGACTGATTGGCAGCTTATCTGCTATGTATGGGCACCCCCAACAGGCCTACCTGACCGATATCTGCCCTAAAATTGGTCAGATCTTGTTGGGGCAGGTTTGATTTTCCTGTCTAATTGAGGACTGCATCGGATTGCTTCTCAAAAACGTTTTTCCTGGAATAACAAAAAACAAACCAGTTTCATCTGTGTTAAAAATATTCTTGAGCTCATATCCCTCAAGATAGCGGGGAATATGGTTTTCTTTCCAGTTGGTGACAATGTCCATATCAACACTTTTGCTTTCTGCACATACAGCCTTGTACACCACATTGTATCTCTTCTTAAATCTGTCTATCCAGCCATTTGATGCAGTAAAGTTGTCAATACCAAGCCTTGTGGCAATGTGAATTGCTTTTTCTCTTAACATGAAGCCACTTATTGGGGCATTTGAAGCATGAAGACCTGCAAACCATTCTTGCAACAAGTTCCCATCTGTTCATACTTGGACTGAGTCACATACTTTCGTATTTTTTTGCCTGTGGGCCACACTTATCTGCACTTCCTTTAATTGATGCTCTCTGCTTTATAATTGTGCTCAGGGTTGAGACAGGAATACCAAGCTCTTTAGCCAAAGAGACTTGGGTCTCGGGTGCTTATACAAAATCCTTATTGTTGCGATATGGCAGCTGCTTTTGTGGACAGGCTGGTAAATTTTCATAGGTGGTCAAGTGATCTCTGATTTGCTCTAGTAGTCAAGAAAAGAGACAATAAGAATGTCTGCTGTTTATGATTATGATTAGACAGTACTGTATGTACACACTTCTGTTGTGCTGAACTTACCTTAGGTCTTGCTTTATGCCAAGTACAATATTGTGCAGTACAACAAGGCTTTAAAAAAGTTGGGGAGCAACACAAACATGAAAAAAGTTCCTGGGGTGCCAATTATGGGCTGTGATTGCCTATTGGTAGCCTCCATTGGTAGCACCATATCCCTGAGAGTATACATTACACAGTACTGACACCAGAAATGCTGCATGATGCTGACACAGAGGCACCCTATAACACCTCCACCCCAAGAGCATACATTACACATACTGTACTGTTCAGCACTGATGCCACATTGCTGCATGACACTGACTCAGAGGCACCCCATCCCCTCCTCCACCCCAAGAGCCTTCAGCACTGACACCACATTACTGCATGGCAGACTCAGAGGCACCCCATCCCCCCCTCCACCCCAAGACCTTTCAACACTGACACCACATTACTGCATGGCAGACTCAGGGGCACCCCATTCCCCCCTCCACCCCAAGAGCATTCAGCCCTGATACCACATTACTGCATGGCAGACTCAGGGGCACCCCATTCCCCCCTCCACCCCAAGAGCATTCAGCCCTGATACCACATTACTGCATGGCAGACTCAGAGGCACCCCATTTCCCCCTCCACCCCAAGAGCATTCAGCCCTGATACCACATTACTGCATGGCAGACTCAGAGGCACCCCATTCCCCCCTCCACCCCAAGAGCATTCAGCCCTGATACCACATTACTGCATGGCAGACTCCCCATAACAATGACTTCAAAATGTACATCCATAACTCAGCACTGTATTGTTCCTAAAACAAAAATCTGTAGCATTTTAAAAAGAATCTGCAGCTTGTACTGGTGCTTCTGTTGCGCAGTTACAGATTCCCCCATGTTTGAGCAACTCTCATGGTACTGTGTAAGCTCCTGGATAGGTGCACATGTGCAGTGTGAAATATTGCAAGACATGGGGAGACTATACTTCCTAAAGTAAGCACCCTTTTCAGCTTAAAATGAAGTGATTTGCTAGGAAGAGGCATGATAAAAACAACGCAAAATGTGGAACAGAGCCCATAGGGATGCATTCAAATTGGTGGGATCACAACAAAATGTTGGAAAAGGCAGAAAAATGTTAAATCCGGGGACATAAATTTGGGGTTCTATTGTATTTGGCCCCAGGGTCAAATGATCAAATTAATCCGATATCACCCACCTTAGGTGGGCATATCAGGAGAAGGTCCGCTCATTTGACGAGGATCTAACTGTGTATGGCCACCTTTAGTTTAAGTTAGAATAAGATTCCGGTGGCAACACCATGGAATTTGGTGACTGTAAGTGCTTGCCAGTTGCAGCAAACACTGCCTCATAGCTTGCTATGTACTCTGCTCTGGAAATTAAATAGTGTATCTATGCACCATTTCCGAAACTGAAAGACTACCACAGCTAAATTTACAAAGTGCACGATTAGGCAGTTCTTAGAGGAAGTAGCCAAAAACACCCACAACTGGCATCATGTTGAACTTTCCTCAAGTTAATGTGGCTGCAGATAATTTACAATTCTTCAGTGTGACTTGGTGAAAACAACTGCATTTCAGTAGGAGCAGCTGAGTTGTGGGTGTAGGTGCAATACTCAAAGGTAACCCTGAAATAAGACTTCTCAAGGGAGGTGTTAATTCCAGATCTTTCTTGTGTATCTGCAACTTGTGTTTGAACCTTGTAACTTATTCACAAAAATGGAGCCCACAGGTTCTTTAATGTAAAATGCAAGTATATAAAGGTGTGAATAGATGTAAGCACAAACAGAATCAAATTATCTGCCCTTTATTAATATAAACATACTACAAGTCATACATGATATAGGGCAATGATTCAACTAGTATTCCTTATTATAACAAGTAGGTGTAGTTTGTAACTGATGACATTAATAAATATTTTATTAGGATATTGTGTCAGTGTGTCTTAAATTCATGTTTGTGATCAGGAAATATAGTGAAATCTGAGGTTTTTTAATGTGTCTATTTATTGTTTTCCTGACCTGCTAGCAACAGAACAGTTTTTTGCTTCAGACCATTACTCAAAACCACGATCATTTTTTTAAGAACACAATTTCTATTCCCTATTTTTCAATACAAGAAACATTTCAGGCACCTCGGGCACGCTCATAGAGGGGACATGATATTGTAAAAATGTACTGTCTGGCATTCGGGGCTTGTCACTATTTCAAGGTTGCAGCTCCAGGGAGTTAAATAGGAACTGGTGACTCTCTCTACACAGGTTTGCTAAGCCCCCGGGGAACAAATAAGAACTAGAGACTTTTTCTATATATCTTTGCTCAAAGTACCTGGCAGCTGGAGTTGTACATTGGATTGATACAGAGGCACCAGGGTATAAACAGGAACTGGTGACTGTTCTTATATATATTTGCCTAACTTATCTGGCAAACGGAGCTATATACTATACCAATACTAAAACTACCGGGGAACAAATAAGAACTAGAGCCTACCTCTATATAAGCTTACTTAAGCAAGGTGGCAACCAAAGCTATATACTGTATCAATACTAACAAATTGGAGAGTAAAGAAATAAATACTAAAGTCTCTTCCTATACATATTCAACTAAACTCTGGTAAACGGACATTTATATTATACCAACATTAAAGCACCTTAGCAAACAGGAAACAGAGACTGTTCCTATACACGTCTACCCAAAAACACTGTCTAAACAGAGAAATTTGGCTAGACACAATAGCTACGGTAAAACTTATATAATAAATAGTCCAAAAGATAGGACCACTTGCTTCTGTATAAGCATAAACTTTTCTTACATCAGCTCTCCGGACGAATTGTAACCTTATATACTATCTTGACACCCTTCTTAACAACATAAGAATGATAAACTATTGTTAACTGGGACAGATACATCCCCTGATATCCTGTATACACGATACTGGAGTACAATATATATCTATACTATAATACCAAGTAGAAATCAAGATTCTATAGGGGGTGACCTCCTACAATATCATACAGACTGTACATCTACTAACTCTGGAATAATCTTTATACCTCCAACTTAAGGAACTCTAATTCCGGAACCCGATTGGAACTCTTACAGAACCTGAACATCAACTAAATGGGTAAACTACCTAAGTCCCAACGTGGGCCACGCCCAAAAACCCCCAAACCAGGAAACCAACTGGATCCTGTCCTTTCTAGGCTTAACAGGCAACCACAAGAGGAAGCAGAGATGACCTCAGATTCTTAACCGATACAACAACACCAACAAGAGGGACCATCACGGGACCCCCCACCTTCGCCAACCCATAAAGACCCGGACTTGATTCACCGTTTCCATACCTTACTTCACTCTGAACTGGAAAAGACCTCAGAGAAAATCATGAGATCCATATCTAGAGAAATACAAGAACTAGGCCAAAGAACAGATACACTGGAAAACAAGATGGACGACGCTATAACCGTCTTAGACGGACATGAAGCAGAGATCCACAAACTTACTGCACAAGTCTCTGATCTTAAGGAAAAACTAGAAGACCTAGAAAACAGATCCCGAAGATCTAACTTGCGAATAAGAGGCCTCCCAGAAACATACAGGATCAGGATATTACTGAACTATTTCAATCCATTGCACCAGATATCCCCCTTCCACGTCTGGAAATGGATAGAGTCCACAGAACACTGGGCAAACCACCCCAATCCGGACTCCCACGCGATATAATCGCACTTTTTTCAAACGAAAGAACTGCTATTACGAGCCGCCAGAGAAGCAGGTCCGATTACATACCAGGAACATTCAATACAAATTTTCACCGACCTAGCTCCACAAACTATACAAAAAAGACGATCTTTCAAACCAATCCTTACAATCCTACAACAAACAAATATCTGCTACCGCTGGGGATTTCCGTTTCACCTGTTATTCACCTACAAAGGAAGACAATACTCTCCAGCCTCCTACGAGGATGCCTGGGAAACCTTACAGAGGATACAACTTGCCCCAAGGGACCAACCATCTCCAATCCCTTCTCAAAGTTCATCGGGATCACCTGCCCTCACTCCAATATGGTCCCGCCAGAAGACCAAGAATAACTCATCTCTGCCAGCTCAATCCCCGAAGCCAGATGGATAGCTGATCACCATTACTGTAACTGTTTCTCTTTATCCTAGTTGGCTAAAAGCCTCCCCATAATGTTTTATCTATTACTACTTAAGCAAACATAAGTGCCTGGCTGCACATGAGCCAGCCCCAAACACGGTCTTTAAGCCAAATTCTTTCTACGATTGACTGATTGACTCCAATCAAAATAAGACCAAATTTAACACTTTTGTCTTATACATGATGTTGTATTTTCTTGTACTTAATTTTTTTCTTTCCATTTCAGAAGATTTTACCTATGTTACTGACGGTTGATGTAAATACGTGCCTACGAGAGGATTCTCCCATTTCGATTATGCGTCCCTGGGAATCTATAACGGCTCTACTGATAAACGGGGTAGTGAGTATAATATATGATCGATTGATATTTTCCTCTGCATGGCCACTCATCTAAAAGTTACCTCACATAATGTACAAGGTCTTAACTCGCCCCATAAACGCACTAAGGCTTTTACTTTCTACAAATCCACCCATACAGACATACTCTGCATACAAGAGACACATTTCTCACAATCATCAAGCCCAAAATATCTCTCCCGCCATTTTCCTATATTTTACTCCTCCTCTGCCCCAGACAAATCTAAAGGAGTTCTCATAGCCCTACGTAAAAATCTACCCTTGACGATTTCCCAACAAATCCGGGATGATCAAGGCCGATATCTTATCCTAATAGGGGAACTATTTGATTCTCCAATCACTATTGCTACGTATTATGCACCCAATACCCAACAAAAATTTTTTTATTTGAGCATTTTCTCCAAAGAATAGTTGACTGCCATTCAGGTCCCATTATATTAGCTGGAGACACTAACACTATTTTGGACTCTTATTGGGATAAATCACATCCCAATTCACATCTACAGCCAATAACAAATTCACCAACCAGACTAAAGAAAATGCTACTACGCTTTAACATAATTGACGCCTGGAGGGAACTCCACCCACATACTAAAGAATATACATTTTACTCAAATCCACACGGCACTTATTCACGAATAGACCATATACTAGTATCCCAAATACTAATCCCCAATACCAATAAAGCAGACATCCTGACCACTCCCTGGTCGGACCATTCCCCTATAACTATTACGCTTACCAGCTTATGGCAGAGACGCACATATTTTAAATGGAGACTGAACGATTCTCTACTAAAAATTAAATCCAATTTTGAATCAATAAAACAAGCTATAGAAAACTATTTTACAGAAAATCAAGGATCGGTCTCCTCCCCTATTACGTTGTGGGAAGCCCATAAAACAGTAATAAGAGGGGAAATTATAAAAATAGCTTCTATAAAGAAAAAACAAACTACACAGAAAATTAAAGAATTAGAACACCAACTACAAGACATAACAAAACAAGATCAAACTGCTCCCTCCCCATCCCTAAAAGCCACTATACACCATTTACGTACAGACCTAGATCTCCTCTTGTCCCAAGCAACTGAAAAGCAACTGCAATGGACTAATCAGAGATTTTATACCCAAAGTAATAAGATAGGCACAATGTTAGCACGGAAACTAAACCAACCAACCAATCAAATCCCACCACCAACCACAATTCGTACAAAAACAGGACATTTAACAAGTAACCCCCAAAAAATATTACAGGAATTCTCCGCATACTATTCCACATTATATGCCAAAACCAAACCATTCCCTTCATCAACAGCCAACAAACTTCTATCCACATTACAACTTCCCACACTGTCCACCATACAGTCAGGAACACTAGATGCATGCATTACACACGAGGAGGTTGCTAAGGCAATTAAAGACCTAAAGATAAATAAATCTCCAGGACCAGACGGATTTTCCGCAATCAGACTAGGGGAGACATGTAATGAGGAATCACTAAAAGCGCAACTGTCCTTCATACCAAAACCTCGGAAGGACCACCTTGAATGCGCAAACTACAGACCAATTTCAGTAATGAATATTGACATTAAGCTATTAACAAAAATTCTAGCAGATCTCCTCAACAAGTTCCTCCCTGGTCTGATTAATTCAGATCAAACAGGCTTTATTCTAAATAGACAGACTCTCGATAATATAAGACGAACCCTACAACTCATACATAACTTTCAGATAACAAAACAACAGGGAATGCTACTCTCTATCGATATCCACAAAGCATTCAACTCCATCTCATGGGACTATCTATATTTCATACTGAACAAATGGGGTATAGGACCCTATTTCACTACAATTTTAAAATCCCTGTACCGTTTCCCCAAGGCTATTCCAAAATGGGGCCCATACCAAGGGGACCCAATCACTATCGAAAGGGGAACCAGACAAGGATGTCCCTTATCTCCTATTTTGTTTATTTTAGCAATTGAACCTCTAGCTGAACTTATTAGACAAGAAAAAAACATCACAGGCCCCCTGATAGGACAAACAATGTATAAGCAATGTCTCTATGCAGACAATATATTAATGACTATAACAAAACCATTAACTTCATTACCTAACCTAATTCATCTATTAGATATGTTTGGAAACATATCAGGACTAACCATTAATCATAATAAATCAGAAGCTCTAAACATAACCCTACCACAACATACTGTTAAATTATTGAAACTAAATTTTGACTTCAAATGGCAAGAATCAACTATACATTACCTGGGAGTCAATATTCCATCCCATACATCAACTCTATATCAGAATAACTACCCACAACTCTGGAAAATGGCGGGAGAAAATTTACAATTATGGTCCAAAATGAATCTATCTTGGTTTGGGAGAATTCATGCCCTGAAAATGACTCTTTTACCTAAGATACTCTACTTATTTCGAACATTACCAATTCCTATTCCAGATCAAGACCTTAAGACCATGCAGAGGAAAATATTTAAATTCATCTGGGCAGATAAACACCCCAGAATAACCCGACAAACTATGTACAGATCCAAACAACAAGGAGGTTTGAGCGTTCCACAACTACAAAATTATTATATAGTAGCACAGCTGGTCCCATTGATTCATATGCACTGTCAGGACCTGCATGTACTCAAACTCTGGACTTTATATTAGGCAGGTTCTGCATTACCCCGCTGAGCCACTTGAGACCTTGGGCATCCAGCCCTAAACATTATATTCACCCCTCTTTGCCCCATTGTTCTGACTCATCGCCTCCTCCTCCCTTAGTAAGCCCAGGTGGTTGCAATTGGACAATTATCGGGCTTTATAAGCCAGTTAGAAGCAACCCCTGGTTGCTTGTTCATTAAGCCCTTTTCATGATCTTGTGTCCGTACCTGCCTGACTCCTGCATCTGTACCTGTCCGTATTCCTGTGTCCGTACCTGCCTGGTTCCTGCTCCTGTACCTGCCCGTGTCCTGCCTACTCCTGCCTGGTTCCGTTTGCTCCAACCCGTTCCTCGTCTCCTGCCCTTGACTTCTGTTTGATCTCCCGGTAATTGACCTTGGCCTGTTTATTTGACTGCTCTGCCTTCAGCCTGCCTCTGACCACCGCCTGTTATTCGGACCCTCCTTGCCTGCTGCCAGTCCTGACCCATTGCCTGCTAAACGGACTTGTATTGTTTTGCCGCCTGCCTCTGACCACTGGCCTGTTTTATGGACTTGTATTTCTTGCTGAATCCCTATAATAAATGTCTTTGCATCTCAATATGCCTTCTGCCTATCTACAACAGTACCCGTTATATCCTTATTACACAGCATATAGGCTCCTACCTGCCAGCCACCCACCTGTGGCTGTACCTGCCAGCCACCCACCTGTGGCTGCGCCTGACATGCACGCTTCTAACCCCCCTAAATGGGTTACCATATTAAAACACCAATTATATCCGACTTCCCCATGCGCATTACTTTGGCTTCCCCCTTTAAAACGGCCAAAGTATTCAGTTCCCTTTTTGATGCACTCTCTGGCAGTCTGGGATAAATACAAATATTCCGCTAAATTACTATCACCAACCCTCCCAGCAACATCAATATTTGGAAACCCACTTTTTCCTCCGGGACTTTCTTTTGCTGCTTTCCAGTGGTGGATGTCTAAAGGCCTCCGATTTATATACGATTTCTATTCCCTGACAGGCCTAAAGACATGGCCCACGATACAAAATATCTATAACCCACCCTCTACAGAAATCTTCCATTACCAACAAATAAACCATTTTATCCGTACAACGAACAAGGATTGTTCTACTCTGACCCCCACTTATTTTGAAATGGTCTGTATTAAATACCCCTACTCAAAAGGATTAATCTTAAGTCTGTATAATATATTATCGAGTATAAACTCACAAGACCCCCTACCATATACCCAGGCGTGGTGTAAAGATCTTAACGTTACGATTACCGACGAAAATTGGACCCAGATATGGCAAACTACGGCCAACTGCTCCAGAAATACTTCATTGCTAGAAACCACATATAAAGTTTTAATGCGCTGGTATATGGTCCCTTCTCGCCTACATAGGATATATTCCCAAGTTAGTAAAGACTGCTTTAGGAAATGTGGACAAACGGGTTCAATGTTTCATATTTGGTGGGACTGCCCAAATGTTCAAAGATTCTGGTCTAGAATATACAATATCATTTATTCGGTGACGCAAATAAATTTGAGGAAAGACCCCCAGAACGCTTTACTGAACGTTAGAATACCCAACCTTAATAATCATACCAGATCCTTTATAAATTTCATTTTTCTAACAGCCAAAATAACAATTGCTAAATTTTGGAAAACATCCCAAATTCCCATTTGTCATTTTAAAAGCAAAATGAACTGGGTTATGGTAAATTAACGATTAACGAGTGTACTGGCAGATAAGCACGATAAATTCCTGAAAATATGGGAACCCTGGTACGTTTATTCTTTTCCCCAAGCTAATGACTTATTTTCATTTACCTCCTAAGCCAAACGACGGAACAATATGCTAGAGATACAAGAATGAAAATAAGTCAATTGGAGGTATATACAAACCACATTCCCACGGACGCTAATCTCTCTAATTATTCTATTTCTTAACTATAACTTGGGACCTCAAAGGCACGATTATATAAAGAAAACTGGACTTTAGTATTAGAAGAACCGTCACTTTATTGTTTTGTTTACAAGTTTATTAAGCTGTTTTCTTTTTCATCTATTCCTTGTCCCATTGTTCACCAAAGTGGGACATCTTCTACTCCTTCCTTCTCTCCTTTTTTTTTTCTATTCTTTCAGGATAAAAACTGTGCATTACGGAAAAGCTTTAATTTGATATCCAATCTGTAAAAAATATCGAAAAGCTAATAAAAATGATTGAAATAAAAAAGAACACAATTTCTGAGCATACTGTCTAATGATAATCTTAAATTAACTTAAGTTAATTACTGTTAGTACAGTACTGTCACACCCACTTCACACTCTTTTTCACAACTGCCTGGTCCAGCATCACACTGGACACAAATCCATTTTCAATCCCCTGCAACCTGGCTTCCACCGAGCAGGCACAACAGAAACTGTACTCACCAATAATCTTTTCCTGACAAAGTCTAAAGGTCATTATTCCATACTCATTCTTTTAGATCTCTCTGCAGTCTTTAACACTTGACCCAGGCCTGGATTTGTGGCAAGGCCACAAACACCTGGGCCTAGGGTGGCACAAATTTTGGAAATTTTGATTCCATACGGAGCAATGGGGACCTCTCACCACTGCTCCGTATGGGAGTTGAAATGTCCGTTCATGCATGCTGGCGATGGGGGGGAGGGGTTGGTGTTGGTTCGCGCATAAGGTTGGGCGAATGGGGGTGGCCGGATTGAAAATCCAGCGCTGACTTGACCACCCAATTCCTCCTAAACATTTTTTATCTCTCTGTTGGAATTCAAGGCATTCTGATGATACCCAACTCTACTTGTCTGCTTCTGACCTCTCTCTTTCTGTTCTTTCCCAACTTACAGACTGCCTTATTGCTATTTCCTGCTGGATGTCACAACTTCACCTAAAATAAAGTCTCTCTAAAACAGAATTCATTATATTTCCCCCAACCATTCCTCAAGTTTCACTCACAGTCAATAACATCGCCTTTCAATCAACCACACAGGAATGCTGCTTAGGGGTTATCTTAGACTACCATCTGCCATTTACACCGCACATAAAAAAACTTGCCAAATCTTGCAGTATTCATCTGCACAACATTGCCAGAAAATGACCTTATCTCAGCTTAGATACAACAAAAACACATCCCCTATGCACATCCCTTCACTGGCTCCCAGCTTCATCTGGAATCAAATTTCTAACTTACTAACACTTACTAAACTTACCAACACTCCTATTTAAGTTCCATAACAATGAAGCCTCTCCCTATAGCCCATCTCTGATCTCAAAATACAGCCTTTCCTGCAACCTACGTTGGTTTTAGCCTTCTAAGATGGTATAACTTCAGATAGGCCTTTTCCTTTATAATTAAATGAGAGGAGGAGGAAAGTATCAGCTGATTTTAAGACAGACTGTGGGAAGAGGTAGCATTTAAGGCAGGGGTCCCCAACCTTTCTTATTCATGAGCCACAGTCAAATGTAAAAAGACTTGGAGAGCAACCCAAGCACCATAAAAGTTCATGGAGGTGCCAAATAATGGCTAAGAGTGGCTATTAGGGAGCCTCTATGCAGAATATAAGCCTACAAGAGGCTTTGTTTGGTAGTAAATCTTGTTTTTATTCAACCAAAACTTGCCCCCAAGTCAGGAATTCAAAAATAACTACCTGGTTTGGGGGCAATGAGAGCAACATCCAAGGGGTTGGTGAGCAACATGTTGCCCCCGAGCCACTGGTTGGGCATCACTGATTTAAGGGGTAATTTAGTAGCAAGTTGCAGTAGTGTAGTCGGGATAGGATATGGATAAAGGAGGGATAATACTGCAGCACTATTGCATAGGAAGAAGTGACAGGAGGTGGATTAAGGTGGTCCGTAAATGATGGCCACATGTACAGAAAAAGGGTGGTAGAACTGAATGGCATGCACTTCAAAAGATTTAAATGGAAAGGTTAGGAGGGATAGAAATAATTAAGAACTAACAGCAAGAAGAGCTCCTACTTCACCATCATATCCACTGTTCTGAGGGGGGGGGGGGGTGAGAGAAAGAGAGGGCACCATGAGAGAGTGCAGCCTCAATAACAGCATCATTCTGGGATAGCTAGGTCTCTGTTAGGGCAAAAAGATGACACGATTTTAACCAAAACAGATCATGAATAAATTTACATTTGTTTGTTACAAAGTATAACATATAAGCGACAGTTCGAGCCGGCCGGGCTCTTCCTCAAGGCATGTGAGCAGTAACCCCTTATAAACGTCGCTTATATGTGTACAGTAAGCATATGATGTAGTTTTTTTATACAATACATTTTTTACACTTTAAAGGTGTGTGCTGTCCATTTTTGAAAAGTATATATATATATATACTGTATACAAAGAAAAAGGTCTGCACTCCAAATAGCTGTTTGTCACTAAAATGCTTCGGCTCCTGCTTGGGGCCTTTTTCAAGGTTCTCCAGCGTTGGTGAAATTTATGGAATAAAGCACTTTGAGAAACACGAATATTGTGAGTGCTGACCACTTTGTATGTAATACATTTCTTGTGTTCTGGGCACCCATTTTTAAGGTAGTGCAGTTTTTACATTATATATATATATATATATATATATATATATATATACAGTATATATATATCAGTCTTTCTAGAGTCTGCACTCCAAGGTTTATAACCATGCGGGATGCACAGCCAAATTTTAAATATTCAACAAAAAATGCTCAGTGGCTGGCACACCCTTTAAAAATGATGCTTGATAAAGGGGTCACGTTGCCTCGAAACGTTGCACCTCCGCAAAAAAACTTTTTTTTAAGGGTTTTTCCCTTGTTTAAAGCCCTGAGTGCCATTTGCTTTTTTTGTGGACACCCTTTAAAAAAACCATCATACGTTTATTTAGACATACAGGTATTGTTTTAAAAGAATCTTTTAAATAAACGTATGTCTAAATAAACGTATGACAGTTTTTTTAAAGGGTGTGCCAGCCACTGAGCATTTTTTGTTATATATATATATATATATATATATATATATATATATATATATTGCAGGAGTAATGCCAGCACACACAGGGTTTCATACAAGTGTATATTATATATAAATATACACTTGTATGAAACCCTGTGTGTGCTGGCAATATTTTAGTTTATATGGTTCTTGCACCCAGGTTGTATTTTTTGTTAGTGGCGCGCACCATTATGATGCTAATTTATGCTAATTAGGATTCGGTTCAGCTGGGACCATGGATTCGGCCGAAACCAAATCCATCAAAAAAAGGCTGGATTCAGCCCGAATCCCGAACCGAATCCGGGATTCAGTGTATCCCTAATATATATATATTTATATAAATATACTATAGTAAACAAGGGAAAGTTGTTTTATCAGCAGTATTAATGTTTATAAATTCCCATAGCAGCAAGACAGATACCCTTTGTTAGTGCCTCTCCTGTAGCTCTCTTTGTTAAACCTTTTTAGATCATGAATTACTCAGGAACGAATCTCCCTTGCAAATGCCCTCCCCTAAAAAATACCTTAATTCAAGTATAGGATCCATTATCCGGAAACCCGTTATCCAGAAGGCTTCGAATTACAGGAAGCCCATCTCCCATGGATTTCATTGTTATCAAATAATTGAATATTTTTTTAAATGATTTCCTTTTTCTCTATAATAATAAAACATTACCTTGTACAGAATCTCAACAGAGACATAATGTATTTTTATAGAATATAAGACAATCCTGTTGGGTTTATTTAATATTTAAATTTTTTTTTAGTAGACTTAGTAGATATTCTATAGATATAGTAAGGATAAAAGGTCCCATACCTATATATATAAGGAGGTTATACTGTACTTACTGCCTGCCATAGGGCAAGTGATAAGGACAGGGCAAGCGATAGGGTGGGAAGTGGGTCACCTATATGCATCTTCCCACCCAGGGCTGTATTTAGGTTTGGTGGTAATTTTCATATTATTTTTACCCTCACAGAATATATTGTTGTAGTGCTATGGAAACAGTTGGGGAACACTGCTTTAGGGGGCAGTGTAGGGGTGGTTTCAAGCGTGTGGATTTAAAGGACTTCTAGAGCACATGAACTCTCCAACCCCACCCCGAATTTCAGGAGATCCAGTCTGTGAAGACACACCTTGGATTATAATAAATAATGAAACTTCTCTGTTAGCTTATATTGTCTTTTTGTTGTTGTTTGGTATATTGTGCCAGCTCATTTATACTCATTTACCAAATATGAACTGTATTGTTCCTGTCTATTTAATTATTAATTCTATTTAATCTTGCATGGAGAATGAATTGCACATGAATGAACCTCTCCCTAATATATTACGGAAATATGAAAGATATTCTGGTTCACAGGTCATTTGAAGTAAACATATGTACCTTAACCCTATATAAAGTAGTATATACTATGTTTATGCAGGTTCATGCACCACAGGCAAAGAAATACCTTGCATGTTATCCTACTTATATAACCATGGTTTGCATTTATTTGATATTATTATTATTAACATTTATTTATAAAGCGCCAACATATTCCGCAGCGCTGTACAATAAGTGGGTTACATACATTGGACATACAGAGTAACATATAAAGCAATCAATAACCGATACAAGAGGTGAAGAGGGCCCTGCCCAAGATATGATATGATATATGATAATCCCCCTTTTTGCTTCTCTTTTATAACACTGTTTTGTTCTGTAACATTTTCGCTTCATAAAGAGAAAAACAAATGCAAATAAATATTTACATTATGACTTTACCTTTATATATGCCTGTGGGAATTTATTTTTGGAAAGTTAAAAACACCAAAAGCCACAAATAAGCAATATTTTAACATTCCTTTCCAATTCTCTTCAAAGAGCCAAAGGTTGCCCCCCACAGCATGTAAACAACTATCAGTTAATATGTTTCACATACAGCTTATGTTACAGTGATGAGAGAATGTCATTGTATTGTGGCAAAACAAATAATAGGATCCACTAACCAAGTGAAACCAGAGATGCTGTAGCCTATACTGTTATGGGAGTATCATTATTTATGGTAGAGGTAGAAAAAAGTAGACACCTATGTGTCTTCTCCCACCCCAAAGGGATCCAAAACAGAGTACAGATGCTTGTAGCTATTTGCACAATACCCCATGCAGTGGGCATAGTGCAAAGAAAATAGCCAATAGCAGCCTTTTTGGCAATTGCACACTGTGTGGGGCATTGTGCAGGCACCCCTAGGCCTTTGGTGATCTCTGGGAGTGCCTGCTATAACTGGAGTTCAAGTTCTTCAGTGCACCCGGGCTGCCCAATATATGGGCGAGTTTACCTTAATGAGGTTTGTTCTATTTTGGATTAGACTGCCCAGTTGCTGCCCTCTAGAGATGTTCAATTAACTTCCAAACGGTAGGTCTGTGTGCAACTCATTTCATGAAAATCTAACATAGAGCACAGTCTGTCCACCCATCTTTATTAAATGTTGCAATCTGTCTAAAAGTGACAGCTGCCAGGTTGGGGGGTATAAAAAGAAGGGATGCAACAAATTCTGGATTCTAGCTCTATTTGCAATATTCAGATTTGGCTAAACCCTCAAAAGGTTTATTTATCAAAATTCATATTTGTGTTGTTTTCGTATCCTCGAATTTAAAAAAAACAGGAATGTTACCATATTTATTGAAACAGCTTTGTAAAAAAACAAAAATGAATACCTCAAATTTGTAATTTTCGTATAATTTCTAATGGGTTTCAAAGCTCAAAAAAACATTTTTTTTTACATCTCAATAGCTTGAATTGACAAAATTGTTAAAATTAAGTTAAGGACAGCTCCCACTGATTTCTGCATGACCCCCCAAGCGTTTAGATGCTACTGTTTGTTTTTGCATCTTTTGGTTAATAAAAGGTGCATTTTTTAATCATTATTCAATTTCATGATGTTTACATCAAAAAAACTTGGATTGCAGGAAAAAATATGAATGTTGATAAATCAGCCAGTTTATTCATACTGAGATAGAGCCCTTATATAGATCTGACTTTAAAGCTGTGGGCAACTGAATGTGACAGCTCCTACAATGCCAATAAATAGTGTCTGTGACCAGGGCCGGATTTACAAATTTGCCCCCCCGAGGCCGCCCCCGGTCGCACGCCCCCCCCCCCCCGAGTGCGCGTGCGTGAACAGGGTGTGTGTGTGCACGCACATGCGCGAACGAGGGGGTGAGAATAGCAGGGGGGGTTGCAAGTGCGCATGCACCATAGGCCATACTTGCATACGGAGCAGTGGGGAGAAGTCCCCATTGCTCCGTATGGGAACACAAATTTTTAGATGATCTTTGTGCGGCCGGGCGGCATGCCGCCCCCAGGTTTCTGCCGCCCTAGGCCCGGGCCTTTGTGGCCTCTCCACAAATCCGAGCCTGCCTGTGGCATCTTATAGTAGCCCCTCTGGCATTTGCCAGAACTCACAGATTACCAGTTGGGTCCTGTCTAATATTGTCTGTACTGTTAGAGGCAAGGAGTGCAGTGAGCTTTGAGCAATACTGTATATCTAGTAAAGGTCTCCATACACAGGCAGATCTTCTCCCGATATCCCCACCTACGGGTAGGCGATATCGAGAGAACCCATGATAATTCGATTGTTTGGCCCGTGTATGGGGACCTTAACAGTGTTGGACTGAGATGCCAGAGGCCCACCAGAAAACCTTGGACCATTGGCCCACTTTCTAAACTATTATTCCTCCTCTCCTCACTCAACCTCTCCTCCATCAACTTCTTCATTATCTAAGTCTATTTTCTCTATGCCTCCATCTCTTTTTCCCATAGAGACATAGGGAATAACCATGCAAATGCCCAAATAGTCAGAAGCAAGAGGGTCCACTGACACCTGGGCCCACTGGGAGTTTTCCTGGTATCCTGGTGGCCCAGTCCGACACTGTCTAGCAGTTAAGCTTGTCAATAAGTTCAAGGTCACTGTATTTACACAAAAACATCCCCCTCTACAGAGGCCCTTACACAACCATAGCAACTGATAAGAGCTTTACCTTCATTTCTTGTACTACCCCGTACAGAGCAAATTGTTAATTGGTTGTTATTGGCAACTGTGCTTTTGCAAGTTGTGTTAGTAAATGAGTCCTTTAATGTACATAATTAGCTGTAATGTAATCCTTTGTGCTAAGAAAATTTACAAACATATTAACCAATAAATTAATATTACATGAACTGAGTAATATTTAATGAATTTATGACATCCTATAATTAATCAATGAATCTCTCTGTATCAAAATGATAATTAATGAAAAAGTATCTAAAGTATATTTCCAGTGGGCTGCTATTATCTGTCATTCACACTGGGTTCTTGGCAGTGACAATTCCTGCAATGTCTTTGGCGCTGTTGTGGGACCTCATTCGCCCATTGCAAATGCTGGGCCAAAGTGTTGATGTAGAGTGCCCCTAACTTGTCTTGGTTACATTAGGAAGGGTCGCACTCATGGCCTCAGTCTAAATGACAGTGAGTGTATGTGAATAATCCTATACAGGCACAAACATTCAGAATCAATTTGCAATACAGGTAAATGAGGTGACTTAAATTGGATCAAAGTCTGCCCCCAGCAATATTTCTGGAGCTATTCCTATATCTAAAGGTGGCCATATAAGGGCAGGTTAAAGCTGTCGATTTGGGTCATTTAGACCAATTCACCAGCTTATCTGTCTACGTATGGGGACAACTGATGCGTCTACCCAACCGATTTCTGGCAAAAATTGGCCAGATGTTGTTTGGCGACTCTGCCAAAGGGATAGTATATGAGAACATATATATACTAAATTAACTGCGTTATGTTCTTTGGGCTATATTGCACAAACTGGTGTTGCTGTGGCGTAACTTAGTTGTTCTGGGCTCTCTTGCAGAAAAATCCTTTGAGGGGGCCCAGAGCCACTAGTCCCTCCTCCCCTGCTCACCCCCCCCCCATCCCTCTTGCACTGCACCTCCTACCCCGCTGCTATATTTAAAGGTAGGAGAGGGGCTGGGGAGGGGGGACTATGGCATAGCAGAACCCATTGTCTGGCCCAGGGGCCCTCTTCTGCCTACCCCTAGTTCTGGCCTTGGTCTAGGCTCCCGTGTTGCCCACCACCTGCAACTGTGGGGTCTGCTGTATACATAGTTACACCACTGCAGTGCTGGTTTTAGGTTATATGTCCTAAATGTGCAACAGTACACACTGTAGTATCCACAGTAGTGTCAATTATATACAAGTCCTAAATGTGCAACAGTACACACTGTAATATCCACAGTAGTGTCAGTTATATACAAGTCCTAAATGTGCAACAGTACACACTGTAATATCCACAGTAGTGTCAATTATATACAAGTCCTAAATGTGCAACAGCACACACTGTAATATCCACAGTAGTGTCAGTTATATACAAGTCCTAAATGTGCAACAGTACACACTGTAATATCCACAGTAGTGTCAATTATATACAAGTCCTAAATGTGCAACAGTACACACTGTAGTATCCACAGTGCGACTTTCCCTCGCCTGGCAGCATGAGTGAGAGGGCGGGGAGGGGAGCCATGTGGGAAGCTGCTGGAGAGTTATAGGCAGGAGCCCCCCAGCTGTAGAGCCGAGCCAGCTGTGCGCATGTGTGAGCGCTGCCAGGCAGCTCCGGGAGTGGTTTGCAGAGACAGAGGGGAGAGCGGCTGCTGCTGCTGAACGGAGAAAGGGAGAGGAGCGATCAGAGCTGGAGTCGCAGCCACTATGACTGCCCGAGGTAAGTGAGCAGCAGCCACAGAATGGGACTTAGGTCCTGCTCTAACGGGAGGTGCAAGAATAGGCGCAATGTAACACACAGCATATGGGGAAGGCTCCAAGTCATGGGGGCTTGTGTTATGGGGGCTGGCACCTGTCATAGGCAGGGGAGTGAGCCTATAGGAGAAACATATCAATACAAGTGTGTTGTTATTATTACTAGTGGGGTTGCGGCACATGGGCGTCATCCGCAGATGAGATGCTTGGTGTGGCAGCAATCAAATGAGTGGCATCTACAGAGGGACTCTGCCTGGCATCTAGGAGGGGCTCATACTGGCTGGGGGCTGGGGGAATGAGCTGCCCCACAGTGTGTATTACAGCTGTGTTTCTCACTTCTCTGTTTAAAATAATACTGTATCCTGTTTATCTTGGGCTTGAACTTAACATTTTAACATCTCCATCATCTGTGATTCTTACATATCAGAGTAAATAAGTGACATATTTATATACAGACTTAGGTGCTGCAGTTGCAGTTTATTAGAAGGAGAGAATTAGTGTTTTCTGTTTCTTGGGGTTCCCCTTAGTTTCCCTTGAGACCCTGCAGTCACAGGAAGTTGCAGCAGTTTGCACCAAGCCTGTAACTGTTTTAGTTTCTTTCTCAACAGAGAGCATTAATAGTCAGACAGGAGTAGTAGCAACAAAATCTCTCCTTCTTTAGTAATGTTATGGTTAATATACCTGGGTGAGTTTTATACTGCAGTTGTAATGCAGCTCATTCCAGTCTGTTTCAACACTTCGCACCGCATGTAGCTCCAATTCATCCCTAGAGAGAGAAACACATAGTAATTCTTGAATTGTTTTTTGCATTGAGCACTTGTTTCCTCATAGGTACAGAACGTTAAGGATAGATTAGTAGAAATGCAGTTAGATACCTGTAGTAACGGAATAAAACACTGATAAGCGATCTCTTTGGTATTCATGTTGGAACTGGATAGAGATGTGACATATGAAGAAATGCTCATGCTACTGCCCTCTGGCAAATGCTCCAGCAGCTGTTAATGGAGAGCCCTCTGCTCTTCTCTTGCCCATGCATAGCTGGGGGAACATTTATTAAAATGTGAAACAACACCTCTACATCCAGCTTCTTTGTACGTGCTCTTGGAGTATTTTCCTGTAAATGTTGTGAGCTGCCTCTTTATAACCATTGATAAATAAGCCTCTTGGCAGTTGGCAACTCCACTCTCCCAAAAAAATCTCTTCATAAATGACAACAAGGTTAGAGGGTGGAAAGAACTTTCTTTGCCATAGTGGGTGTACTGGAGCCAGTGTCTTTTTGAGTTATGACTATTGCTATATCAATTTTCCACTACAGGTTGTTTATTTTCGGGAAATAGACTGAAAATACTTGCACTGACTAAAAAACTGAATGTTATGGCTTCATAGAACATCATGTTATTTATAACAAAAGAGAACAAAGGTAACAGTGGCAAAAATACTCTGTTTGTTTGGTTAGGAATTTTTGTTATATTAATATTTTATTAAATTTAAATTTTTTACAGCAAAAGATAAACAACACCCTAAATTGGAAGAGCAAAAGAGAGGGAGGTAATGGGCAGTAAGGGAATGTTCTTGTAGGGGGAAGGAGAAGTAGCAGAAAGTGAAAGTGGATTGTCTGCTTTAATGAACAGAGTAGTATGACTGTATTCATTCCTTACAGCTTAGTGTTATTGCTATAAAATATGATACATAGCTTAGTGGTGTTTTATCAAGAGGGTCAGAGTCATTATTTAATCTAAATTGCCCAGTCTCGGTAAATATAAGAGGGCCTTCCACAATTATAAAGTAATGGATCTGAACAAATTATTTCTAAATGTCTGCCCTTGTGACCAAATTTCCTTCTCATTTTGTTAGTATTTGTTCCTTGCATTCACCGTTTGGCAAGATTTTAGAGAAACTTTTAGGATTTTCTTTATTTTTCACTATTTTTTTATAGTCTGAATACTGTAAAAATGTGGAGTATATTATAGACCTAGGAGGGTATCCGGGGCTCAGGGAAAATGACTAACAATTATATAACTGTGTGTGGCTTCAAATTAACTTGTGTAACTTTGGTTATTAAAAAATGCCTCAGCCCAACTTGGCTGAAAAATTCAGGAGCTATGCCCTCCTTTTGCTGGGGAAACTGTCAACCCCAAGCAGCATTTTTACATGTCTGGTGCCAGTTGCTCCAACAGAAGGGCACAACTCTTGCATTTTTACAGCCAAGCTGTAATCACACAGAAGAGAATAACTATTTAATTTTCTATCCAAACATGTGACAATTCTCTTTAGTGTCCACAGATTATACAGCAGTAGGTCAAAATTCTGTATTTTCCAAGCCGCAGTTTCCTAAACTGGAGGTCAAATAATGGTATTTTCTAGCCAAGATGTGATCAGACATCACCAAACAGGTTACAATGCTCCTAAGAAGGGAAGCACTGAATCTATTATTTTTAGGTTCAGTTGAACCCAGAATCCTTTGTTAAAGATTCAGCCAAATATCGAACGGAATCCTAATTTGTATAAGGAAATTAGGCCACGGAAGGCTTTAATAGAAGTGCATTTTTCAGGTGCTCTTAATTTTATTTTACTTCCGTGTTTATGTAACCAAAAGTCGCATGATTGTAAGGATTTGGATTTGGTTCGGCCAGATACTTGGAGTCAACCAAATCTGGCTAAAAAAGGCTGAATCTTTGCCGAATCCCAAAACGAATCCTGAATTTGGCACATCCCTACTCCTAAGTGTCCAAAGTTTCTCAAGCAGAATGAGGGCAAAACCCCTGTACTTTTGAGCCAAGTTGGGATCAGATTCCACTTGTAGATCAGTTTTTAGCTGTTTTGCCATTTTTAAGGCATTTAGAAGGCCATTAGGGAAAAAAAGCTTCTTTCTGTTGGCGAGTATCACATTTTTTCAATCTTCCACTTGAGTAAAGGAGATCATCTTTGGAAATCTCGGTAGTTATGAAGTATCTTATACAACTGATGGCTGGGCTATAGCATGTAAAGCATTTTATCTCTGTGTTTTTTTTAAAAAAAAGTATCTTACTGTATTTGTAAGTATTTATAGAAATAAATTAAAGTTTTGAAGCCCTGAAGACAAGGTAATTGTCCCCCAGCATTAGATTGTCCATTGTATTGATGGATTTGTTTCCCACCATTTATAATCCAGATCTGGTATGAGCAGCTATAGTCAAATTATAGTTATATAACAACTAGGAAACAAGGCTTTCATTCATTGCTTCCTTACACATTATTACAGCCCCTCTGACATTATTTAGCCCGAGAAATGGAAACAGTTCCATTGTGATGTTAAAGCTTAACCTTCATGGTGTTTGTATTCTCAAGATATGTGCTATGGGTGCCTGCATTTGGCTGATCTTGTAAGCTGGCTAAGTTTATCTCAACACACTCAAAGCTCAAATAGCTATTGCTTCCTATGCCAAGTTGCAACTTTGCAGTGTGGAGAGCGAGATAGCTAAGTGCCCTAATCTGACCATTGCATCTACTGGACTAGGGCACCAGACTGCTGGTATACATATATACGAGAAAATACAGATAAATTCAGTGACTGAGATCTGAGATCAGATTTAGAAAGCTTATGTTAGATGGACAAAATTCAGTAATATAGATCCACTAAAGTTGCTGGGGGGGGGGGGGGGTGTTAAATAATGGATGGCACAAGGAATACAGCCAAATGTAAATCGGATCTAAATTGGATCGGATCTCCTAATGGTTTTTACCCCTATAGGAAATATTTAATTGTCACTGTGCTATATGCATACAAGCAATATTTAGCCTGAATTACATGGTTACCCCTATAGGAAATATTTAATTGTCACTGTACTGTACACATACAAGCTATATTTTGTCTGAATGATATGGTTACCCCTATAGGAAATATTTAATGGTCACTGTGCTATACACATACAAGCTATATTTGGCCTGAATGACATGGTTACCCCTATGGGAAATATTTATTGGTCACTGTGCCATACACATACAAGCTATATTTGGCCTGAATGACTTGGTTATATGTATTACACAGAAGTGTATGTATTAAAACTAGCACTACAATGAAAAAGAGTATAAAAATATATCACATAAATGATTTTTTTTATGTTAAGGAAAATATTGTAAGTATCCTTGACCTGTTGACAATGTTGCAGTACAACAATTAGGGGCCTATTTATTAAAGTTTGTGTTTTTTCACAATTTTTGTTCTTTTGTGTCAAATTTTTTTTACCAAAACAAACACCATCTGAAGGCTGACAAGATCATGTAGATGTCAACAGGACTTGTCCTAGCCAAATTGTAACAATCTTTTTTTAATTTATGGTTTTAGAGTTTTTCGGGGGGAGATGTGTTTTGTTTTTAAGCCCATGAAAATTCTTACAAAAACTTAAAAACTCAAATTTTTTTCTTCATTCAGCATTTTAATTAGTTTGTGCTTTCTTTGGATCTTTTAATAAATGACTTGAGATCCGTGGCTTTAGTGGAAATGAGTTTGGTTGTGGTTTCAAAAGCCTCTAAAGCCACAAGAATGTTGCTAAATATGCCTCCACACGTAGGGATGAGGCTTTTGTGTATTAGATATAGGACTTCAGTGAATGTCCCATCCTGTAATTTGTATACATCTGGGCAGCCAAGTTTAACAGGATGTACGCAGAAAATTGGTTACTATGTTGTTTCCAGTACAGAGTTTATACATATTAGCTGTGTTACCCCAGCTTTAATCAAATCAGCTTTAATCAAATGAATAGAGTTAGCTGCTTCCTGAAATTGGCTGTGTATTTGTTCTGCATATTGTGTCGTGTCTGTATATGTGTGTGTGACTGTATGTATTGTATACGTATGGGTATGTATATGTTTATAATTATATACATACATTCATCAGCAGTGTTGCTTATTCGAAGGTTTAAAAGTTATTTTTGGGTGCACAGGTGCACAACCTGTAAGGTTGGTAACTCGCTAGGTGTCATTTACCGCTACACAGTGGGCTAAGTGCACTTTGGAGCACAATTGCTATGGTTTTTCCCACAGTGCAGTATTTTTGTCCAATGATTCCAGCATAACTGCAGTATCCAGGTGCAGATGCTCCTGATGCAGTTGTGGCCAATATGTTTAAATTGATGCAGTTGTGCTTGTTTTTGGTAAATTAGCGAGTATGAACATGCTGATACAGTAACTCACAGTAATTTATTATTTATTAATTGTATTTTCTTTAGTTTTATTCTTGCTCTTACCTTGGTTAATCCTGTTAAACTTGGAAGTGACCTGGCAGTTGCACCTGCTTAACATGACCATTTGCAAGTGTGATCACTGCCTTGTTGCCCCACAACCCTCCCTCCCTTGATTGCGGTGAAGATAGTATACGGTAAACGCATGGGGGGTTGATGGGAACTGGTGGTGAGCAATCAGTGAACGAGCTGGCGGTGGCAGGGGCCCCTTAGGGTTTGTGGGTTGGGGGTGTCGCCTTTCAGCCCAAAAATGCTTCCAAGGGCTTTTATGTGCCCAAAATGTGCTCTTCTTTTTTGGGCATTTCCCATTTAATTTAAAGGGACCCACAAGGTGTGGTTACAGCAGCATTGGCCTGAAGGACAGCTTATGCATTCTGGAGTTTTTAAGTGTGTTTCAATGATTGAAGCACTGCCAGATACAGCGGGAAAATAATAAAACACAGGGTGATTGGCCTTTAGCAATGGGCTAGGGAAACCCAGGAGAGCTGATGTGTGTGTGCCCAGGAGTTCTGTTGCTTTTCAGTCAGGTTTTACTCCAGCATGGATCTTTTAATTAAGGCTTGGGAAGATGTATAGCTGCTTCTTTAGCATTAGGATGGCCTCATGTTGACATCATGAATCTCTGGGAATTCTCTGCTCCTCCTGGTGCTTCATGAGCTGCTCACCTTCTCTTTATAGAACACTTGTTTGAACAGAAACTACTCCAGTTATTGTCTATGTGCTGGCCTAATTAATAAATGTTATTGTCTGCAACAGAATCAGTTGCTGCAGGTGTCTGTCTGCGTATAACTTTACAGAGTTCCGGCCCAGTTTGGGCTCCTACTCTCTACTCACCTCTGGTCCTTTCTTATTTGTCCAATCTGTATTGCATTACTCAGTATGGAACAGTGCTGTTTAAGTTCAAAATTAATTTGTTATTTCTACACGGTGCAGCACACAACAATGCCCTTGCTGCAAGTCCAATGTGATCAAGTACTAAGGGGTGCCCCTACATTCTTCTGTGCTCACATCAGGGATATTGGGGATATTGATAAATTAAGCCCCAAGGCTGCACTAACATACTAGGAGTAAGTATGAATGCCACTTAGTTATTATATTAGTGCTGCTGTTGTTGCAGGATAGTGCAGCAGCCCGATGGCAGCATGTATGGCATAAAAACAAATGTAGCTTTTTTCGTCTAGAGCTCTAGACATTATAGTACATGGGGCACAATTATTAAGGAGGTCATAATGACCAAAACCATTGCATCTTCCCATCTCTATTTCTTTGGTGGGCAACGTCTGAAAGGAAAGTTTAGTAACTTACACTATGAGTGCTATGGAACATAGGGAGACCTTTGACTACTAGCGATATTACAGCAATAATTTATCCCTAAGCTTTTGCTGGCATTCTGTGTCCTGGCCTGGCCCATCTTGGCTCCTTTGCTCTTCAAACCCATTACTAAGGGGCTGATTTACTTACCCACGAACGGGTCGAATGGAGTCCGATTGCGTTTTTTTCGTAATGATCGGTACTTTGCGATTTTTTCGTATGTTTTTCGATTTTTTCGGATTCTTTACGAATTTTTCGGATCCAATACGATTTTTGCGTAAAAACGCGAGTTTTCCTATCCATTACGAAAGTTGCGTAAAAAGTTGCGCATTTTGCGTAGCGTTAAAACTTACGCGAAAAGTTGCGCATTTTTCGTAGCGTTAAGTTTTAACGCTACGAAAAATGCGCAACTTTTCGCGTAAGTTTTAACGCTACGCAAAATGCGCAACTTTTTACGCAACTTTCGTAATGGATACGAAAAACTCGCGTTTTTACGCAAAAATCGTATTGGATCCGAAAAATTCGTACAGAATCCGAAAAAATCGCAAAACATACGAAAAAGTCGCAAAATATTCGTTTTCAAGTCGGAACTTTTCCAATTCGGGTCGGATTCGTGGGTTAGTAAATCAGCCCCTAAATGTCCACCATAACATTGTAATTGACGCATACTTTCCTATTTCATATATAAAGTATGTTAGTGGTGTTTAAGTTACAGCAAAATAAAACATACTCACACCCACAATAAAAAAAAGTACAAACTGCAAAAATATAAAATTGGCCTTGCTTAACATGAGATTATTCCTACTATAAAAACAAATATAGCATTATATTATAGAGGGAAGTCTGAGTTATATACAATGAAATAAGTGTGAGCAGTGGGAGGGTTGAGAAGGGACGAGTGTGCTTGCACTTTTCCCAAAGGAATTTTAATTCTATGCACTACAGTAGCATTTGAATTGTTTAGTATTTTTGTATATAACCCATACATTCTAATGAAGCCATACTGAAATTGGAAAAATCAGGTTTGTAAATAATGCCACAGTGCCATGCCTAAGCACAGTATTTTCAGGCTGTAGCAGCTCAAAGATAGAGACCCGCATCTAAGCAGTCAAGTTAGTACACACTCCCATAGGGCAGTGTTTTTCAACCTTTTTTGGGCAAAGGCACACTTGTTTCATGAAAAAAATCACGAGGCACACCACCATTAGAAAATGTTAAAAAATTTAACTCTGTGCCCAGCAGCAGTGCCCCCCTAGTACATTGGTGCCAAGAGCAGTGCCCCCTAGTACATTGGTGCCCAGCAGCAGTGCCCCCCTAGTACATTGGTGCCAAGAGCAGTGCCCCCTAGTACATTGGTGCCCAGCAGCAGTGCCCCCCTAGTACATTGGTGCCAAGAGCAGTTCCCCCCTAGTACATTGGTGCCCTGCCTACGGCACACCAGGCAACATCTGGTTGAAAAACGCTGCCATAGGGAATAACAGACAGTAACCCCCCGGCCCGGTACTCCATAGGTAGCTACATAGGTAGCTCTGTTTTAATGATGTTGTATCCCCCAAATTATAGCCCTTGACCTTTCTGGGGTCCTTATTATTATTATTATTATTAATAATAATAATACAATTATTAAAAAGCACAGGCATATTCTAAGGCGCTAAACAATTGCCTGTATAAAAAGAAGATGAAGATTACATACAAAAAACATGCCCAACCTATAACCTATACAAGAAATCTGTTGTAGGGCCACATCTGACCCTTGCATTTCCAGTTGCACAGCCCTGCCCAACATCGTTATAGAGCAAGTGATCCTTTGTCAAGGATAATGCACCTTTTTATTGTATGTGTGGGTAGTTATACTTATTCCAATTTTTTACAGTTTTGTAGCCACTTAGCATATATACTGCTTCCTGCAGAAATGTTTGTATATTCAGTATCTGACAGTGTGCTTGGAAAACACCCCTGTCTGGCCTCTGTGAGAGAAGACTATGTCTAGATCAAGGCACCTTTCTATAAAAGTACAGCAGTGACGCTGACTTGGAAATAAGCTGGGTGGCCTGGCTGAAAGAGATAAGTTGGTCTCTGTGATAACTTGTAAATAACAGGGTGTGGTGGACCAGTGTCTGGGGAAGTCAGGAAGCAGGGGCGGCCCAAGCCACCCGGGGTGCCCTAGGCAACCCAGCCAGCCCCCTCGCCCCTGCATCCCCCCCCCCCCGCATGTGTGTGAGCGAGTTAAGAAGGCTGAGCATGCGCAGTGACATTGTGACATCGTGGGGGGGGGGGGCACTGAGCATGCACTCAAGGGACAGCAAGGGGGCAAGGGAGCGTCTGACACCCCCCAGCAGTGCACCTTAGGCAGGTGCCTCTTCTGCCTACCCCTAGTTCCAGCCCTGTCAGGTTGACTAAATTCTCTTGTTTGAGAGGCATATATTTTTGATGCCGTGTGGGACAAGCACACCAATGTGTTTTTAGTGAATAAAGTAAAGGCAAAGTACTATGTTTCTGCATTTTTGTGACCCTCTCTCTTGTTTGCCTAAGAAACCCACTTGCCTACCCAAAAAATAGCTAATCATCCCAAAAGTATAATAAATATTATTGTGTTGCACAATAATGAACATTTGGTGAGATATCTGTCTATATTCTGGTTTAAACTGAGCCCTGTGCTTGGTGTGACAGACTCCTGACCTCCTGCCAACACATTCAGAAGTCACACTTCACTTGGGGTGATACAAGGCTCCAACATGCTGCACATACTGCTTACATTGGGATTGTGCACATATCACACCAGCCTTGGGATAAGGGTTGCCACCTTTTTCTTTTCCTAATATCAGCTTTGGGGTTGGGGGGAGGTCCATCACTTGGGGTGGGGCTATAACATATGGGGCGGGAAAATGGGCAGGCTGGGCAGAGAAAGGTGGATGGGGCCAGAAAATGGGCAGGTTGAGCAGGTAAATAAGCAGAGCAGAGACTGGCCTGTGGTTATAAGGGGAGATTGGCAGCAGAGAGATTCAGGGAAGGGACGGAATTATAGGGCATTATTCAAGAGACAATCACAGTATTTTGTGGACTGAATCACATTTCTCTCAGCTCTCAAAGGTTTCCATTGCAACACACTCCATAGTAACCACAGGCCAATACAAAAAGCATGTAATGTTTACTTTAATCAATTTTTATGCTTCACTTGGAAGGGAAAGAAGTCTGTCCTTTTATGCATCACAGGCTGATATAACTGAAAGTTTAGAACACTAATTAAAATACCTGGCACAATGGTCATGGTTTGTAGGTTAAATTCCATATATGTATATTCATTAACCAGTGAGAAAACTGTAAGGCTTAAGTTGTCCTGGGCTGGCTAGTAGTCACTTTAAACTGCAGTGCCATGGTGTAAATAATAAAATAAAGATTCATGCATGCAAAGGATTCTAATAAAATAAGATGAAATTAAAATAAGTGCCTGCTTTCCAGATGATTGCTGCATGGTAATCCCAAACCTTGCCCTTACACAACTGCATGCAGAGGGGATTTATATAAAACAGACAGAGCTGTGCCAGCTATGCCATAATCTGTTTCCTTTGGGCTTTAGTGAGGGCAATTAAAAGATCTGACAAGAGGGCCCTGGGGCCCTATTAATAACCAGTAATTAGCATTAGTCTCATTTACTGACGTCCTGGATGCAAGTGCAGCTGCACTACAAGGGGTGTAAATTCTCTTCTTAGTGATTATTTAATGTTGGGTCTGTGGTCTGGCTGCGCTCTGCACCTAGCAATGGATACAAAAATTAGGCCTAAGGTGCAGATCGCAGCATAAGCACGCACGGCTCTGTAGTAGACTGCACCCATGTGTCTTAAAAATAAGATGTGCAAGTTAGGGAACAAGTGGGGCGAAATGAGGGATGTTTATCACCTGCCAGTCATGAATGCAGAACTGTGAAAAGTGGGTATTAATTTGGGAACACAGGTCTCTACACTCTGTTTGGCAGATTGCCCCAGTTTTTTGCACTTTGCACCCTGCCATACACAATTACATAACCCATAAGGTCTCTGAGGGCAATGGCACATGGGGAGATTAGTTGCCTGCGATAAATCTTTGCTATTGCGGGCAACCAATCTCCCCAAAATGCCATCTCACCGGCAAGAATGTAAATTGCCGTTAGGATGGCATACGTGTTGTTTCGGTTTTCAGAACTCGCCCATGGTTTCTTTACTTCAGGAAACCGAAGTAACGCATATGCCATCCCACCACCAATTTACTTTCTTGCTAGTTGGATGGAGAGATTAGTTGCCATGGGCCACGGGGAGATTAGTTGCTCTCAGTTAATCTTGGCGCCCAGGGCTGTGGAGTCGGTAGATAAATTCTCCGACTCCTCAGTTTCTGATACTTCCGACTCCGACTCCACGACTCCGACTCCTCTGTTTTTAATATGCTAATGTATTTTATACATCCAGGAAGGGGAAGGGGCACTTAAAACACAACTCCTACTCCTAATGATTTCCCTAGAATCCCATAGTCATGTTTAAAGTTTAAGCTAACATTACAGCTGAATTACAGCAGTTTTTCAAATGTTTTAAAGCTTCAGTCTTAAAGGAACAGTAACACCAAAAAATAAAAGAGCTTTAAAGTAATAAAAATATAATGCACTGTTGCCCTGCACAGGTAAAACTGGTGTGTTTAATACAGTAAAACTACTATAATTTATATAATAAGCTGCTGTGTAGCCCCGGGGGCAGCCATTCAAGCTGGATAAAAGGAGAAAAGGCACAGGTTACATAGCAGATAACAGACAAGTAGAATACAATAGTGTTTTATCTGTTATCTGCTATGCGCCTGTGCCTTTTCTCCTTTGAACGGCTGCCCCCATGGCTACACAGCAGCTTACTTATAAGCTGGGGTATTTATATAAACTATAGTAGGGTTTCTGTAGCAAACACCCCAGCTGTACCAGTGCAGGAATGGCTGCCCCCGGGGCTACACAGCGGGGTATTTATATAAACTATAGTAGGGTTTCTGTAGCAAACACCCCAGCTGTACCAGTGCAGGAATGGCTGCCCCCGGGGCTACACAGCGGGGTATTTATATAAACTATAGTAGGGTTTCTGTAGCAAACACCCCAGCTGTACCAGTGCAGGAATGGCTGCCCCCGGGCTACACAGCAGGGTATTTATATAAACTATAGTAGGGTTTCTGTAGCAAACACCCCAGCTGTACCAGTGCAGGAGCGGCTGCCCCCGGGGCTACACAGCGGGGTATTTATATAAACTATAGTAGGGTTTCTGTAGCAAACACCCCAGCTGTACCAGTGCAGGAGCGGCTGCCCCCGGGGCTACACAGCGGGGTATTTATATAAACTATAGTAGGGTTTCTGTAGCAAACACCCCAGCTGTACCAGTGTAGGAATGGCTGCCCCGGGGCTACACAGCGGGGTATTTATATAAACTATAGTAGGGTTTCTGTAGCAAACACCCCAGCTGTACCAGTGCAGGAATGACTGCCCCGGGGCTACACAGCAGGGTATTTATATAAACTATAGTAGGGATTCTGTAGCAAACACCCCAGCTGTACCAGTGCAGGAACGGCTGCCCCCGGGGCTACACAGCGGGGTATTTATATAAACTATAGTAGGGTTTCTGTAGCAAACACCCCAGCTGTACCAGTGCAGGAACGGCTGCCCCCGGGGCTACACAGCGGGGTATTTATATAAACTATAGTAGGGTTTCTGTAGCAAACACCCCAGCTGTACCAGTGCAGGAATGGCTGCCCCGGGGCTACACAGCGGGGTATTTATATAAACTATAGTAGGGTTTCTGTAGGAAACACCCCAGCTGTACCAGTGCAGGAATGGCTGCCCCCGGGCTACACAGCAGGGTATTTATATAAACTATAGTAGGGTTTCTGTAGCAAACACCCCAGCTGTACCAGAGCAGGAATGGCTGCCCCCGGGGCTACACAGCGGGGTATTTATATAAACTGTAGTAGGGTTTCTGTAGCAAACACCCCAGCTGTACCAGTGCAGGAGCGGCTGCCCCCGGGGCTACACAGCGGGGTATTTATATAAACTATAGTAGGGTTTCTGTAGCAAACACCCCAGCTGTACCAGTGCAGGAGCGGCTGCCCCCGGGGCTACACAGCGGGGTATTTATATAAACTATAGTAGGGTTTCTGTAGCAAACACCCCAGCTGTACCAGTGTAGGAATGGCTGCCCCGGGGCTACACAGCGGGGTATTTATATAAACTATAGTAGGGTTTCTGTAGCAAACACCCCAGCTGTACCAGTGCAGGAATGACTGCCCCGGGGCTACACAGCAGGGTATTTATATAAACTATAGTAGGGATTCTGTAGCAAACACCCCAGCTGTACCAGTGCAGGAACGGCTGCCCCCGGGGCTACACAGCGGGGTATTTATATAAACTATAGTAGGGTTTCTGTAGCAAACACCCCAGCTGTACCAGTGCAGGAACGGCTGCCCCCGGGGCTACACAGCGGGGTATTTATATAAACTATAGTAGGGTTTCTGTAGCAAACACCCCAGCTGTACCAGTGCAGGAATGGCTGCCCCGGGGCTACACAGCGGGGTATTTATATAAACTATAGTAGGGTTTCTGTAGGAAACACCCCAGCTGTACCAGTGCAGGAATGGCTGCCCCCGGGCTACACAGCAGGGTATTTATATAAACTATAGTAGGGTTTCTGTAGCAAACACCCCAGCTGTACCAGAGCAGGAATGGCTGCCCCCGGGGCTACACAGCGGGGTATTTATATAAACTGTAGTAGGGTTTCTGTAGCAAACACCCCAGCTGTACCAGTGCAGGAACGGCTGCCCCCGGGGCTACACAGCGGGGTATTTATATAAACTATAGTAGGGTTTCTGTAGCAAACACCCCAGCTGTACCAGAGCAGGAATGGCTGCCCCCGGGGCTACACAGCGGGGTATTTATATAAACTATAGTAGGGTTTCTGTAGCAAACACCCCAGCTGTACCAGTGCAGGAATGGCTGCCCCCATACTACACAGCAGCTTATTTATATCAATTATAGTAGATTTTCTGAAGTAAACACACAGTGCAGGGCAGCAGCACATTATATTTTAGTTACTTTTATACACTTTCATTTTTTAGTGTTACTGTTCCTTTAAACTATTGACTATCCATTCCCTTCACGTATACAAGTATTTCTAGTCCTGCAATTTTTTTTTACTTAATTAGTTATCAGTGAGAGTTAGGCTGGGTTCCCAGTGGGCATTGTGTTCCCTGTAACAGAGGAACACGACGCAGTGGAGCTGCCGCACCTTAACTGTGCGTTACGTCCCATTTAGTGAAGCATACAGTCAATGAAAAGCATGCTTCATGGTCGCTCAACGTGTTCGTTTATGCACTGCGTGCATTGGGCTTTATTCTTATAGCAGAGAAGTAATTAATTATGACTGTTTGTGAATTGGGACATTTAAACTTGCTTTATTTTTTTTTTTTTATTCCCATTTAAATTTAGTAGGAGTCGGAGTCGGAGTCGGTTAATTTTTTGCCGACTCCAGGTACCCAAAATTGCCTCCGACTCCACAGCCCTGTTGGCGACCACGGGCAACTAATCTCCCCAAAATGCCTTCCCACTGCCAATACAGTGAATCACAGGAGTGACTTTGTGTGACTTCAGAAAACAAAGCGACATATATGCCTTCCCACCAGCAATTTACTTAATTGCCAGTGGGAAGGCATTTCAGGGAGATTAGTCGCTTGCAGTAGCTGAGATTAACTGCTGGCAACTAATCTCCCCCGTGGGCCATGTCTCTTAGGGCAGTGGCACATGAGGAGATTAGTCACCTGTGATATATCTTCACTATTGCAGGTGACTAATCTCCCCGAAAGCAGTCACAGCAGCCAAACAGGTGGGGGGCACACAGAGGGGGGCCGCAGGCTGCCAGTTGGATGGCACTGCCATAGGGTGCTAACTCTTACTGGCCTTCTTGTTGGAGCCTCTGACTGCTCTACTAACTACCACAATCCTGCCTCTCACTCCTAGATTGATAACAGATTTTACCTTGCACTCACTTCACCTACTTGAAGCTACCTCTGCCCTGGGCTCCCAGCACCACAACACTCCCTCCAGCAAAGTGGTCACCCAAAAGCTTATGGTGCCCTCCCTTTTTATAGATTAAGGGAATCCTGACACCCTCTGCCCAGTTACTGCACTGCCAGAAAACACTTTAATCTATGAATGGTAACACATGCCCATATTTAGCTGGCCAAGAACCCTTCTGGGGAAAAGAACAGAATAAAAATTTGTCATAACCTTTACCCTCCTATGTAAACAATCTGCCCCACTGATGCTGGTTACTGTACTGCAATTGGAAGGGCATTTAGCCTTTCACTGTGGGTGCATTTTAATGTGGAGCAAAAGGTGCACAACTTCTGCTCATATTGGTTTATAAAATTAGTGTAACAGTTCCTTGACTGTATAGCAGAATGATATGTGTTGGCATATAAACTGTAACACTTTTGACTTGCTCCATATGTCAAGTTTGGCACAAGCTGTAATAAGCAATCATCTGCACAAAGACAGATCCAAAGATCCAGAGATTATATTTTTTTTCTTCTATTGCCTTTAGTGCACAGCTCAGTATGAGGATGACAATAAAATTATAACTGAAATTCTAAAATACTTCGCTCGGGACCTGGGGGTTTTCTGGATAAGGGATCTTTCTGTAATTTGGATCTCTATAACTTAAGTCTGTTAAAAATCATTTAAGTATTAAATGAACCCAATAGGATTGTTTTGCCTCCAATAAGGAATAATTATATCTTAGTTGGGATCAAGTATAAGTACAAGGTACTGTTTTATTATTACAGTGAAAAAGGAAATTGTTTTTAAAAATTAGGATTATTTGCTTATAATGGAGTCTATGGGAGATTGCCTTCCCATAATTCGGAACTTTCTGGATAATGGGTTTCTGGATAAGGGATCCCATACCTGTATTGAAAACAGCTCAAATGATTTGAGCCCTCGTAATACAACTGCTCAGTAAAAAAAAATGTAAAGTGCTGCTCAAGGGCTAAATAAAATGTACATAGCACATAGACAAAGCAGATACGCCATACTGACACCACTACATTGTAATGTTTTTGGCTACGGGCCATGGTTGCCACTGCATGTGGGAGCCTGGAATGGCGGCAGGGAATCTTTGCATGTTAAGTGTGCGGATGTCAGACAATGAACAGCTTTTCACTAAGGTCTAATTTTTCTGTCCCTTATTTTTCAGTGTCTTTGTTGTATATCTTGCATAGAAATTATATATATATTTCTATGCCCATTATATATTATATAAGGTAGAGCCAATTAGAGCTCTATAAATAGACAGTTGGACAGGTACATATATCATGTGGGTTTAAAAAAGGCAATAATTAAACTAAATAATCTTAAATCCTAGTTCTAGTTTGCTTGCAAGATTAAACGCCTTGACTATATTTCCATACCTCCCAACTGTCCCGATTTTAACAACCCAGCCCGCAGTCCCAATTCTTATTGAAAAGTCACTCATTTAACTTTGATTTCCTGCACTGAATGGCAAAAAAGATACAAAGTTTCTCAAACTTAATTAGATAAGTAGGATTTTGCCAGAGAGCCCAGAATACTCAACCCCTGCACGTACATACAATTGTAACTAAAAAGATAAACAGGTCTCTTGGGGGAGTGGTATTTATGGGGTGTGGTCGCAAAAGCAGAGTCGGACTGGGGGGTGCAGGTCCCACCAGCGCCGCTGCCCCAGGGGCCCCGCACCCCTCAAAGTGCCCCCTCCAGCCATGTCACCCGCTTTCCCTGCAGGGGCCCCCGCTGCACCCCCCTAATCCCCTGCATGGGCCACTGCTAGCTGCCCGATGTCCTCCCTAGATCATGTAAGTAAAACACGTCAGAGGAAGTAATAGGCGGTCAGGGGAAGCAGCAACATGGATCGGGTCTGTTTCTAAAGGAGCTTGTCTTTTAATATTTTGCAGATCATCTCTCTGTCCCTGGCAACCTATTTGAAAGCCATGCTAAGGAAAACACTTTAGACTGAGACTGTTTAAATCAGGGATCCCCAACCCCCCAACCCACATTCTAATGGAAAAAGTGTTGGGGAGCAACAGAAGCATGGAAAAAGTTAATGTGGGTAAAATAGGAGCTATAACTGGCTATTTGCTAACCCCTATGTGGACTGGCAGTCTACAGAAGGCTCTGTTTGGCTTTACACTGGGTTTTATGTAATCAACACTTGCCTCCCAGCCAGGAATTCAAAAATAAGCACCTGCTTTGAGGCCACTGGGAGCAACATCCAAGGGGTTGGGGAGCAACATGTTGCTTATGAACCACTGGTTGGTGATCACTGGTTTAAATCAACTAATAACCTTTCTTACCATTTTGTTTATATATTCCATGGGCTTTAAATATCTCCAGCTCATACAAATATTTAGGGAGGTTACAGTCACTAAATCTATCTCAAATCTAAACAGTAAGATAGAGCATTCCCAGCTGTTCTATATTCCATACTACCCCCTTCATAGTGACCCCATTGGCTTTGAATACCAGCTTGCTCTCTTGACAGTGTTATTGGAACTTTAGCTTTCACTGTGAAGAGAAAGTAGTGTTTAGCATTGGAGTCATTGGAGTCTATAGGCGTTTTTTTTCACTGAAAAAACTTGTGAAAAATGACGCCCAACACTAGCCTGTGTCTCAGATATCATGGGTTATACTGATGCCTCCTTCAAAAGGTCTATGTGACCTACTAGTAGCAGGGCAGCAGTGTAGCCAAAGATTATATTTAGTTGCCCATCCTCCTCCAGGGCTATGTAGTGTATGGGAAGTACATCAATGTCTGTTAACCTTCAACATCAGTGATCTCCAACCAGTGGCTCCTGAGCAGTGTGTCACCCCCTTTGATGTTGCTCCCAGTGACCTCAAAGCAGGTGCCCGATTTTTAAAAATCTCTGGCTTGGAGACAAGTTTTGGAAGCATAGAGACTCCAAACAGAGCCAGCAGAAGGCCAGCAGTCCACATGGGGTTACCAAATAGCCAATCACATATTATTTTGAATCCTCAAGGAACTTTTTTCATGCCTGTGTGGCTCACAAACACGTTTTACATCTGAGTGTGGCTCGCGAGTAACAAAGGTTGGAGATCCCTGTTGTACATTATCTGTTCCAGTGAAACACTGAAATTCATTTGCTATAGACCTTAGCTCAGAGCTGTGTCTCTAGGGTTCAACACAATTAAGCAAGCATCATTAAGATGGGCTGCTTTTTGCCATCTGCTCTTTTTAAAGGAATTGTCAATCTGTGTGAAATCTGCGAGGAAATTTGTTGCAGGGAACAACTTTCTTCCATGATACCACACACAACTGAGAGCGGGAATTATACTCTGGAACAATATCTGCTTTATTTTTCCTGTTTCCTGCATTATTCCTGTCTCCTACTTCCTGAGTTTTCCAAAAATAACATATTTCATTCATCATTCAAGAAGACTCATTTATTTGCTAACGCTGCTATGTTTCCAGTGGTCCAATACAATTCTCAATTTCTCGAGTTCAAGACCTTGAAGACCTTTCTCTCTTGACATCATTTTCTATGACAAAGCTCAAGAGAAATTTCAAGGGAAGATCACCTTTAAATGAGCTTCTAGTATTATGTAGGCAGGAGATTTTCTCAGACAGTTAGCAGTTGGTCTTTATTGTTTTGTGGATTTCAACTACTTAGCTTTTTCAGCTGTTATCTGGTTTCTAGGGTCCAATATACCATAACTACCAGAACAACTGTGAGGTGCACACCGACAAGGAATGTTCTAATGCCCAGCTGCTTGGAATACTGCGATATGTAACCAAAAATATTGCAGCACTCTCAGGACTTGGTGAAGAACAAATTAAAATAAATAACAAAAATAATTCAATCAATTCAAACATTCATCAGGAATATAAATGTAAGTAAGGAAAATTATATACAGTACATTTTCAAAGAACCACCCTTAGGGGCCCATTTACTTACTCACGAACGGGCCGAATGCGTCCGATTGCGTTTTTTTTCGTAATGATCGGTATTTTGCGATTTTTTCGGAAAATTATCGCGACTTTTTCGTTACCAATACGATTTTTGCGGAAAAACGCGAGTTTTTCGTAGCCATTCCGAAAGTTGCGATTTTTTCGTAGCGTTAAAACTTGCGCAAAATTTTCTCTCTTCTCTCTTTAAGGATATAGATTGTTCAATACAAAATGACATTATATTGATATCCAACCTGTAAAAGTTAAAATGCAAATAAAAATCATTGAAAAGAAAACTTGCGCAAAAAGTTGCGATTTTTTCGTAGTGTTAAAACTTGCGCAAAACGTCGCGCCTTTTAAGTTTTAACGCTACGAAAAAAGCGCAACTTTTCGCGCAAGTTTTAACGCTACGAAAAAATCGCAACTTTCGGAATGGCTACGAAAAACTCGCGATTTTTTGCGCAAATCGTATTGGTAACGAAAAAGTCGCGATAATTTCCGAAAAGTCGTAAAGGCGCCAAAAAAAATCGCAAAAAATACGAAAAAGTCGCAAAATGTTCGTTTTCCAATCGGAATTTTTCCAATTCGGTCGGAATTCGTGTCTTAGTAAATCAGCCCCTTAGTGAGTTCACATCATTATATTTTTTTGGGTTTACACAAACCAAATAACAATGGAGATTGCCCACATCTAGTAACATCAGTGTATGGATCACAAGTAGCAAATTTAAGATTATTTATTACAGTATATTACCCTTAAAAATTTAAAATATTTGGAGAGCATTACCATGGATTGGTTCTACAAAAACATGACATTTTATTAATTTAGTATTTTATTAATTTATTTTATTGATTTATTTGATTAATTTAGTATTAATTTACAAAGTAGAATGTTATTGCTTAGATTTGTGTATTTCATTAATAGAAAAAAACGCCTTGCTTTGTATAAAAGGGTTCACTATCTAATTTACATGGAAAAGTAACTGTCAGCTTAGTTATTACAGGGAGAATGGCATTTTCCATTGTTGCAGGTTAGATGAAAAAAGCTATAAAATACAGCCATACCGATAAGACCTTGCATGCTTATGTGGTAGAACACAAGGTAGCAGCAGGGCAACTAGTAAGAATTGTATTCCTTGTGATAACATTAAAAAAAGAAACACAAGGATTTCTATCTTAAAAATCCCTTGGAATAAACATACATGCAGTTGTAAGTGAGGCAAATGGTATCATGCGTTTAAGCACGAAAAGGTGATGTACCGTGTTAGCCAGTTAAAATGTTTCCAGGGTAACCCTTTTGAAATAAAAACAAAAATGGTATAAAGGTGATACCTTTATTGGTTAACTAAGATAATCATAGCAAGCTTTCAGAAAATAATGGTGTGTCTGTGGGATACAAAATGGTATGAGCCATTATGTTATGATAGGGCCCTGGGGCATGTGATAGGATAAAGCACATGCCCAGTATAGGATTCAGGAAGAGGGTGCTTATTCCTGGAACATTCTTTTTCTAGCCTTCTTTATTCACAGTCTGCTTGTCCCGTGTTCTACTGTAACCCCCCTTCTCCCTTACATCAAGCCAGGGGGAGGCGTGAGTCAGTAAGACACGCTGGTGATTAAATTCTCCAGGCATATCATTAGTGGGAACAAGTCCCTGTGTTTGCATGAAGCCTGTGCAGTGACATAGCAGCATAGCAATTTCCCTTTCTCTAAGTCAGAGGAAACATATCATTAGGGAGCTGCAGTCCTTTAATATCAGCATGAATCTGGAGCTTACAACAGCAATGTCAGGAGGGAGCCTAGGATCAAAATGAATGTGTATTAAATCTCAAAGTCCTGAAACGGATGGAAGCATTGTTGATGTTTGGAATTGGTGCCAGGGCAGTGTTGTGTTTTTACAGATCTTGCTTTTTTTCTTACTGATCAATGAAAATGTAACTGTCAATAAGATTGCTGAAGACCACAATTGCTACCCAAGGAATGCTGCTTTGTGCAGTGCATAACATAATGATGATCACAGACATGGACAGGGTTGGCGGCAGATAGGTGGGAAAGATGTTTAGGGGAAGTACATTTCTAGATATTTGCAAAAGCAACTTTTCTGTCAGACAACTGATGGGAAACAAAGCATCCAACTTATGGGTGCCTTGAGAGAGTAAGGGGGCAGTGTACAGGCATGGGAGGGCGAAAAAAAAAAAAAAGCAGCAGTGACTGGCATTTTGGCTGTGTTTGCAGATGAAATGCCAGAGGTATTATTACTGTTCTTCTGTAAAACACTGATGATTTCAAAACACCACTTTAAAGACAGAGGGTTAACCTGTTCACTGCCAGACCATTCCCCACAAATATGTGTATCAAATGCCAATACTTTGACATAGACATAGGCTTGAATGCATGTATTTATACATTTATTACAAGATATATGGCTCTAAATGCCTAAAATGGAAACAAATAAACATATTTCCCAATAGAAGTGTGACATAGCCATATTCTTATATCCATGAAAACGGAAGCAAGCCAGAAAAAAATATATATATAGCTTCATCCTGACATGTAGAGATCATAGCTTCACAGCAGTACAAAAGCGTTGATTCATAGCACTGCACCAGAAATAAGTACACTTTAATGGCCACAATACATTCCAAAATACCTGAATATTGTAAATTCCACTGAATTCATAAAGCCGCACCATCATCTTTTTCCAGCATATTTCCAATAATATAGCATATTGTTTTGCAAAAACCCAATTGATGGATCAGCAAAGCACTGAAAAAGTGCTGCACGCCAATATGCCAATTGTGTTTGCTTTGAAGAATAGGGTGCAAGGAGCAGAGCTCAGGGCAGCTGTGTTTTATATAGGCCTTGAGTCCTGGGGTGCCATTGTGCGTTTTGTACCATAAGGATACCATCCTTAACTCTATTTATGATGCTGCACGCCCTTACATATTGGTTTATCTGGCACAAGTTGCATTGCACACAATTTTTTGCCAAACTTGTGTACATATTTAGTTAATGAGCCTTTATATATCCTACATGCTCTTAGGTACAAAAATAAAAGAATATAAAATTTGGCACTTTAATGCTTATATGGTAACAAAGTGCAAAAATGTACATAGTGGATATGAAGTCTCATGCCTGACATCTTGAGGTTTATGTAATAAAAGGTGCAACGTTTGCTATTGGTCTAGTCACCCATAGTAATCAATCAGCAGGAATCATTACTATTCAGCTGCTTAAAAGAGAAGGAAATATTTTAATCGCTCACCTGATAACCTGTGCCAGTGCTCCTGTTAGCAGAAACTGCACCAACCTAGGGTACTTCTGTGTGAGCTACTCGGCGCAATCTTCTTTCCGATTCCCTTCATTGTGCTGTGTATACAGGATAATTAAAAGCCAATCATTCCGTGGTGCTTGCTGAGAAGTACCCCAGACAGTGCAGTTTCCTGCTAACAGGACCTCCAGGCAAGTGCCGCCCTGCTCTCTCCCACTCCGTGCTTACAACTCCGTGCTTTTTTCATAAAAAAATGAAAATTCAGCCGCTTTTTGTCACCCCTGGTAACTGGCTGGTCACTGCCACCTTACCTCATGGCAGAAGCGCCCCTGCCTCCAGCCCAGGGTATCAGGTAAATGATTAAAATAATTGTGGAGTATTTAACTTTTGGAAACCCCCAGTGATTTAACCTTTCCTTTTTCTCAAAACACAAACATTTGGCACTTGCAAACACAAAATGTGTGTTTTATATGTTATAAAGCATCTAAACAGTATCTAAACTGTAGAAAACCAAGTATTTTGGAAACTGCACATTCTGAAAAATTCAGAATGCAAAAATATGTCTGTTTACCCAGACACACCTAACTGCAAAACAAACAAAAAAAATCACTCTTATCTCATACATGTTTTTAGGTACATCATAAATATGACTGCCAAGGCTATTCTGACTTCTTTCATTCCAAGAATATCCAAATATCCACATATGTGGCATGTAGAGAAAGGCAAGAGGTCATTTGCACTGAACTGTTATCAACAGATTAAGGACACTAAGACATTTTGTGCATTAAGCTACCAAGAAATGCCCTGCCTTTTACACAAAACATGGATTGTTTGTCCATATATTGCATATTTTCAAGCTACATCAAAGTCATCCCCGGTCTGTCCAGTCCCACACTCACTTTTATCTGATTCAGTAGGCTAATGCCACACTGAGCGTATGGCGTATATTTTCGGCAAGCCGAAAATTGCTTGCTGAAAATACCGCCATACACTCCTACCTGTGCCTGCACCTGAATGAATGAAATACGCTCGGGTGCAGGCACATGTAGCCGATAACCGACGAAGATACGAAGTCTTGAGTTTTTTGGTGGATACTGGCTACATGTGCCTGCACCTGAGCATATTTCATCAATTTGGGTGCAGGCACAAGGTAGGGCAAGTGCACAGTAGTGGGGCGTATTCTCTGCAAACATTTTTCGGCTTGCCAAGAATACGCCTGTGTGGCATCAGCCTTACATGTAAGTCAACTACATCTGTATGGGAATGGCCTGAAAGCACCTGGTGCACTTCATGGCAGGTGATTATGTCTTGAAAATGCTTACTGGTACACTCTCAAGCAATTCCTATTAAAATGAAAGCAGAGGTGGTTTAGAGCATCTTGTCCCCTGCCCACCAAGCTACCATTGCCCTAGAGATGCTAGAAGAACTGCCCAAAACTGCAGCAGAAGTGAGTCCTTGAAAGTTATTAACAGCAGAAGGAAACACAGAGATAAAATGCTTTACATGCTATAGCCCTGAATATAGAATGGCACTTGTGTTTGATAAGGAATTATCTCTGCCCACATAGCTGAAGTGGACGGGGTGATGTAGAAGTAGGAAAATGTCTTTCATTGGATAGTACTGATCATTTTGCATGTGTATCTGTAATTGTGTTCCTGTTTTGCAGGCAGAAAGGTTCCAAACAAGACAAGCACTACATGGATTATAACCAAAGGAAGTCTAGGTATAAATAGTTTTATTCATTTCAGATCCGGACAATTCTAGCATGTCATCCTGGAGAAGACGTCATTGCTTCCCTCTTGGGTGGAACTGGCATACCAGGCGCTTCATGTTCCATTGCTTTGTATTACTGGTCCTTTTCTTCTTTATGTTTGTTTTGTTTCATAATAATCGATGGCTTCCGAGGCAGATAATGGACAAAGGAATCATTCAGGTGGATAATACCAATAGTTTCCAGTCAAAGGAAAGTGAAACAATATCAAAGATGCTCCAGAAGTTAGTTGTCTTCAGTCTGAAGAACAATCGGTCTTATCACAAAAAGGTCTTACGTCAAAGAGTGACTACTGCGGAAATTACGTCTAACAGGGTGTCTCAGAATACACTGCATTATGGTTATATAATTAATGAGCCTGACAAATGCCAGAAAAGCACTCCATTTCTCATTCTGCTAATAGCAGTGGAACCACAGCAGCTAAGTGCTCGTGAGGCTATAAGGCAAACTTGGGGAAAGGAAGACCTTTTCCATGGAATTCTGATTGTTAAGTTGTTTTTGCTTGGCAGAGATTCTAAAGGAACGGACAGAACTGACCAAGCAATTGTGGATGAAAGTAACCAATACCATGACATCATCCAGCAGGATTATTTAGACACCTACAACAATCTGACAATTAAAACCCTAATGGGAATGCACTGGATAGCCACTTTTTGTCCAAACGTTTCATATATCATGAAGACAGACAGTGATATGTTTGTGAACACTGAGCACTTAATATACAGGCTTCTGAAGCCTGACGCAGCACCACAAACAAACTATTTCACAGGATATTTTATGAAAGGGTATGCGCCCAATCGTAATAAAAACAGTAAATGGTACATGCCCCCGGAGCTATACCCCGGAGATCTATATCCCCCATTTTGTTCTGGGACAGGCTACGTGTTCTCTGGGGACCTAGCAGAGAAGATATATAAAGTTTCTTTGAGTATTCCACGTTTGCATTTAGAGGATGTATACATTGGTGTTTGTCTTGAAAAATTAGGCATAAAGCCAGTGCCCCCTCCCAAAGAATCTTATTTTAATATTTGGAGGGTTTATTATTCAGATTGTGTGTATAACCAGATAGTCACCTCCCATCAGTTCCAGCCTTCAGAACTACTGAAATATTGGAATCAGTTGCAGCAGAACAGGCATGTCTGTAGCAAAACCCCCAAGTAAAGAACAATTCTGATCAATGTTGGGGTACTGTCTGTGGGGCAGCACTTTCTCTACAGCAAGATACCTTCAGGGAAGGGCACTTGCAAAGGAAAAGATAATGTTAATTGCCAAATAAATAAATAAGGTTTATTTTTGCACATTTTGATATGTTCAGCATATTACATGACAAACTTTGATATTTGTTTTTACTTTCATACCCACCTATTGACTTAAAATTGCTGTTACTTTTATGGTGTCTGCTTTAGAAGTATGAAGAAAAAATATGTTGTAAGGTAATTATCACAGATGTAGGGCTGGCACCTTTTTATAATAAAAACATGCAGCCTGGGGGCAATTGGGGGTACCAGGGGTGGAACAATTGATAATTATATATGAACCTGCCTTGACCATTAAAATACCGGCCAGGTGGCAATCCTACACTGCTACAAATGCCTTCATATACCGTATTCACTAGGAGATGTTGGACACTAGAAAACACCAATGAAAGTGTATACACTAAATATCAAATAAGTAGTCCGTTACTGGGTAAACTGTCCCTATTTTACATGGACACGCCCTGGTTTTGACTCTTGGAAAATTGTTGTTGCTGGAAATGACCCTAGTGCATAAAACAATGATAATCTAATGACCAAATAGCAACTCACATTGTCTGCTCTCACTCTGTACCCTATAGTCATTAAAAGGGTATACATGAAACTAGTGCTGGGCGGTATACCGGTAAAAACCGATCACCGGTGTTTTTTTTGAAACCGATATGTATTTTCTACATACCCCCATACCGGTGTGCTTGAATACTTCCGGGTGCGCACGTGACGTCAGCGCGCACGTGACGTCAGCGCGCACGTGACGTCAGCGCGCACACTCTACAAAAGCGCCATCGCATTCAGAGTCGGATACCAATGTGAGCTGTCGGGGGTGGGGGTGCCTGGCAAGTAATTATATTTTATGTGAAGGGGATGGGGGGGTGTTATTTATGTGAAGGGGATGGGGGGGTTATACTTATGTGAAGGGGATGGGGTTGTGTTTGGGGGGGTTGTGATGGGGTGGGGGGTTATATTTATGTGAAGGGGATGGGGGGCTGTTTGGGGTGGGGTGGGGTGGGGGGGGGTGTGCGGATGGGGGGGTGTTTGGGGTGGGGGGGGTGTGTGCGGATGGGGGGTGTTTGGGGTGGGTTGGGGGGGAGTGTGCGGATGGGGGGTGTTTGGGGTGGGGTTGGGGGGTGTGTGCGGATGGGGGGGTGGGTGGGTGTGTGCGGATGGGGGGGTGTTTGGGGTGGGGGGGTGCGTGCGGATGGGGGGGTGTTTGGGGTGGGGTGGGGACGTGCGTGCGGATGGGGGGGTGGGGGGGCTGCGTGCGGATGGGGGGTGTTTGGGGTGGTGGGGGGTGTTTGGGGTGGTGGGGGGGGTGCGGGTGGCGGGTGTTTGGGGTGGTCACCTAATCATGCATGGGGAAAAAAAAATACCGTCAAATACCGTGATACCGATATAATTTTGAAAAATACCGTGATATAAATTTTTGGTCATACCGCCCAGCACTACATGAAACACAACTGCACTGTTATAACCACGACTACTAAGCATATATGGCAGACGTGGCACATTATACAACTGAAGTGCAATTTTCATTTTACATTTAAAAGAAGTGCAACAAAATTTTGATTACTTTGGTTGATGTCCATTAACTAACACTGGGCATATTTGGATCTTGGCAGTAACTTATGCACAAAAATAGTGATTACTATTGGTTACTGCCCATGCAAATTTACAGGTGCATATCTGTCCAATGTCAGTAAATGAGTTCCACTTCTGTTACTATTCTCAGAGGTGATTGGGGCAGAGTATATAGGTCTCACAGTTCCACTATAGAGCATGTGCTCAACACTTTACTGTTTACCAGGTTTGGTTGAATGAAGGCCATTAAAGGGGACTTGTCACCCAGACAAAAAAGCTGTATAATAAATGTTCTTCAAATTTAATATGAAATCCAAACTCCCTTATTTTATTATTTTTATTTTATTTTTATTTATTATTTTATTATATTGCCTTCCGCGCCTTAGGCATAGAGGCGGGACAGACAATTACTTTCCTTTTTGCACTTCATAGATGTCACTGCCACCCTCCTCACTCTCCCCCCTCCTCACCATCGTATTGTGTAGCCAGTGCATGGGCATGAGCATCAGGTCCCCCATTCTGGAACATACACAAGATTTTGGCATGATGCAAAGCTTTCCTTACTAACAAAATGGCACCTCCCTGCTTGCTGTAGTTATGTTATGTAACTGAAGGAAATAAGCTTTAAATAATTTGTATAGTGTAAATGAAGTTTATTTTGCTTGACAAACACAATAGAAAGGAATTTGGAATTATTTCTTTGTGTGACAGGTCCCCTTTAACCACTAATTATGCTACTGTACATTCCATGATAAAAGTGTATGAATTCTCTCTGTTATAAATTTACAATGAAAGAGAATTCCTAAACATTACTTGAATATCTTTTATTCATAAACCTTTATAACCCAAACCATAGTGCAAAGAAATACAGAGGACTGCAGAGTCATACTTCACATCTCCCAACATTTAAAAATAGGAAGAGGGATAAAATGAACTCATGTAGCACAGTGAAAGATTTCGGCCACATTCATCCATATCACAAATAATGTATTATGCGAAAAACTATTTAAAAAAAAACAAACCTATGTGAGAATAAAACAAAACCTGTGTGTAACATATAACTGTGTGGTGTTGTGTTTTGGTTCACTAAAACATTTGCGTTGGCTGAAAAAATATTGGGCACAATGGCAAAATAAAACACTTACGTACAAGTGACAGTTTGAGGAATAGCCATGGCCATTTTGCTAAGTAGACTAGCTTTTCCAAAAAGTGATATATTACTTTCCAATTCTTTGGTCAGAAAAGTTTTTAAAAAGCAGTTTTACAGAAGAAGTGCATGTGCAGTGCATGATGAAATTCCTGGCTCCTTTTTTCTGGATACAACCCCCCTGGCCTGCTCACTCTCCCAAACAAAACCATAAACTGGCTTTGCATATTAATGAAATCGGAGCTCCAGTTTTCTTCTTGGTAAAATGATCCCAGTATTTTAATTAAATGCAGTGTCGGAACTACTCTGCGTCAGGCTCCCCTGCAAAAAAAAACCTTTGAAAGGGCCCAGCGCAGACTAGCAAACCACCCCCCTTCCCATCTCCCTCCTCCCTGTGCTTACGCATCCCCCTGCCCTTACGCGTCCCACAGACACATTCTTATTTAAATCCCCACTCCCGTCCCCTCTAATTGAGAGCCAGCGGTAAGCAGAGATCAAAACACTGGAGGAAGCAGACTCCGCGGTCCAGGCCCCCCTACGACTATGGGGTCTGCATCTTCTATTGTTACACCACTGAATCAGAGCATATCTGTCTATACAGATGGGTCAGTTATATGGAATCTATTGGCACTGCATTGCCTGATGAAAATAACATATAAGCTGGCAGGCCTTTAAATAAAGTGTTATACCACATTTTCCATACTTGCATTAGATGGTAAAGATTTGGTTGTGATCCCACAAATGTCCCATGTACATAACTGATCACTGTATATTGTACAGGCAGTTTCCACCAGGCCTTCCTTCCTTTGCAGCTCTAATTGCCATCCAGAACAGGAGATCAACTCAACCAGCCCCTTCTGATTTTGACATAAACATGTTTAGAGTTGGACTGGGGCACCAAGGGCCCACCAGAAAACCTGATATTAAGGGCCCACCAGCTGAAGCCCTAAAATCTTTTATTCTTGTAGAGGACAACTCTGGTATCCCCATATTTGAGAGATTCATTGATCAAATGTAACTGATTAATATTACCAAGCAGGCACTGTTCTTTGCCCACTAGATGCCAGTTTACTGAAGCCTATGGAAATGTTTTATACATAGAGATATCACAGAGATCAGTGTGGAAGCTTTAGGAATAATTCTATGTGGGCAGCTGTTCCCTCCTATGTGTTCACTTTGAAGCATTATTGCTGCCAAGTATTGGTTACTGCCCATGCAAATTTACAGGTGCATATCTGTCCAATGTCAGTAAATGAGTTTCACTTCTGTTACTATTCTCAGCTGTGTAATTGCGCAGAGAAATGCAGTGTATACAGACAGACTGACAGTGTTCAGGCAGAACCTCTTTATCTCAATGCTATTAACAGCCCAGGTTATAAGTTTTGTGTAATCTATTAGCTTTTGCTCTTTCATTTACACTGTATCAAATTTCTTAAATGGACCCCCCCCCCACACTATATAACTAACATCCTCCATGGATTTTCCTGCTTATCTGTGGCAATAAATGGGGCCTCTGCAATTTCGCTGACCCTATGACATACCATACCATATCACTCTACCCTTTTTTTCTCACTGGTCGGAAAAAAATTAAGCACACGCAGAACCTGAAAAAGGTATAAAAAAGAGTTAATGCTCTGGGCAAAGGGCCCACCCGGTAGGGACTGAATTAGGGGTAGTCAGAAGAGGCATCTGCCTAGGGTGCAATGCTGGTGGGGGGCGCTGGGTAGGAGGTAGGTAAGTAGCTGGAGTAGGCAAGGAAGCACATTATAGGACAGCAAGGGGACAATGAGTGGAGATGGCAAGAGAATCTGGGAGAATCAGGGAGTTACAAGATTGAAAGCATCAGGGCAGCAAGACGGGGCTTAGGTGAAAGGAAATCATTTGCTATACGTATGGGGCGTGACAGAAGAAATGTATAGTGAATAAAGTCATCCTGCACATGGGATTTTCTCTGCTTTACAGATCATGTACAGGAAAGCAACAATCTGGCTTGTGAGTTCAGCGAGTGATTGGGGTTTTGACTGGCAGAATCCAGTGAATGGTAAACATTGGTAGAGGCAAGAATGTAGTTATAGTCATTTACAAGGGTTGGCAGTTTCATATAAAGGCAGAAATTGCCTATTTTTGCACCTTATGATGACTGGATAATCGGCCTCTGAAACATAGGCAGATTTTCATTAAGACTTGGGAAGGCTAATGCTCCCCAAACCTGCCTGATTAAAAAAAAAAAAAATCTTTACTGACTGGGGCTAAACTGGGCTCAAAGAAGTGTTCCCTTAAGCATGTGCCTAACAGCAGAGGTGGGCCAAGCCAGACGGGCTCCCAAGGCAACCTGGCCGGCCAGCTCGCCTTGCTGCACGTGTGCACAGGGATGTCGTGGGGGGGTGTATGAAATGGTAAGCGGCAGCTGGGGAAAGAAATTGCAGGCAGACTCGGGGTAGGCAGAACCCCATTCCTGCCTGCCTGTGCCCCCTCATCATTGCACCCTAGACAGGTACCTCTTCTGCCTACCCCTAGTTCCGGCCCTGCCTAACGGAGCTGAATCGAATAGTGGAAAAATGTCACTGAACCTCGGATCTGAGTCAGAGCAGCCACTCTATAGCCCAAGCACCGTGTCCTGTCCATCACAAACTTATTTATACTTTAGTTGGATTTACTCTCTGTTTAATGTGCGGTTTCCCAGTGTCCAACTCTTTCCCTTAGAAACACTCTCCTCCACATTCTTATTCCTAACAGGTGTTCTCCTGCCTTTTGCTGCCCACATTCTCAAGCTAACCCAATAAATACTTATAGAAGGAACTGAACATAGTGAAGACTTTTGCTTTGCAACTTAGGTTAGGGTTATGTGTGGCACATTTAAGATTTAAAAATATTTAATGGTGATAATTGTATGTTGTAATAAATTATTTTGAAAGTACATGTCTTAGCTGGTGAGGCAAGTTTAATCAAAATATAGAAATGTGTGGAGCATCTGGCATGATCTGGCCCTCTTCAGCCTATAGTATATGTACCATGGAACCAATAAAAAATGTTTATGATAAACTTAAAGGAACAGAGACTTCCACATTTGTGAATGGGATAATTTAAAGACTTAATGCAGAAGAATTTGATTTCTTTTGCCAGAATTCTGCAGTAAAACAAAACATATAGCACTCTTTGCTGTAGCTTTATTAGGGAAATCACTGCAAAAATACACTTTAATAAACATACAACTACTTTTGTAAATTTGCTACCTTCACATGATGTTACTGGCTTATTCAGGCTTAATGCAATGTTAATAATGACTTTTTTTTCAAAGATATTTATACATTTGCAATGGTTAACTTACTGGCATGTCTTAATTTAATGCAGTGTTCATTATCCACTTGGATACTGGTACAGTGTGTGCAGTGACAGGTGAAATACATTTTTGTCAGTGCCAAATTATTAGCATGGTAGGGGCCAAATCAGCTGTTTCTGTGAAAGTGGATAAAACCACTGCCTGTGACATTAGCCTCCCCAAACAAAAAATCCCCCCCCCCCCCCCCCCCGTCTATGCTATGAAATTCTCCAGAATCTCAGGGGATTCCTAAAGCCTGTGCATAAACATAAGGTGCTTTCCCTTTGAAGTTTCCCAGTTAAGTCTATGGAACAAACTTTATGATGGTTGTTGGCAGCAGATAAAGCCTTATGGTCTGTAGTTTTACCGCTGTCAATTATCTCCTTTATTTAGGAGAAATGCAAATACAAAGCAATAGCGCACTCTGCTGGTAAAAGATACTAAATCAAATATTTAAATGAAAACACTTGTAGAACTGCACCACTGGGAACCACTAATATTACCTTGTCTGTATCTGTAAATGTTGCCATATTGGATGTTTCGTCTTTGACTCTAATGCAGTGCAGTTTGCTGAAAAAAGGCACTTCATTCAGGTATAATGTGAACCTGAGATGGCCTTAGTTTTGTTTTGTTTCCCCAATGTCTTAAAGAAGCTTGCTACAACATTTCTGATATCTTTGTAGAGTTACTGGTCCCAGAGCCTCAGTGAATCACATCTCTACTCCTCCTTGCCATGGCCATGACCCTCATGCATTTCTTTTTAAACAAAGACTGCCTCTTTAGGTTGGTCCATTAAATTCTGCGAAATACATAATAACATTTTGGTATTTTTTTTAAAGCGCCAACATATTCCGCAGCGCTGTACAATAAGTGGGTTTCATACATTGGACATACAGAGTAACATATAAAGCAATCAATAACCGATACAAGAGGTGAAGAGGGCCCTGCCCAAAAGAACTTACAGTCTACAAGGAGAAAGGGTTGAGACACAAGGTGTGGGAATGGGCATGACAGAGTTGTGAGAGGTGTGGCGCAGGGTATTGCTTTTAGCAGCACACTGAGGTTATGTTAAAGTAGACTAGGGTAAGCTTCTCTAAATAAATGTGTTTTTAGAGATCTCTTGAAGGCAGAGAGATTGGGAGAAAGTCTGACAGATTGTGGCAGCATCTTGGGTGATAAATGATCGTATTTTGAAAATATTTCTTAAGTGAAAGTGACGTGATTTGATAAGTGACTGGATATGAGGAGTGAAGTACAGGGCAGAATCAAGGATAACCCCAAGGCACCGGGCCTGGGAAGATGGGGTGATGGTAGAATTGTTAACCTTTATAGATACCTCAGGAACAATGTGGGCGCTGGATGGGGGAAAGAGAACCAATTCAGTCAGAGAGGTTTAATATAAGGTAACGTTGGGCCATCCAAGTGGAGATAGCGGACAGGCAGGAAGAGACACGATCCATGATCCTTTCTGATACAATAAAGCAAGAGGAGCATGCAGACAAAATAAACAGCTCCTCATCAATTAAAACCATTACCCTGAAAAAACAGCAAACCAATATTATTCCTGAATACATTACAAATTTTAAACCGTGAAATTCATTATAATATATTGTACAAAAGTGAAATAATTTAGTAGCAATGCACTAAAAATATTTATAATGCACTAAAAATAGATAAAAGTGTAATTTGCAATCTTTTTAGAATTCTAAAAAGATCTACAAAATATCATATTCTATGTTTCTCTTGTTGCAAATGGTCTATCTAAGGATATTCTATAACGTAGCATATTGATATTTTGTAGATCTTTTTAGAATTCTAAAATAGTGTCAAGAATTTATATACGGAGATATTGGTATGCATAGTTATACATTGTTATGGATGAGTTTTCAAATGTATGTATGCAAATAAAGTGCTGTCTTGTATAAAAAAGGGCATTGACTCAAGGGATGAGAACATAATTTTGCCCCTTTATAGGTCCCTGGTAAGGCCTCACCCTGAGTATGCGGTGCAGTTTTGGGCTCCAGTCCTTAAGAAGGATATTAATGAGCTGGAGAGAGTGCAGAGACTGCAACTAAACTGGTAAAGGGGATGGAAGATTTAAACTATGAGGTGAGACTGTCGAGGTTGGGGTTGTTTTCTCTGGAAAAGAGGCGCTTGCGAGGGGACATGATTACTCTGTACAAGTACATTAGAGGGGATTATAGGCAGATGGGGGATGTTCTTTTTTCCCATAAAAACAATCAACGCACCAGAGGTCACCCCTTTAGATTAGAGGAAAGGAGCTTCCATTTGAAGCAGCGTAGGTGGTTTTTCACGGTGAGGGCAGTGAGGTTGTGGAATGCCCTTCCTAGTGATGTGGTAATGGCAGATTCTGTTAATGCCTTTAAGAGGGGCCTGGATGAGTTCTTGAACAAGCATAGTATCCAAGGCTATTGTGATACTAATATCTACAGTTAGTATTAGTGGTTGTATACATAGTTTATGTATGTGAGTGTATAGATTGGTAGGTGTGGGTTGTGTGTGCTGGGTTTACTTGGATGGGTTGAACTTGATGGACTTTGGTCTTTTTTCAACCCTATGTAACTATGTAACTATATGGTGAGATTGCAAATTACACTTTAATCTATTTTTAGCACAATATAACTATTTTTAGTGCATTGCTACTAAATTATTTAACTTTTGTACAATATTTTATAATGAATTTCATGGTTTAAAATTTGTAATGTAACAGGTGTTAATATGTATGCACTAATAATAAGTGAGGATGGTCAGGTATTAGCCTATTTGAAAGCACATATACACACCACGATTGGATAATCACTTAATGGTCTGTTGATGGGGATTGGGAACAATTCCATTGTGTTTGTATTAAGAGTGTATTTAGTGTTTTGTTTAGACACTATTATACTATCCTTAAAGGAGAAGGAAAGATAAAAACTAAGTAAGCTTTATCTATTGTGGTAGAATGGCCCAACAAATGAGAGAAAAGGTGAGTTTTCCCTTCAAGTTCTCCATAGTGGGAGATGTAATCTCTAAGGGAGAGGATTATAAACCGAGAAGGTTTGCTCTGTTTAAAAGGTTGTGCTGTTTGGCCCTGGAAGCCATAGGGTTCTGGATAGAACAAGCGGATCAGGCGATCCATTCCAGCAGTCCAGCTCGCCTATTGGAGCATACTTTCCACAGGAAGGCTGTCCTGTGGAAAAGGTATTTAATGCTATAGAAAGGTGTGAGACACTCTCTCAGAGCAGGGCACAGAGCAGGAAGGATACCTCTCTGTGTTAGGACTCCCAGAGGGGCTGGGGGTGCTGCCTGCCACTGCCAGAAGCAGAGGGAGCCCAGACTTGAGAAAGCTGCCAAGAGACTGAGGGTCTAAGGAGCTGAAAGGAAAGCCAGGAGGCTGAGCTAATCCCCCAAAAGTGTTGTGAGTACAGGGGTGACCCCAACATTTGTGTTTTCCCACTGGTAGTCCACAAGGGGCCCAAGTTAGTGAGGGGACTAATCTAATGTGTGAAGGTAGCGCCCAGTGGGCAGGATTTATTTTTATGATTTGTTTTGTATGCTGAAATGGGCACCCCTGTATAAATAAACTGCCTTAAAGCCAAGAAAGTGTCTGTCCTGGATCCCGCTAGTTTACACTATGCAAATACAGCCATAAATACTCACAGAAACGCTGCACTGAGTTCTCTTTCAGAAGAAATACAGCATTCAGCTAGTGGCTTAAAGGTGCTTATTTATATGCTGCCATATTTTTTTCCTTACACCACAGTTCTAAAGCAGTGCCTCCCTTTCCAGTCACTGTAGCGCCACCAGCAGTGCCTCCCCCTTTATTCCATGTATGGTTTTATACACAGACGCAAGCTAAAGCCACTCGGTAGGATCTGCATTCCTTTTCACTCATCCCTCAGACTGCAGAAGCCGGGGTCTGCAGGCTGCCTGGGTACAATGGAATGCCAGCTTTAATGTTTACAAAAACATTTTAAACAACTGCAGCATTAAAAGCTGAGCTACAAGGGAGATATTGTTGTATGTCTTGTGCTTTTGCCCATCTCAGAAAATGAAATTAGAGAACAGAGAGTTCATTCTCTGATCAATTCTAAACAGAGTAACATCACAAGACTTCCTCTTCTTGCAAAATTACATTTTGTGCTATTGTTTTAAATTATATATAATAGCAGTTTAAAAACGAATATCTTGAAAACTTGAAAAAAAAGTCTAGAGCTCTCCGAGAGATTGCAAAATAATGTAAGAGGATTTACATTTGCTTTTTTTTTTTTTTTTTTTTTTCATCCCACAAAGTCTTGTGCTGCTACATGCATGGCGAGATTTTGTGATGCCCTTAAAGTCCCTAGTCTTAACTGTGCTTAGTTTTTATATTGCCACTGGGTGGATTCTCCACTAGGTGGCAGCAATATACAGATAATTGTGCAAAAGGAAGTGATGAAAATATTGTTCTTTGGGGTATAAATATTATGCACTAAGGTAATAGTTTTCACAATAGCTCTTGTTCTATATAATATTCATGTGAACATGTGACACAGCACAGTCAAAGAGATATTTTACATTATATATAATAGACAGAGAGGCGCACACCCTTCACAAAGGCAACCTGAAGTACTACCACACACAGAGGGACTTAGTTCAAAAGAAAAAAAGTTTTATTGAAAAAAAATCCAACGTTTCAAGCACAAACAGTGATCTACTTCAGGGACAAACCAACAGACTGAAATCCAACAACCACATTAAATACACCAGCACAAAAATGGTGCCAAAAATGGCCACAGTAACCATAGAGACCAATGTAAACAAACACCACTGAGAAAGAAAGTGAAAAAGTAAAAGCAAATAGAGTAAAAATAAACTTGCAGCAAAGTGCAAAATGAACTTAATGTTTTAAGATAGTGTTGATTTGAGATTGAGGGGCCGATTCACTGAAGGTTGATAACGCTTATCGCATGCTTTTTTGCATTAAAAAGCATCCAATAATTAAAGGAACAGTAACACCAAAAAATGAAAGAGCTTTAAAGTAATAAAAATATAATGCACTGTTGCCCTGCACTGGTAAAACTGGTGTGTTTGCTACAGTAACACTACTATAATTTATATAATAAGCTGCTGTGTAGGCATGGGGCAACCATTCAAGCTGGAAAAAAGGAGAAAAGGCACAGGTTACATAGCAGATAACAGATAAGCTCTGTAGAATACAATAGTGTTTTATCTGTTATCTGCTATGTGCCTGTGCCTTTTCTCCTTTGAATGGCTGCCCCCATGGCTACACAGCAGCTTATTTATATAAATTATAGTAGACTTTCTGAAGTAAACAAACAACTTTTACCAATGCAGGGCAGCAGCACATTATATTTTAGTTACTTTTATACACTTTCATTTTTTGGCGTTACTGTTCCTTTAAGTCCTGATTCATCAAAGTAATTTCGCATGCGTTAATCCGCATATCGCACGCACAAAAAACGCACTAACGCGTTATTTACCTCGCATTGCGCTAATTAGCGAATAGAAATAATACTAACGCATGATTCACAAACACATATGAAGCATTAAATGCGCTAAATATCGCATTAGTCTGTGTGAATATTAATACCTACTTGGGGCAGGTGGTACTTAAAGAAAATTGCGGCTCCTGAGCTTTTGGCAACACAACATGAACTTTGCAGTGGGATTTTTTCAAGTATGTGTTGGCCCTAGAGTGATGCAGCCTCCACTTTTCAGGGAAATGGTAATTTTCAGAACAGTAGTTTTCTGAAAGTAATGGTTACGTGCGTAATATCGTGCACTAAATATCGCACACGGCGAAATATATAATGCGCGACAGGAAATAATGCACACGGCGGGAAATAATGCAAGAAAATCGATCATCGTGAGTTAAATAACGCAAAGTACATCGCGTTTGAATTATGACAAGTGTCCTTTTAGTGAATCAAGCGTTAAGTCGCAAAAAATAAGAAGCAATAACATTTTTAACACATGCTACAAATAGCGCTCGTTTTATCGACCTTTAGTGAATCGGCCCCTAAGTTTCAAATCAGAAATGACCAAATTTTCAAAGCATTACAGCAGAATACTTTAGATTCCAAAGCCAAAAATCCTAGAACATTATGTTTAACCCAGGAAACCATATATTTTTGAAAAGTACACATTCTGCCGAATCCAAAATAGGTAACCATGTCTTTCTACTACTAAATAATGAACAGCAATGTTTTTTTTTCAACTTAGCAGTTTTTTGTATGAAAATTCTAAAAAATTGCCTCAAAGCTTCTTCTTTCATGCATCTTATCTCCCAAATAGTGTTAGGTACCAAGAAAACACATCCTAAATATGAAAGCCAAAGGTCCACTAAATAGTTAGATATTCATTGTGCACAAAAAAATTACGTTGACCAATCAAAATCATATATTTTTGGAGAGTACACATTTGGGTGAATTAAAAATGGGTACCCATGTTATACTCCAAATTACAGAGTTGCAATGCTTTTCCAAAATTGGCAGTTTTAATGAAATACCTAAAAAATGCCTTAAAGCTTCCATTTTCATGCACTTTATCTGCCACATAGCATTAGGTACCAAGAAAAAAACATCCTAAATATGAAAGCCAAGGGTCAACTGAATAGTTTGATGCCCAATGTGCATAGGATTACCAAATTATCTGGAATTTAGAGACCAAGCTTCCAGAGTCCAGTTCTCATGAAAGTGGTAAGGCTTCTACCTTAAGCAGTTGTCACCTAAATATTACACCTATAAGACAAACTGCCTACAAGGGACAAGGTATATGCAAACAAGTTTATAAAATTGCTTGTGACACAGTCTAACTGTAAGTTATTGTAGAGATATCAGCATATTATACTGAAATGTTTAATATAACTAATCAGTCAGTGAGAGTGGCTTACATTTTCTTGAAGGAAAAGTCCTATGGCCACAAAGATGTCACTACAGTGTCTTTTTTTTCCATTTGTAATTGGAGTACAGAAAAGCCTTTAGCATATCATTTATATTTGGGTCTGAGGGTAGAATTAATTATTTCTGTCTTCATACTTTGGCAAAGGAAAGAGACATGAGCACAGGGACGGACTGGGCCACCGGGACAGATCCCAGTGGGCCCCAGTGGCCCAGACCCGACCTTTGCCGGCACTCTTCCTGCCCGACCGTTCCTCCCCTGACGTGTTAAACTTACACGCGCTCAGGGGAGGACGTCAGGTGGGGGACCCTGCAAGGGGGGTTAGGCGGGCCCCTGTGGGGGGGGTTAGGGGATGCGGCCGGCGGGAGCCCCAGTGGGCCCTGCACCCCCCAGTCCGACCCTCCATGAGCATATGAATCTGAAGGAAAAAAACATGGTGGTTAATAATGTTTCATCAAAATATTGTACTATTAGTATCATATTCTGGTATAATAATACATAAGCACACACTGAAGCACTATAAGTAAAATAAACACAGAAGGGCTCATGAAGTAGGAGCAGTGCACCTAGCATTTGCATGTACTTGATCACTTCAATAGATTCCACAAGTCTCTGGCACCCTGGGAAATGTAGAGTATGGCTAGCCCCATGTGAAATTTCAAAATTAAATATAAAAAGAATCTGTTTGCACCTTTGAAGAATGGATTTCAATGCAAGATTCTGCTGGAGAAGCTCTATTAACCGATGCATTTTGAAAAAAAATGTTTTCCTATGACAGAATTCTTTTAATAATATTTGTAGGAATATCAATATCAGTAAAAGAGAGAGAACTTATTTATGGGTCTGGTAATTAGACATAGTAATGGAGAAATTATCATTTCTATACATTTTATCAAGCCAGAAATCACTCACTATCTCCACACCACTTGATGCATAGATATACTAGTATACTGCAACTTTGCAAATTTGTCACTCCAAGGGTGTTTCCCTGTGTGTATTGCTCCCAGTGTAATAAGGTTCCGAAATATACTACATTTATTTCACATACAAATTTGAAGTCTTACAAAATAATACTATTTCCTGTCAGTCTATGCACTGTGAATGTAGACTGCAATTTGAAAAAAAGCATTATGCTCTGTCAAGGGAAAGTCTAACATTAAAGGAGAACTAAACCCTACCCCATTCTCAGCCTCTTCAATGCCTCCCTAAACCCTGCAAGAGATACACTTTTCAGAAGTGCTAACCTGCTATAACTCTACAGAGTTGTGCGTGGAGTTTAACAGCACCATCTTCTGTCTGTCTTCTGATCCTCAGTTGTCAGTTTATCAGTACAGAGAGGATTAGAAGACACAGGAAGATGGCCCTCCTTGGTGCAACTCTGCAGATTTATGGCAGGTCAGGACACAGGGAGACTTCTGAAAAAAAATAAATGCTTCAGGGAGGGAGCTGGGTGGCAATGGAGGGTGGCTAGGGTTTAGTTCTCCTTTAATGCCGCACTGCCTACACCTTGTCATTAACACTGTACTGTATTTTATAATTGACTTAATTATAATTGAATCCTAGGTTGCTTTATCACAGTTGCCTGATTGTGCATGTTCACACTATTTTCTTCTGGTCTCATAAAATTTAGGTTTTATAGTATAGGAGCTTCAGGGTTGAACTAATGCTGTACACTTCACAGCAAAAGGTGGAGGTTTATATTTGATACAGTGAAGGGAGAGTTGAGGGAGAAAAGGAAAGAAAAGGTAAAGGAGTACATTGTGAAAACAGGAGCTTTGGTGGGCATCTAAGGGTATTGGCACACAATATGTTTTGTCCCCATACTTCATTTCCAGCATTCGCAACAACATGTACAAAAATACTTTATATTGGTTTCAGTGTGAATTTCTACCAATACTTATATACTTATATACTTACATATTCTCACCTGTGCTGGAGGAGATGAAGCAACGGTGACAAAACATACTGTACATAGTGTAACACTTGTTTGGCTTAATAGGGGTATTATACCAGGCTAGTTGGATAATTAGAGCATGGGTTACATTCAACCCCCTTTCCCAGGAATGGGCCTCCGCTATATGGGAGCTACGTCAGGCTAGATGAGGTAGTTGAACTACAACTCACACTGGTGTTGTGCAATATAATAAGTGATTGGACGCCAGGAGCTCTTGCAGTTAACTGAATAATGGTTTATTGAACAAGGCACATATAGAATAGTGCAACAGGGTATATACTCACAGTCACAGCAGTATAGAACTTGGTCACAGAGAACACAGCAGATGTGACACTCAAGGTAACAGTATAGCCCACTTGGAGGTTATGCAGAGTATTAGCTGTATGCCAGGAATGGATGCCCTTTACTGGAACGGATCCCCTCCAGCCAACTATGGTTCAGGGTAAGGAACTGCCTGAATCCTGCGTCTTAACTGTGGTCCCTACAGCAAGGCATACAAAGCCTGGGTTAGACTAAACCCTTACAGTCTCCTTTGATGGGGCTAGTGCTGCCCTTACTAAATAAGCTATCTATGCTCACCACTCCTAGAGGGTGCTATTACATATGACTGACTGTGCTGGCTTTATCTCATTCACGGGGCCCTGTCCCCGACTTACAAATCAGCAGTTCTCTTTACTGGGGCCTAATTGCCTCAGGCTCAGTGACATGAAGCCTCAGGACAACATCAGCCAAAGAGGAAGACACTTCCTTGTGCCAGACACTATATAGCCTGCACAAGGGGAGTGGTCAACCTGGGCTAAACCTATAGGGGGTAGCCTAATACTGTAATCTGAGTGTAGAGGGCTCTGCCCTATTACAACACAGATAACATAAAGGTAGGGGATAACACCATAGGGAACTTAACCCTATGGGTCCCTACAATAGCATGAAGCAGATTGTAGTGTAAGGTTAACAGAAATGTATGATGAATTTTATGACTGGGGATATCTGGATGATCTCTTAAAGAAACAGCTAAATTAAATTAGTTTGCAAGATAGAATATAAATGTTTGGAAGGTAAAAAATAGGTTGATAACCATGTCATTTTTGTCATGCAATACGATACCATTAGTAAGCAAATAGTGAAGATTCTGAGGTGACACGGGTCACTATTAAAAGATTATTATTATTAACATGTATTTATAAAGTGCCAACATATTCCGCAGCACTGTATTATAAATGGGTTTATTTATCGGAGGTGAAGAGGGCCCTGCACAAAAGAGCTTACAATCTGTAAGGAGAAGGGGTTGAGACACAAGCTGTGGGAATGGGCAAGATGAAAAGGTGAGAGATGTAACACAGGGTATTGCATTTAACAGCACACTGAAGTTATACTAGACTAAATGAGGTTAAGCTCCTCTAAATAAATGTGTGGTTAAGAGATCTTTTAAGGCCAAAAATAAAGGCTTATAAGAAAGCTAGACATTAGTGATGAACAAATCTGTCTCGTTTTGGTTCGGTGAAAAATTAGGAAAAATGCAGCTGTCCCTTTTTTTTATGTGACTGCGAATTTTTCGATGTGACTGCGACTTATTTGACGAGATAGTCACTTTTTTACATGACTGTGACTTTTTCCTCACTTGGCAAAATGTTTGGCATAATGAATTTTTGTGGCCAGTGGCATAATGCGAACTTTTGCAGTGAATCCAAATTCGCTCATCACAACTAGACATGTAATCTTCAGTAATGTTGGCTTAACCACTATAATAATAAGCGTTCATCACAATCCACTAGGACTTAATAAAGAATATGATTTCACACCGATTTTGGATTATCCCTTTTTTTTAGCTTTAATATACAAATTGCAATTTTTATTTTTTTACAGATTGTCAGAAAAATCCAGCCCTGCTGGTGACTTTTTGGGTGCCTATTGCTTCTTTCCATAGCAACCAATGCAATGCTGCATTTATGCCTGTAGTATGCTCAGATAACAATGAAAAGGGTAAAGAACTTTGCATTGGCAATGGAGATCACAGCAATATTATAAGCCACGTACTTGTGTAGGCATACCACCTGATTGCACATTTATGTTCATCCTTTATGTACTCTCTGGCACCCTTTCCAAATAGAGAAATCATTGTCTGTAGCAATGCTTATTGTACTGCTGTAACTTAAGTTAAAAGCCACCTACTTGTGTAGGCGCATATGATTGCGCATTTATGTTCATCCCCATGTGCCTGCTGGTGCTTTTACCAAACAGTGGAATTATCAATTGTAGCCTCGCTGGGTTGCCAATAAGTTCCAGTTAGTGCCCCATTAACCACCCTGCCTGGTGATACCACCTATTTTACTATTGTATACAGTATTGTTGAGCGCAGTCACAGTTGTCTTTAACCAGTAACCTTATCTCACATGAAGATACATGTCTTGGGACACACATTTTGCTGTACTACCAGGCAACAATTTCTTTCAATCATTTTTCGTTACATTTACTTTGAAACAATGCTTTGTTGCTGATATGACATATATGTTACTGTCTTAGAACATGTAACTTTGATGTAGTTTCAGTCCACTCCCAGTTTTGGCTCCGTGTTTTGTATTTAGTTTGAGCTATTACTTTGGCTAGTCCTTTGATGTGTCAGAAGACCTGTAAGTGTGGACCTTATTTTTCCCTGAGTGAAGGGTCTGGGGCAAGGCACCTGGACCAACTTTGTGAAGGGGTGAGTGAATGCAAATTGAGACTGGCTGTTTTAAATTTTACATTAGACTTGATGTGCTGGGTGGCTTAGAGCAAGTTTTGGTATTATTGTATTTGCTGTGGACCTTTGACTAACATTGCTAGTCTCATTTTTTTGTCTTTACAGACCTACCAAGTAATGAACCAACTTATTTGGTCCCCATCTTGCTTGATTTTTAAATTAATAGATATGTGGCTAATCCCTGGCCAGATATCAGTCAGGCAGGCTCACAATTTTGACCCCATATATAGACCAATAAGTTACTGACAAAAAGTTGACACCTAACATTGGCTATGTATGACCTATGTAAAGGGGTTGTAAACCCGACCATGATGCTGTCCCACTGTGCCCCCTAGTTTTGCTATAAAAGTTGCCAAAAACATAATTACAGATGCAAGAAAATTCACCAATGAGAATTCTACTGATAAAAAAACTTCATTATAAGTAAAAAAAGAATTGACCACTGAGATCGCCGATTCCCAGCACTATGTCAGGCGTTTTGCTGTTATCTTACATATAGAGATAATTATATCATTTGTTCCCTTCATTATATGACACTGTAATCAGAAATGACAGACTTGATCAGCGCTCAGAAACTGTGCTTAAGGGCTCTGGCACACGGGGAGATTAGTCACCCGCGACAAATCTTCCTTGTCACGGGCAAATCGCCGAAGTTGCCTCGCGAGGCATTTTTGGCGATTTGCCAAAATCGCCTGAGCAGCGTGTGCCATCCCACCGGCGACTTACATTTTCGCCGGTGGGATGGCAATCCGGGGAGATTAGTAGCCCGCGAACAGGAAGACTTGTCGCGGGTGACTAATCTCCCCATGTGCCAGAGCCCTAAAGCTCCCAACTCCAATTGCAGAAAAAAACAACATGGAGCCCGATTTATTCAGATCAGCTAGGATTTTCATTGGAGGATTTTTCACATTTTAAAGCAGTCGCTGGCTGTGAAGATTTGGGAAAAAGTTTTGGAAAAGTATTATTGTGCAATATTACTTTAAAAATACAACCTTGATGTTGTAGAACTACAGCTCCCAGCATGCCTCAGCCTTCATTATGTTACATTATTCTGGGATTTGTAGTCCAGCGGCAACTGATTAAAGTTTGATTGAGCAGTGCTGTGCTGTCCTACATTTAACTCCTGCTCATTTAAAGGGACAATATAAACCCCTTTTCAACATGAGCTCAATGAATAGGGTTTGTGCTGAGCATACTTTTTACCTATTATTTTAATTAGGAAATATAATTATATTTTAATATATATTCCTGGCACTAAACAGAAATATGAATAGCCAGTTTCACTACTTCCTGATGCCAGCGAACTTCAAAGGACCTGATAAAACCAATAACCAGTCCACTGAGAAGCCTCTAATAATCAGCAGCGCAAAGGTTCCTTATATGTTACTGTAGGGGGTACTTTATTCACTATATACACCTATATATAGATTAAAATGGTTTGGTCAATGAAACATTATTTACCCATGGCATGGCATATTAGGTTTGCAGCAGTGCATATTTGTATTTGGTCCTTGTATTTATAATAAAACCCCCAGGGCTATTCCTGGGGCCAGCCAAACACCCTATTATTTATAATATAGCTTGCAGCTCTGCACTACAATTGGCTGTTTAATTATCATATAAAATATCACCATTGCTGTACTATACTATATACACACAATATCCCACATTTGCAGCCACTCTGCCGAAACATAGCGAATCTGTGACTGCGGGGTTCTTGCCCTCAGAAGGAAATAAAGGCAGATGGATATCAGGTAAAGTATTACTCGCCAAGGTTAATTACTAGTATGCACCTTGCAACGTTATATCCCTCACTCTCAATAAGCAATTTGATAGAAAAGTCGCAAAATAGCACCTTAATGATTGCAACTCTCGCAAAGACGCTCCTTATACCTTGTAACTATTCCGCTGTCCTCTGCTTTTCTTATTATTTGTATTTCTTTCTTCCCTATCGGCCATCTTTGAACAGGTCCAGTACCATACAAAGTAAAGACATGTCACTGCAAGATTCCACCTTTTCGACCAATGGCTGGCGAGTTTGCAGGACTCAATTCAGGGTGCCGAAGCCGCCCGCCTCCGCTCCTAAGGCGTGACGCCAGCTGTTGCTAGGCAGGAAGCGTGCGAGTGCTGCTGGCGCCATCTCCTTGGTTTCGCGCGTTCCCGTGTGGGATGCAGTGTAGCTCTGTGGCATCGGCCGGCTTGACATTACAGTGTCGGGACTGTGGTGTGGCGCAAGGTAAGCCATATCTTCTGGGATTTGTCAGCCCCGGGCGAGTTTATGGTTATTGCGTTGTGGGTCATGGGTAAAGATAGTTTGTAGTGAGTTAGTGGAGGAGGGCAGCCTTCCGCTGCTGAAGTGAGGACGTGAGAGAATGATACACTAGGAGATGGCGTCATGTGCTTGAGTGCATGGCAAGGCGGTTCATTCACTTTGCCTCTCAGATATGTAGCGAAGCACTAAGCTCCCATGGTTTGATGGATACGAATGGGGGACGTTGCATTTCATCGGCGGCGGCGGCGGCGGCAGGTGGAGGGGCCGCGCTACTGGGTTACTAGGGAGTCGGGAAACCTGGGAATAAGCGTGAGATGCGCTAGCGGGGCCCCTTGTAGGGGATGACGCTGCTGGAATGTCCCATTGGTAGCGGAGGGGAAGGGACCGGCGGCCGCTGGAGGGAGGAAGCGTGCTCGCATTGTCAGGTGGTGGCCGCTTCATTGCGTTCCTTCTAATGGGCCTCCGCGTATGCTCGCTGCCAGGGGGCGCGCTGGGCGACTGTGTCCCATGCCCGCAGCGCTATGGCTGCCAACTGTGATGTGGCTTCACCGACCCATCCACTTACATGGGCTGCGCCATCGTTTGCCATTATCTTATGGCAGGGCCGCTTGTTTCGGATCCATAGTATGAGAATGCCCTTGGTGGAGACAAAAGGGCAGGAAATAAAATAATCGTTTTAGTATATAAAGCATTGTTGCGCAGCCTGTTGTTAAATATGCTGATATTTGTAGTCCAACTACAGATTGGATTTGGATTTATGTAGCTATTCCCCCCTCCTGTATTGCCATGGTCTTTCCTCTCCAGCTCTGACCTTGTACCAAAGTGCTGTGTATATTTACCTGTCGGCTTAGTTACATTTATAGAGCTCTTCTGAGGCAGAACTGGCTGGCTGGCCTGGGCAGGGGGAGCCTATGTTGCAAGCCATAAGTTGCACATCCAGCATCTCTTACTCTCCAGTAAAAGAAAATCTTGTAATATAGTTTTTTTTACGAATTATTTTTCTTTTTGCAGTTCCTTTTATGATTTGCGAGATTTTGTTTTTTGCGGCTGTAACCAACCCACTCATGCTGTAAGTTGCTGACCAAACTTGTCTGCTCTAACTGGTTGATTTCAGCTAGAGTCAGCAACTTGCAATGCAAAACTGATACACAGAAAGTCTGAATTGTTTGCAGTAGGATACAAACGTATCAAAAATGATTAGAAAAATTGAATACATTTGTGAAAAAATGAATTGTTAAGCTTCCACTGCAGTTTAATGGAGAAGGAAAGGTGCAATCAGTGAAGTGTGTGGCAAAATGTTAGGCACTACCCAGTTTTTGTACCCTTCTTTCTCCTTTAATTTTTTTTAAAGCAATTGTTTTGCATGAAGTGCAGCGCAACTAAACTTAATGATAGTTTGTGTAGTTTACCTGGACTATGTCCTCTTTTTGGTTAGTGCCAGAGGGACCCTCAAGGTGGCCATGTGCATCCACATATGGTTGTATGCCATCAGAATGGTTGGAAGACAAATTGTTTGGCATACACTGTATAGTTTAATCTACTATTAACATAAAGACTGCTGTCTTGGAGATATGATTGTAGTAAAATGGCAGCTTGATTCTTGGATAGGACATCGTCACCTGGAAAGATACATACAGCAACTGTCATGTGACAAGGTGACACATCCAAAATATTCGATCTATCCACTATCCATGACACTGTGTCATCTGTCCTAATCATTTGTTTAACACAAATAAACAGATTATTGTACAAAACCTTGTATCTCATTAAAAAATCTGTACTTTGGTGGCCATTTTTTTTTGTTTTCTGGGATGGCTTTATCCGATGCAGATTGATTTGGTGATCCTCCTTGAGTAGCAGCTTATCTGTCTGTGTATGGCCCCTCCCAGTCTGCCTTCTCAATAGTTACGTGGCCAAAGATTGACCAGATATCTATTAGGTAGGTTTGAAAATCTTGTTGGATGGGGAGTGTATTGGCGCATTGGTGAAGGCATGTGTTGGCCCCTTTTAAGAAACTATATTTTGGCCTGGGATCAAATGGTTGCATCAGTCCGGTTTGGCCAAGAATGTAGGTTACAAAATCAGGCAAGATTCAGTTGTTCACAGACTGCAAATTACAAGCTCACAAAAATCTGAATGGAATATTAATAGTAGAGTGTCTGAGAAAAATATAGGCTGCTGAAAATTGAACTCTTTAAGTTGCACATCAAGATAAAGATGAATAGGAAGGTAATAAATAAAAAAAATAATTGACTACCTGTTAAATTGTTTACAACTACTTCCATTATCTCCCCAATTAGAAGGTCTGTCGTGGTGAAATTCTAGTGATGGGAGAACATTCAGGCAACAGCTTTCTTAAAATCATTGGCTTGCTGTGCTGGTCCTCTCCCTGACCTATATTACTATTGTTGTCGCCTGGCTCTGACTCCTGAAACAGTGTTGCAACCTAGATGATTAAAAGAACTTGAGGAGACCTGATTCTCTGTTACATTGTTTTAGAGTCACATCCAGAGAACAGAAATGATTAAACACTGTTTTCAAGTGAAGTTACATTTATAAATTAGTTTTTAAAATGCCTAATTTTTTAATTGGTTTATATTTGAAAGTTGCATAGTATTTTATAGTTAAATTCATTTTTTTTTTGTAATTTCTTTGTTAAATTTTGTAGTAAATCGGTTTTTGGGTGGAGGTCCCCTAAATGAATTTTTTTGTGCTTCTAAATGGCTAAAATAAGCCCAACAGGGGTGATTGGGATAAAAAAAAAAAAAAGCATTGGAAGGCAGAGAAAACTGCCCAAAAGTTTTTAAATGTTTAAGGAAGCTGGATACATTTAGAGTTCTTGCATACAAGCATTCCGTCCCATTCCCACACCTTGTGTCTCAACCCTTTCTCTGTGTAGATTGTAAACTCTTTTGGACAGGGCTCTCTTCACCTCTTGTATTGGTTATTAATTGCTTTATATGTTACTCTGTATGTTCAATGTATGTAACCCACTTATTGTACAGCGCTGCAAAATATGTTGGCACTGTATAAATAAATGTTAATAATAACTCTGTCATGAGTTCCCCTGCATTGACTCTTTCATGCATTCAACTGCAAGGAACCACGTGATTTAATACAGCCCATTCTTTGCTTGCTGTTTGTACCTGCTGTGCTGCACGGAGGCACTGAATGCAGGTGGAAGCCATGACCAAACGTTTGTGTGTAAAAGACCTTAGTAAGGTTTTAGAAATGTATAAAAAAAAAAAGTGGGATAATATCATATTTTACCCACTAAGGTCGTACAGCTGACCTTTAATATAAGAAAGAGGTACATATTTTATCTTTTTTTAACCCATTAAAACTCACATACTAAAGAAAATGCAAACTAAAAAGTTAAAGCATTCTGTAGTGGTACAGCAAATATATCTGTTTGTGAAACACCTTGTCTCGGGAACATTGATCTCTAAATAATCTGTTGTACTATGGCCCCATATAGATATGACATAACTGTGAAGTTGCAGCTCACCTTTCAACAGATAGCTGTTAGTTCTGTTACAAATATTTGACGTTAAAAGATTTATACAATGGAACCTGATGTTATAAATATACTTCTATACTGTGGAATTCCTGTAAGAGCCAGCCATTCTGGTCATTGCAGACCAGCCTAGTTTGTAGTGTATATTTTCTGTCTAATGCTAGAAAAAGGTCATTTGAGTTTTCCACTGTCAACAAACATATTATCATAATAATCCTTAACATTCCCAAGCTCTAGTCCAAACAAGTGTTTGTTATTACTTTAGTATTTTCTGATGATAAAAAGGGAACAGTGAATTACCGTGAATCATGTCCTGATGCTATTAGTGCATGCATCTCAAGAGAAGAAATATAAGTACTCAGGGTGTTGGACCTGCTAGTGAGGTAAGGTACTCGCGCTGAGTTTACTGTTGTACATGTTGAACCCATCGTGAATTGATTGTTGAATGAGCTTAAGTATATATGTGGTGAAACATATATATGTTTTGAATGGGGTAAATAATTTTTTTGAGCCTGAATGTCCTTTTTTACTACACCCAGACACCTGCATTTTTTATTACCTTTATGTCCCCAGAGTATGTGTTCTCCACCCTCACTATAAGTGTTTGTTCATTTCTGCCAAGTTTGATGATCAGTAGCTTCACTGGGCAACATTATCACACCAACTTTTTTTTTTTTTTTTTTATAGCCCAAACCCACCTACAGATTTTAGGCCAGTGCACAACTGCACACATCTCTGGTTAGATGTAACATTGTATGCTGCTTCTTTGAGTTAAGGTACTGTTACTGCTGTTTCTGCTTGCAGTTTCTTATTCTCTTGAGGGTCATTCCAAGGGTGTCATCAGCTCTTTTCCTATGGCCCTGACTACTTGACCCCCTCTGGGGCATTCTCTGAAAGCAGTTGGTAATCTGACTTGCTCTTTTCTACAAGCTGAGGAACTGAACTAAATAGAACTTCATCACCCCCAGAGGCTTTGTTTGTTTACCGAGACTTCACTAGCAACTGATTTGCATTAAGCCAAATGACACCTTCTATTCTGCCAGGTTATTCATCCTTTTCTTGTGCTCTCAAATATAAAAGAATAAAGTTTAGCTATTACATTTTATAAAGTAACATACCTTAAAAGCCACAGCCTATTCAGATGGTGGTATATAATGGAGTATGTGTGCTGATTCCTCTGTGTTGCTAGGAGAGGCTGAATCCACAAATGATTGTTTGAGAATGAGAAAACCGAATTGTTTGTGCATATGTCTTGCATTATTGTGGGAGAATGGTTACCTATTGACTGTATTCCAATATAACATTTATTAATCATTTAATGTAGAAAATAGTGGCTTACTAGATGTCTAGTTATACTTCCACATGTAACCCATTTGTAGATTTCATATTCGTTTCAGCAGGAATAGTTATATAAGATTCCTGTGAGTGTATGTTTTAATTGAGAATGTTGGATAAGTAGCAAATTATCCTGGGTTCTCTATTTATATTTGTCATATTAAGTGCTGTTGTGTCACGTACACCTCACGACGTAGATAGCTTTACTGCCTTGCAGCTTAGGGGTCTATGGTGTTATTACAGCCAGGGCACTAAATGCTTGTGTGGGTTTCCTCTAGTTACTTATGTTTTTGCAGTGTGGGAGGAAACAAAACCAGTTAACTGGTTCCAGATAAATCCAGGCCTTTTTATGTTAAAGTATGTAGTTTCCAAAGCTACAGGGAACCACAACCGTGCTTTACTGTTGCCTGCAGATATTCCTCCATGTATTGTTCGCCAGCTCTTTGATGGCAGACTGCTTACTGTTGGAGCTCAATAAGCTATTTGAGTAAAGGATAATAGTGTTAAGTCTCTAATGGCTTAATATATTGCAAAAGTTCTAGTAAACCATAGCAAGGAACCAGCAGGTGGTATTGATTGGTCATTTGTTTGAACTCAGACATTTCTTACTGCTTATTTAGTTGCTCCTGGAACCCCAGCTTAGGGCGAAGACACACAGAGCTACTAAGTAGCAGCTACTTGTCACGGCTACTAACCCCCCAAAATTACCCTGTCATAGACAATACTTAGAATTGCCTCTGCTAAAACACACGTAGAGACTAAAACAAATGTAGAGACGATTATCAGTAAATGATCAGCATTGTTTGTTTTAGTAGCTTCTACTAGTAGCTTCATGTGTCTTCACCCTTATTTATTAGCCATCCTAAGGGCTCTGGCACACGGGGAGATTAGTCGCTCGCAAATCGCCGAAAAAGCCTCGCAAATCTTTTTCGGCGATCTCCCGAAATCGCGCCGCCGCGTGTGCCATCCCACCCGGCGACTTACATTTTCGCCGGTGGGATGGCAGGGGAAGGCAACTCGGGGAGATTAGTCGCCCGCGAACAGGGAGTTTTGTCGCGGGCGACTAATCTCCCCGTGTGCCACAGCCCTAAAAGTCATTCAGACTTGCTTAATATCTAATATATATTTTTCCATATGTCTGTAAACTTGTGGTGAGCTAATGGAGGCTTTGGTCAATTTATGTACTTCAAATTGGGGGTTAAAATATAAGTTTGTAAACCACTGCAATAGGGCTATGAAAACTTGGTGTGCACTGGTTGAGAATAATGTAATTTCAAGTAATGTTAAATTTCTGCCTTTAAACCAGACATACATCAAGGTCAGTCAAGGACCAATTCCAGCCAGATTTAACCAGTCTTTTGATTGTTTGCTTTTTCCTGATGAAATAATTATCAGTGCATACAAAGATTTTATCTCAACTGGCGTCAACTAGTCAGGTTCTGCATGTAAGCATTTAAATCCACCTGTCACTGTTCCCTATGAGATCTCAAAACAGTCTTTTTTGAAGATGGTTGACTCACAAGGCAATTTTCTCAAAATGTAAGGTTGTTCCAGGTTGCTTCCCAGTGTCCTGGAATAGAAGTTTGGTCATAAGGGCTTGTACTGCAGTTGTTGAGAAGTGTTTTGGCAACAGTCCTAGCTTAAAGGCAATTTGCAGTATTTCTTTTTAGCAGTCCCTAAAGGTGGCTGTACATGGTAAGATTTGCTTGTTTGGTGAGGTCGCAAAATATTTCCCCCCGATATGCCCACCTCGAATGGTCGATATTCTGCTAATTTGATCGTTTGACACTAGTGCCCCCGATCTGGCAAAAAAATATAAAAAATGATCAGGATTTTCTATTTTTGTAGTCGTGGCAAGTAACTGCTACTAGTAGCTCTGAGTTTCTTCACTCTTAAAGACCCGAATTGTCAACTGGGCCGTGTATGGCCACCTTTAGATTGTGTTCTCTGTTTGTAAATAGATATGAGATTTATTGTCCGGAAACCTATTATGCAGAGTCCTATAAAAGTAAGCTTTGTTTAATTGTTCAGCTTTTTCAGTGTTTCAAAGACGGTAACATTGTCCCCCAACTTCATTTTAGCTTGCAGTGAAGCCCATGCCATATAGCCTGTTATTTAATTGAATGTCAGTGTTTTCTGGCCAAAATCCACCTTTGGCTTCAGAGTTGCAAAATTCCATTCAAGTAAACAACACTGTACAGGCACATTTGGGCACTTTAGTGCTGGTTAAAAGAACAGCATGTGCCATTGACTTTAACGTTCATAAGTTTAGTAGCATTAAGGCATTGTGCTTCAGGGAAAAACATTTGAAATACCCCATTTCCTTAACATTCTGAATAATGGCTCTCGCCTCCAGGATGCCCCAACTTTTACCCTTTTTCTCACTTACCTGCCCCTGCTTTGTGGTGTCATTGCTTGGAATTTTTTGGAACTGTGTAAATTTAGGGGCCCAGTAACTAGAAACAGTAACAATAATGTGCTAATAAGTCAATATTTTAATTGGGGGGGTCAGTGGAGTTTATACGTAAGTTACATTCGTTTCATGGAGAGTAACACATGTTTTTTCATAAATTATGCAAATTGCATAAGCATAGGGGCCCAGTGATGTTGCTGTGGGGCCAAGTAACCAGTCATTCCCCTGCTGGAAAGTTAGTAGGAGATGCTCATATAATTTAGTAAATAGATCCCAATATAAACAGCTGATGTTACTATATAATATGCAGTTCATATAAATAGTTAAAAGGAATAATGAATGTGCTAATATGTCAGTCAGTTCATGGGACAGGGGAAGGAGAAGGAAAGGTAAAAATCGTAAGATTGTAATCGCTTACCTTTTACCCCGGGCTGGTGCTCCTGTTAGGGGAAAACTGCACCAACCAAGGGTAGCTGTGAGTCTCCTCTTTCTTCTGTCTTCTGAATCCCAGGGCCGGCACATGTGCAATAGAGTGAGAAAGACGACTTTTTTGTTAAAGTTCCGCTATTCACTCTACTGCGCATGCGCTAATAGCACAGAGAAGATAGAGGAGGTAGAGGAGTCACTCTCTTGCAGTTTCCTCCGGGATGGTGCGGTTTTCTTCTCACAGGGGAAACCAATCTGAGGTAAAAAGTAAGTGATTATAGTCACTAGGGGGTACCTACGTTTGGCAGCCCCCAGTGATTTTTACCTTTCCTTCTCTTTTAAGTTGTTAATTCATTGGTGGTCAGTGAAGTTTGTCCCTGCAAAGCTTCTCTGCATTGCCTTTTACTTGATACCCAAACTACTTTCTAGGCAAGTTACATAGGTTTGTAGGCAGTTTTTGTGGAAGTTGCATAAGTTTTGGAGTAACTTTATATATAACTTACACAATTTGCATAACTTGTGCGGAGTGACCAGGCCCCTTTACAGAAGAAAAAATTCACGGGTTTCGGCACAATATCCCCTCTCCCCCCAATGGCGGTCCTGCTCACCTCTAACGGCTCAATGTCCCATATTCCATAGCCATTATATTTTAACTTGGTAAAGTGTTTATGCATATCTTTTGCTAAAATGTTTACACTTCCATATAATGGGCAGTATGGGATGTATTCACTGGTTAAAACATTAGCTCTCAGTACTTTGATTTGCATCTTAAGTTTTATTTTAATCAGTGTTAAGAGTTACACCTCCTGTAAAAAGGTTACATAAAATAAATTGCTGGATTAGCGTAACCTAATCCGTGTACCCTCTCACTTTACAGAGTTTGGATTGGAAAGTAATATCAGAATTTGGCTACTGCTTTTGCTCTTCAGCATTCCCTGTTTTGTTTTAGCAAGAAATTAAAGGAACAGTAACACCAAAAAATTTATATATTTAAAAGAAATTAAACTATAATGTACTGCTGCCCTGCACTGGTAAAAGTTTTGTGTTTGCTTCAGAAACACTACTAGAGTTTATATAAACCCTGGTGTGTAGCCATGGGGGCAGCCATTCAAAAGAAGAAAAGGCACAGGTTATATAGCAGCTAACAGATAAACCCTGTAGAATACAATGGTGTCTTATCTGTTATCTGCTATGTAACCTGTTCCTTTTCTCCTTTTTTCCAGCTTGAATGGCTGCCCCCATGGATTCACAGCAGCTTATGTATATAAACTATAGTAGTGTTCCTGAAGCAAACACCCCAGTTTTACCAGTGCAGGGCCACAGTACATTATATTTCAATTACTTTAAAACACTTTCATTTTTTGGTGTTACTGTTCTTTTAAACTTGTGGTGCTTAGATCATTCGACCCTTGTTTAGATTGTACATTGCTTCTTTGTGCAGTGGAAGGTAAACTGACATGTAGCTTTAAACAGTCATGTGCAGAGACTGCAACTAAACTGGTAAAGGAGATGGAAGATTTCAGCTATGAGGTGAGACTCTCAGGGTTGGGGTTGTTTTGTCTGAGAAAGGTGCTTGCGAGGGGACATGATTACTCTGTACATGATTTCTTTTGGTAATGCCTTTAAGAGGGGCCTGGATTTGTTCTTGAACAAGGATAGTATCCAAGGCTATTGTGATACTAATATCTACAGTTAGTATTAGTGGTTGTATTTATAGTTTATGTATATGTTGGTATTGATTGGTAAGTATAGGTCATTTGCTGGGTCTACTTGGAAAGGTTGAACTTGATGGACTCTGGTCTTTTTTTCAACCCTATGTGAGGGCAGGGGTACACAGGGAGATTAATCTCTGTGAGACACATCTTCGTTGTTGCGGGCGACTAATCTCCCTGCAACGCCATCCCACTGGCTAGAATGTAAATTGCCGGTGGGATGGTATACCCGGCGCCGTGATTTGCCAAAGTTGCCTTGAGAGGAAACTTCGGGCAACTTCGGCAAATCGCAGCACCATGTATGCCATCCCACCGGCGATTTACATTCTAGCCGGTGGGATGGCATTGCGGGGAGATTAGTCGCCCATTAAACATGCTGCCTGTGGCACATGGCAGTGAGAATTCCTAAATGGAGTACTGTTACAGGTAAATACCATATCTTTCCAGAGACAATTCAAGTGTTTTGTTTGATTGGAAATCATGCTCAAGAGTTGTCAAGAATACTTGAGTTGCAGTACTATTAAAGTCTCTGTGAGAACCATTTGCAAACGCAAATTATTTTTGCAGGGGTTTTTATGATTTAGAAAATTTAAACTAGAAGAAATTATATATAGCCAGCAACAAAAACATTTCTAGAGTTAGTCTGGCACAACAAAACAGAGTTTTTGGGTATCAGTACCCTCTGCTTCTCAATGTATAATATATTTACAATGTGGGGATATTGTTCTTATAGGTCAGTATGCCATTATTTACAAGTTTATGTATGGCCTTTATTGTTCCAACTGCTTCATAGGTTAAGTTTTTAGATTTTTATTTAAGCTAACGAAAAAATGCCTGAAGGCCACCCATTCCACTTTCTATTAACATAAATAGTAACTGCCTGACACAGGAAGTACAGATGGTTCTTGCATGTACGGCAAACTTGGACAATATTGGGGGACCACAGTGGTGCAGTTTGAGAGGGGCAAATGAGATGTTTTCAGGGGTGCTTACTTATATAAATACGTTTCATCCTCCTTTAAAGTTAAATTATACAAAAAAAACTTATTTGGTCTAATAAACGAATTTCAGTGCCGGATTGTGTGAGGAGCTCTATCCACCATCACAGTTTCCCTTTAAATAAAGTTTTACCTGTGCCATAGGGAAGTTTCCAATACTGTATAAATACATCATCTAAAATCTTGTGTTGCCATCCATAAATCTGCGTCGCAAACTGGTGATAAGTTATTTTAGCTTTTTCATCTAATATTTTATTAAACAGGTACACACAGGAAAATGGTTCCCAACGGATCTTTAAATTTTGAAGATGAACAGTTTATTGAGTCGTCTGTGGCTAAATTAAATGCCTTACGCAAAAGCGGACAGTTTTGTGATGTAAAACTACAGGTATTGTGCATTCACATTTGTAAATAACAAATTATTTTCAAGCATATGTTTGATGGGACCTTGTGACTGTAGTAGACCCTGTGTTTGCACAGATACATTTATTACCAGTGTTATGGTGTGTTAATGTCAGCTTTTCATTCGTTTACTTTTTTTTTTTTTTTTTGCAGAGCAGATCTTTGAATGTAGCTGAACTGAAAAGCTATATCTATCTGTATATCAGGCAAGGGCACATAGGGTGATTAAACACTTGAAAATTCCTTGCCATTGCCCAAAATACAAATTGTCACTTGTATGCTGCTCATCCCGCAAAAAAGCCAGGGCAATGGCAAGGTATTTTCAGGCATTTTGTAATCGGGTGCGAAACCACTCCATGTGCCATTCCCCTTTTGCATAATGGAAAAACTTAATTACATGTAATTTATTTTAATACATTTATATTGGAAAGTTGCTTAGAATTACATTTTGTCATTATCCCAAAAATGGGTAATTTCATACTGTAGGAATTTTCTTATTGTACTTAATACTAACACCTCTGTTGCAATCCCAGAAAATTACGTGACACTGGATAAGACTGTTGACATAGTATTCAAAATGTTTATATACTTTAACGCTAAATCCAAATGCTTATATGGTGTTTGATTTCATGTTAAACTAATAAAAACTGCAAATTAAAAAAAAAATAATTACAAAATAACACCTGTAGTATGTAATTCTTTAATCAAACTGTATATGTGATTTTATATGCAATATCCATTGGGTATTAAATACAACTGCAAGTGGTCTGTTTGCATTTCTGATTTATCCTAATTTGTGTTTTCAATCCTTGAAGGTCTGCGGCCATGAGATGCTGGCACACAGAGCAGTTCTTGCCTGTTGCAGCCCCTTCTTATTTGAAATTTTTAACAGTGACGGTGAATCTCATGGTATTTCCCTTGTCAGATTTGATGACTTAAATCCAGACGCTGTTGAAGTCTTATTAAATTATGCGTATACATCTCAGTAAGTAAGAAACATTTGTGCGTAATTCAAAAAATTCTGGAAGCGAAACTGTTTATATTGGTTTTGGCTTTTATTTACAGAGCATGTGGGAACGAGGTCAAAGTTAGAGAGACCTGTAAAGGAGAATAGAAGTGTGCAAGGCTTTTTGGGGAATTGAGTCTACCAGAGAGCAGGACATAAGGCTGTTAATAGCAATTACATTTAAAAATACTGTAACTTTTAAAATCCTTAATTATCTGTAATGTGTATTGAAAAGTTGCTTAGAATTAACTTTTTCTTTCATCATGCAAAATGTATTTATCTTTTTGTATTTGAGTGTAGTTTCCCCTTAACACTTAGGGCACCTAGCTGTTTTGACTGTGGTTGAGCATTTTTGCTCATATTTACTTGTATCTACTTCCTGAATGTCTGATAAGGTACGTTACATAAAATACTACTACACACATTGACAGGTGTAGTTTTGACCAACGCTGTTTCGCACCCAGTGTTCATTTGCATTAGGGTCTGTGAACTTTAGAGACACACTGTAGGTTTGCCAACTTATGACCATAACCTTTAGAAGAAAAACTATTTTATAAATATCTTTTAACCCTTTTACTGCCAGCCATTTTGGTCAAAGCGGAACTTGTATTGCCAGACAGTTTTTGAACATTTTGCACTGTTTCACTTTAGGGGCCTTTCCTCGGGGGGACTTTTAGTTTACCAAGGAAAACAATATATCGTTTTTTTCAGAACAACCTAAGCTTTCAAAATATGGTAGAATTTTTGTGTAATTCCAATTCTGTAACAAGATATAGGCTTCTAAATGTCTAAAAATGCAAAAAAAAAATCAAATTTTCCATAATATAATCACACATACTAGAAACAAAAATTATTTTATGCACGAATATACAACTGATTTGGAAAGTCCCATGTCTCCTGAACGTGCCAATACCAAATATATATAGTTTTATGGAGATTTCTCACTTGTATAGGTCAAAAACTCCCAGCAGTACATTACCAAATTCCCAAAGCACTGCTCCAAAAAAACTGCATACTTTGGATTTCAAGGCCAAAATTCCACTAACAGAAGGTTTATCCCAGAAAATTGTACATTTTTGGAAAGAACAGATTCTGGGGAATACAGAATAGGCACAACTGTCTGTCTACTCCAAACTATCAAGTCGCAATGCTTTCCTAAAGTTATTGGTTTTTATCAAAATTTGTGATTTTTTTTAAAAATCGCTTCAAAGCTTCTAGTCTATAGTATCTTATCTCCTACAGGTCATAAAGGCCTGGGGTCCACTGAACAGTTTGATGCCCAATATGTATAGGTTTACCTAAGTATGTGGCATGTAGGGGCCCCAATGTGAACATACCCCATATGAACTGTCATTTCTGTCATTTCAGCTTCTGCAAAATCAACACATTTACATCATTATATGTGGGATGAAGCTAGTAAAAAGTACGCTCACCCCAGAAAGTCATATATTTTTGGAAAGTACACATTCCCCCGAATCTAAAATGGGTACCCATGTCTTTCTACTCCAAAGTACCAAGCCGCACAGCTTTTCTAAAGTTAGCAATTTTGATGACATTTCCAAAAATCCCCTCAAAGCTTCCATTTTGAAGCATCTTATCTCCCACATAGCATTAGGTACCAAGATAAAACACCCTGAATTTGAACGCCAGGGGTCCACTGAACAGTTTGATGCCCAATATGTATAGGTTTACCTAAGTATGTGGCATGTAGGGGCCCCAATGTGAACATACCCCCATATATACTGTCATTTCTGTCATTTCAGCTCATGCAAAATCAACACATTTACATCATTATATGTGGGATAAAGCTACAAAAAAGTACGCTCACCCCAGAAAGCCATATATTTTTGGAAAGTACACATTCCCCCGAATCTAAAATGGGTACCCATGTCTTTCTACTCCAAAGTACCAAGCCGCACAGCTTTTCTAAAGTTAGCAATTTTGATGACATTTCCAAAAATCCCCTCAAAGCTTCCACTTTGCAGCATCTTATCTCCCACATAGTGTTAGGTACCAAGATAAAACACCCTAAATTTGAACGCCAGGGGTCCACTGAACAGTTTGATGCCCAATATGTATAGGTTTACCTAAGTATGTGGCATGTAGGGGCCCCAATGGGAACATACCCCCATATGATCTATCATTTCAGCTCCTGCAAAATCAACACATTTACATCCTTTATGTGGGATAATGCTACAAAAAAAGTACATTCACCCCAGAAAGCCATATATTTTTGGAAAATACACATCCCCCCGAATCTATAATGGGTAAATATTTCTTATTGCTACAAAGTACCAAGCTGTAAAGCTTTCCTAAGTTTGCAGATTTATATGACATTTTCGAAAATCGCATAAAAATGTTGCAATTTGCCGCATTTATCTCTCACAATTTCTTGATAAAGATCAGATAAAGACAAATCACCCCAAAAAGGAACACCAGAGGTCTACTGAACAGTTTGATGCCCAATATGCATAGATATACCAAAGTCTGCGGTATGTACTGAACCCAAAATGAAAATAGCGCATAAGGATTTCTCGCCTGCCAGCTCAGCTTTTGCACACAGAGCCCCCTGTCAGTGTATTATGTGCCAAAACTTCCCCTAACCATACAGTGACCCCCACAAAACCATATATTTTTGGAAAGTACACATTCTGACAAATCCAACAAGGGTAAAGAGTCCTTTCTACACCAAAGTACCAATCTGCAGAGCTTTCCTAAAGTTATTGGTTTTTATGACATTTCAGAAAATTGCCTAAAAATGTTGCAATTTGTCACATTTATCTCACACAATTTCTTGCGTACAAAGGCAAATCACCCCCAATAGGAACACCAGAGGCCTACTGAACAGTTTGATGCCCAATATGCATAGATATACCAAAGTCTGCGGTATGTACTGAACCCTAAATGAAAATAGCGCATAAGGATTTCTCGCCTGCCAGCTCAGCTTTTGCACACAGAGCCCCCTGTCAGTGTATTATGTGCCAAAACTTCCCCTAACTATACAGATCCCCCACAAAACCATATATTTTTGGAAAGTACACATTCTGACAAATCCAACAAGGGTAAAGAGTCCTTTCTACACCAAAGTACCAATCTGCAGAGCTTTCCTAAAGTTATTGGTTTTTATGACATTTCAGAAAATTGCCTAAAAATGTTGCAATTTGTCACATTTATCTCACACAATTTCTTGCGTACAAAGGCAAGTCACCCCAAATAGGAACACCAGAGGTCTACTGAACAGATTGATGCCCAATATGCATAGATATACCAAAGTCTGCGGTATGTACTGAACCCTAAATGAAAATAGCGCATAAGGATTTCTCGCCTGCCAGCTCAGCTTTTGCACACAGAGCCCCCTGTCAGTGTATTATGTGCAGTAACCCCCCCTAACTATACAGTGACCCCCAGAAAACCATATATTTTTGGAAAGTACACATTCTGATGAATTCAAAATAGGTAAAGTTATTTTTGTACACCAAAGTTACACCTGGCAAAGCTACGCTAAAAACAGATCAGGAACACTTATAAAGGGATAAAATGTGATAAAACCACAAAAATTGTGCAAATCAGTGAAACAACAAAATAAGTTACATGACAGTGTAATTAGTGGCCAGAATATCTGATCCAATAGTTACGCTGTCAAAATAAACAGTTTTTAGGTAAAAGAAAATAAAAACAAAGTGGTAAAATGAAAAAAAAAAAAAAAGCAAAACAAAAAAAAACCAAAGTGTTTGTGTATACATGTGTGTACATGTGTAAAAGTTGTGTGATAGTGTGTAAGTGTGTATATGAGTGTAAATAAGTGTATAAAAGTGTGAAAAATGAAAAAAAAAAAAATAAAAAAATGCTAAAATGTGTGCTGTAAGTGTGTATAAATGTATGTAAATGTGTGTAAATGCAATAAAAAAAAAAAGTCCTTACCTGTTCCTGAAGACCCGATCGCCTCCTTCCTCATTTGGGCCGGCGCTGGGGGAGAGGGAGGAAGCAGCAGATGCGATGCGATCGCGTCTGCTGCTTCCTGGAGGGTCCTGCGAGCGATCGGCTCGCAGGACCCTGATGACAGCCCCCCTGGCACATTGCCCAGGGGGGCTGTCATTGTTAGAAGCCCTCTGCAGCGGCGGCACATGCCGCCGCTGCAGAGGGCAGCGCTTAAACGCCAACGACGTATGAGACACGTTGTTGGCGTTTAAGCCCTTTTACTGCCAGCACGTATGCCATACGTGCTTGGCAGTAAAAGAGTTAAGTGTAGTGGCTGTCAGCAGTAAAAGGTCCCCATACACAGGCCGATTCTAGCTGCCGATATCTGTCTATTAGACCGATTGAGCAGCTAATCGGCCCATGTATGGGCACTACCGACGGGCCTGGCCGACCGATATCTGGCCTGAAATCGGGCAGGTTAAAAGATGTAGTCGGTTCGGGGACCGCATCGGCTCATTGATGCAGTCCACGAACCGACTTTTCCTATACCAGTCATTATAATTCGATCGTTTGGCCCCAGCCCATAGGAGGGGGTATCGGGAGAAGATCTTCTCGCTTGGCGACATCTGAAGGTGTATGGGCACCTTTAGAATAGAATCTGCCGACTCGGTTTTGTTTTGTTTTAGCACTTTTATTAATTGTTGGTTTTTATTTTAGGCTTAAAGCGGAGACAGACCTTGTTAAAGATGTATACTCTGCAGCAAAAAAGCTTAAGATTGATCGAGTAAAACAGGTAATTGTTTTCTGAAAGAATATACATATTTAAGTAAATATTACATTCAGTTGTGGCAAGCTTTGTGCACACACAGTGGCTGGTCCTGCAAAGAAGCCATCAGGATGTTACTGTTCATATGTTTGTAGAACTCATTGCTTGTATAGTGCATGTTAGAAATGCAGAAGTGGCTTGAAGTGCAGATTGAGACTTAAGCCACAGGCTGTTGTCGCTTCCATTAATCTTTGCTTATCCATACATATATGTAAAAAATGCTGATGCACACCAGGAAAATTATATCAAAAAAAAGATACTTAGTTTATTTAGATCGACGTTTCGGTCCTCACCCGGTCCCGGGTGAGGACCGAAACGTCGATCTAAATAAACTAAGTACTGTATCTCTTTTTTGATAAAATTTTCCTGGTGTGCATCAGCATTTTTTACATATTTGCATTGTTTATCTGATTTGCACCCAGGTTGTTATCCCTATAAGTGTGTGCCTCAGCCTTTTTCTATATCTATATATATATATATATATATATATATATATAGATATATAGATATATAGATATATAGATATATAGAGAGAGAGATATATAGAGATATATAGAGATATATAGAGATATATAGAGATATATAGAGATATATAGAGATATATAGAGATATATAGAGATATATAGAGATATATAGAGATATATATAGTGACATGCTGAATGCCTGTACATGCAATTTTGGGGGGAATTAGCAACGGTAGGCAGGCAGGCAGGCATGCAGAGGATCTGGAGCATAGAGACAGGGACACCAAGTCTTCAGGCAAAACTCAGGTTTATTAAGGGCCAGTTCTTCCCAACAGAAACATAAAGACATAAGTTCATAAACAGTTCAGTGTTATGATATGTCCCTCCTTCAGGGTTCTCACCTTCCAGGGTTGGTTCCACACTCTGGAACACTCAGGCTTCACAGTAAGCCTTGCTGAGCCCTCTCAGCACTCATCCATTTGGTCAGAACTCCCTCTGCTTCCTGGCAGTGGCAGGAGGCACCCCCAGCTCCTCTGGGAGTTCCTAACACAGGCAGCCCTCCTGCTCTGTGCCCTGCTATGAGAGTCACCTTCACACAGTCCCGGTTCAATTCCAACTCTGTGTAAATCATACAGCCATTTTATTGGCTGCTCACCTGCAGCCTAATGAGGCAGCTCCCCACAGCTGGCCAAATCAAACCTTAAAGGAGATTTGCTCCAACACAGCATTACCTGCTGTAAAACCAGGCATTTTACCTTGGGCCATTTGTATCCCACCTTAAACACTGGTGGAAATACACCAAATAAGGACCTTTCCCATTGCATCTCTCACATATCCCCCCCCTTTGTTTTGACCCAGGGGCGAAACACCTTGCAACCCCATTAGAAACTCTCTTTCTCTTAAGTTTTCCCCCTAGAGTTCTATCATTGGAATTGAACACATGTGTTTCTATGGGAGAAGCCACACACACTTTCTTCTCCTGACACTCCTCAAATGGGGAAGAAACAATGGGCAGACTTGTACCCATACTGTCAGACACACATGCCTCCCCATCTTTGTCACAATCATGCACACTCTGCATTTTATACTCAATCTCAGTTTCAAAACCTACAGGGGGCTTTCCTTCAGCCTGCAACACTGGGTTTTCTTGCAAATGTTTGTCTTTGCCTTCAAGCTCTTGCTCACCAGATGCACCCTGCCCTCTGGTAGCATTTGCTACTTCTTGCACACTGTCTTGTGTCACACAGCTTGGCACACACTCAGTGTTCACATCCAGCACACATTTTGGCTCATTTGGATTAACACTCTATGCCAGACTCACATTTTCTGTGTGAACATCTCCTTCCACAGCATTTGGCAAAGACCTCATTACTTTGCCTTTAAGACATTCCGCAGTCACTTGATTCATCACAAGGTTCTCACTGCAGACAGAATCTGAGGTGCCCAGAACCTCACAGCACTGATTAGGAGGAAGTTTCAAAGCAACTCCACTTTCCTCCACAGTCATTCCATCTGACTTACTCTCATTGGCAATGTGGCTGCCAATTATCTCAGAACACTCAGTCCCCTTTTCACACAAAACCTGACACTCAGTCAGCTCAACCCATTCACCTGTATCAACTTGCTCACCCAACTGCAGGTCATTTGTCTCTCTCAGCTGGGCCAACGCAGCCGCTGCCTTCACAAATGCACAATTGTCTGCAGTATGACCTAGGGCATAGCAAAAGGTGCAATTTACCAGTTCCACTTTGCACACACACTCAGACAAGTCATACATGGTGCAGGTCTTGTCTTTCACCTCACCTTTAAGGCACTCCCAGGTGGACTCACAACCACACAACAGGGAGACATTCTCACTTTGCATTAACCCTTCAGGTAGCAAAGCACACTTTTCAGTAATGACATTTTCCTCTCCAGCACATTGTGTTTCCACTCTCACACAATTCAGCTCACTGGAGACTAGTTCAGTGGCTGACACATCCTCACACACAGAATCAGGAGGTAGTTTTACCTTTTCCTCATTTACCTCCTCAGACACACCGTCTGGCTTACCACCATTCACTGCAATGTTACCATTTCTCAGTTCAACATTTCCAACAGCTCTGTTCACACACACAGCTTGACCTTTAATAAGTGCAGGAAGTTCCCCTGACTTCTCACTGAACACACTTTCAAGTGCCTTACTGCCCCAGCACTCCTTATAGGCTTCTAGTGACCTTTGCATTGCTGCATATACAGGACAGGTAGCAGTAACATGCCCAGTACCATAACAGTGGGTGCATCTTTCCCTTTCAATTAGTTCAGTCAATTTAGCTATAGCAGTTGACAGAGATTGCTCATTAGTACACTCATCCCCTTTAAGACTTTCAGGAGATGAGCTGCAGTAGGGCAACAAAGAGTTACTCTCAACACATGGCTTTAACCCTTTGTTCACTGAAGAACTTGAGCACACTCTGCTCAGCAGTTCTACATGCTCTTATTTGCATCAGTTGCAACATCTTTTTGCAACAAAGCCGCACAATCATTACCATTCACACTGGTAACATTTTGGTCTGTTTTATCAGACTCAGAGCAGTTTACACTCACTGCATCAGTCACACGTGCTAGGGACACCTTTACATTGGGGGGCACCCCTACTCCCTTTACCTCAGGCACAACATTGGTACATTTCTTACTTAAGAAATCTTCTTGCAGATACTCCTTCTCTGCATTCAGGTGTTTCCCACTGTGAATTACCTCATTCACGCTCTCTAGGGGAACATTAATACCAGGGGTCACCCCTAAACTTTGTATGATGGGGGTTACCTCACACCCCACAGTCACACTTTTCACATTTGGACATTTCACAGCAAAGTTACAATTAACATTTTGCATAGAACAAACAGTATTAACCCATTGATTTGATTGCTCCTCAACCAAAACTTTGTCATTCCCCCATAACTCCCAGAATAGGGGAAAGTCTGTTCCCAGAACCAACTCCTCATTACGGTTACTGGAAACCACAAGGGTGTGACCAACTGTCCCTTGTGTTGTTTCAAAAGTCAGACATACAGTTGTCTTCTTGCAGTCCTCTTGCATCTCGGGGACCTCCTGCGGTGAAAGAACATAGAGCAGCAGTTCTTGCCACGCCACAGACACAGTGAAGTTGGCATCCAGTGTAACCCACAATGGAATCCCATTCACTTTAACTTCCACCAATTTTTCAACCGTCCCTTTAAGAGACACAGCGCACTCTGGCCATGCACTTAACTCTTGCTGTACCTCAGCTCCCAGGACCTTGCCTTTAATTAAAGAGTCCCAGTCTTTTACCCCACCAGCATATTGTTCCCTTTCCACCACCCCTTTAAGAACAGTCTTACCATTTCTGTAGGGCATACACTCTGGAACTGCTGTGGGTAAACTCTGGCCAACCTCTCCAGACCAGACCGTGAAACCAGCATAGCCACGCTCCTTGGCATGCTGCACTTGTGCCACCTTTACAGGCTCCAACCTTGGGGCACCATCTCTTTGGCCTTTTCCAAAACCTCTTTGGAATGCTTTTCCTGGCTTGCATCCAGATGAAGCGACCACCTTTGCCACTCGCGAAGTCTCCGTCACTTCCTTTGCCATCTGTTGCAAGTCCACACACCGCTGTTGCAGAAACTTGGCATTAAACCACTGCTGCCAGTCTCGCAGCTCTTGTAGCACCCTGCTACGCTCACTTTTTGGCTGTGGGTGTCTCAACATACTCCCCCACATACTTTTGCCTTCAGCAAACTAGTCCCTCACTGGTGCCATTTTGTCTCAGTCTCTTAGGGAAACGCTCACTAGCCCTTTAAATGTGTATGTCTCTTTAACAGCTCCTTAGTGCCCGCATCCTCCACCATATGTGACATGCTGAATGCCTGTACATGCAATTTTGGGGGGAATTAGCAATGGTAGGCAGGCAGGCAGGCATGCAGAGGATCTGGAGCATAGAGACAGGGACACCAAGTCTTCAGGCAAAACTCAGGTTTATTAAGGGCCAGTTCTTCCCAACAGAAACATAAAGACATAAGTTCATAAACAGTTCAGTGTTATGATATGTCCCTCCTTCAGGGTTCTCACCTTCCAGGGTTGGTTCCACACTCTGGAACACTCAGGCTTCACAGTAAGCCTTGCTGAGCCCTCTCAGCACTCATCCATTTGGTCAGAACTCCCTCTGCTTCCTGGCAGTGGCAGGAGGCACCCCCAGCTCCTCTGGGAGTTCCTAACACAGGCAGCCCTCCTGCTCTGTGCCCTGCTATGAGAGTCACCTTCACACAGTCCCGGTTCAATTCCAACTCTGTGTAAATCATACAGCCATTTTATTGGCTGCTCACCTGCAGCCTAATGAGGCAGCTCCCCACAGCTGGCCAAATCAAACCTTAAAGGAGATTTGCTCCAACACAGCATTACCTGCTGTAAAACCAGGCATTTTACCTTGGGCCATTTGTATCCCACCTTAAACACTGGTGGAAAAACACCAAATAAGGACCTTTCCCATTGCATCTCTCACAATATCTATATATAGATATATATCTATATAAGATATATATATATATATATATATATATATATATCTCTATATCTCTATATCTCTACATCTCTATATCAAAATAAAACAGCCAGCACCAAGGGTCTTTGTGTTTCAAAAAATCTCTTTGTGTATTATAATTGCATGTACAACCAATGTTTCGGTCCCTTTTGGGACCTTTTTCAAGGTGCAAATACATACAGCGACTCGGTTTAAATAGCCTCCTCCCATGAATCCAGGGAGGGCCAGTGACATATGCACATTAACCCCATAGTGACCATTAATACCATATACCAATTATATATTTTATAAAAGTGCATTCATACTTCATAATAAATCTGTTGCACATATTCAATACCCCAATCTAGTTAAAACTGCAACGATATTAAACAGCATACATGTGTATAAAATTGCCCCCACATCTATAAATACTCGTGCAACATTGTATATTATGTGAACATTATGTGAACCATATAAAGTGCAATTTTGCTAAATTAGTAAAATTTAAAAACAATACATGACTATGCACAGTTTCCTATGTCCATGGTCCCAAAGTTTCCCATATTATTAACCCATTGACTCCTATTCGTACAATATATATATAATATATATATATATATATATATATATATATATAATGTGTGTGTGTGTGTTTGTATATGGGTTTTTTTTGGTATCTGTTTCTATTTTGTAGTGTTTGGTACCTTGTTATATCATATAAAAATATTTGCTCTTTACGTAAAATTGAAGCCTTGCATTTATCCCCTGCCAATTACTATCTATTTTTCATGCAGGTGTGTGGAGATTACTTACTATCAAAAATAGATGTTCAGAGCTGCATTTCTTATCGTAATTTTGTAAATGCAATGGGAGATTGGCGCCTTTTAAGTAAAATTGACAATTACATTCAGGAGCATCTTCTTGAGATTTCTGAGCAGGAGGATTTTCTTAAACTCCCAAGACTGAACGTAAGTACAACATTAGAATTTTCTTTCACTTTACATAACACACAATAAATATATATGTAGAAAGGAAGTTCAACTAGGGCTTCTAATGTTGCCTTTACATGACAAGCTTGAACAAGATGATAGCTAAATATAGACCAGGGGGGGGTGGTATTCCTACAGAATTTTTAATCAAATGCCAAATTCTGGCATGATGGCCTGAATTCTGTAAAGCTTTCCCTAGCCCCCCGGACCTTGAGGCTTACTATTATAGGTTAAGGTTACAGTATCTTCATTTGGTTTAAGTGTATATACTGCTACCAACCTTTTTGTTTGTAACCAAATTTTTCATATGGTCCGAACAATGTATTCCTGGTGACTTTCCATTAGGGTAGTCTTCACAGACAGACTACCCTACAAAATAGAATTTAGGACTGTTTATGGCACAGGTTTTATGAGTATTTCTTTCCATGCCACTAGTAACTTGAATTATGAACATTGACCATTTCACTTATATAATGGGAGAGAAGACATTAATACTAGGTGGTCACTTTCTGAACCTGGAGGATTCTGCAGCATCATGTTGGAGGAGAGGAAAGTAGAGGTGCCTGTTATAGTTTTACCACAACTATGTTGGTGGATTTCACTCTTCTAAGCAGCCTTTTTGTGAATTCTGTAGGGATCTCTGTACCTTTTAACCTTCAAACTTCAAAAAGTGTTTTAAATCTGATGTTAGATAGACTGCATGATAGGGGGTGTGAAAGGCTTAGTGATTTCTTTCATGCTTGAAGGAGATTTCTCCATTTGAATGTTTGATATTTGCAATTTTTCTTCAGTATTTGTATTCTTTCTACACAGATAAATGCCCCTAGTAGATTGCTAGACTATAGCACTTTTAAATATGGCAATAAATGATTAAAATAGCTATAATATGTTTTATTATTGTTAATTGCAGTCATTTGCAAAAAGGTAACACTGCTGTGCTTTCCCATTTGTCCAGCTGGAAATAATGCTAGAAGAAAATGTTTCACTTCCCAGCAACGGTAAACTGTATACAAAGGTAATCAACTGGGTTCAGCGGAGCATATGGGAGAATGGCGAAAATCTGGATGCCCTATTGGAAGAGGTTAGTCTGGCAAGGGAACAACTGTAATACATGTAGGTTCCTAGGAAAGTCATTTTTTTACTACTAATTCAATTGTCCTTTTATGATAATCAGAGCCCAAAGTAAAGAAAGTATCTGTTTTCAGTTCAAAACTGGTAGGTTTGCAGGTGAGACTGAATCTTATTTTCCCAAAACAAATCTTATGCTCTTTTCCCATGGACCCCCCCCTTTCACTTTTTCACTGTTTTAAAGCTCTAACATTTTTTGATTGAAAATTACTATAGACCTTCAACATTTCCTTGCAGGTTTAATGCTTGAATTGGTCCGTTTCTTTAGAAAATTTCTAATAGTTTTTTCCTCCCCGTTGATTATATTTTCATAGGTTATTTAACAAAAGTAGGATACCCAAGATGGAAGATCAAAGAAGATACCTCAAGGTTAAACCGTATTGAAGCTCAAGTCTGCCCTATGCCTTCTAAGAACATCCACTCTGGGCAGAGAACCATGATGATGATTTAATGGTGTTTACTCCTTTTACAGGATTTGTGTGACATGTACAGTCTAAATTTTTCTAACTAAGAATTGCCTGCCTTTTTTCTTACTGATACAAAAGAAGGCATTTATAAGATTACCATTGTGTTGGTTAATTTATAATTTTTTTTTTTTTTAGAAACCAACATAAGGGTGGTTTTATATTCATAACTTCTTACCAGGCATACAATTATAGTAAAGGTTGCATGCACCAGCAGTTTTAAGATTTGTATATTTAAAGAAAAAAAAATATATGTATATTGAATTTTATTCAAGCACTGAAATTCAAAGGAATAAATGCATTTAGTACTGATGTCAATGATGACTTGCTATACTTTTTATTTGAATGCCCTACAATGTACACAAAGGTTAATCCATGTGTAGTGTGCACATTTATTATAATACTGATACCATTTTTTTAACCCACTTTCTGTACCACAGAGTACTTTAACCCAAAAGGCATTACAGTTATCTGTGATGGTATAAAATTTGGAAATAGTTACTTTTGGTAAAAACAAATTCCCACACACTCTTCACCTAAAAAAGCAACTGGCTAGAATATTGTAAAGGCTGAATATTAAGCATAACTTATTGGTACAGACACCTTACTAGAATTGTATTCCTTCAAGTTCATCTAAAATTATTTTAACCTGTAGAATTGTGTAAATGTTTAATTTAATGTGCATTTGTGCATGTACATTATACAAAAAAATCTAATTTGTTCTGGGCTTTTTATGACATTATGTAAAAAAACTGGCTTAATGCAGGCCCACCACCGTAAAAAATTTATATATATTCTAAAGGAAAACTAACACCTAGAATTGGAAAAGGCAATACTTAAGTGCTGCACTTATCTTCTATTTTCTATGTAGGGCAAAGAAGAATTAAAAATAGCCTCTGTCTGTGATGTGTTTGCTGTGGTAGCTGACCCTAGTTAGAGGCATAATTGAGAAGGAAAAGGGACCATAAACAATTTAGAGCTGTTGCAAAGCTGCTTAGAAATCTTTAGAGAATACAATCATACAAGTTGTTTTAAGTGAAATAGCGTTAAAAAAAAAAAATCACTTTCGTATTTCAACAAATTCATGTTTTTAAGGCAACACGCTTCAAAGGGCAGGAATGTGTAGGAAACTTGTATAGAGAAGGAGAAAGGCAAAGGTACTTAGCTCAGAGCTGCTGTTCAGTGTATTGCATTTCGTGGATATTGTCTCATGACCTCCAATTCCCAAAAGATGTGTACAGGGATCACCTGTGTTAGGATTTATGCAAGGGTTGTATCCAGGAAGTACTTCTTGGCCTGTCCTTTTTCCCTGTGTCACAGAGGTCTATCTCTGTGTATTAGTTTTAGCATTAATCTGGTAATCTGTTGGCTTCATTTATGCATTTCAGATGATTTTCCATATTTGCTAACACTAACCAATTGAGATGTTTAGATGGATAATCAGACCTCACTCTTGCCTTCCACCTATAGGTGCACACCTATGTTGTATATATCTGTAGGTGGCTTACAGTTCATTTAAATAAAGGCTCTGTGCCAGCAGTGGTTGGACTTTTTTAGTTTAAGCCTCCCTTGGTGGTGCAACCTTCATTCAGGCCCCCTTTCATTTATGGTAAGGTTATAGATATAGGAAAATATTAGTGAGTCAGCCATGCATGCACATTTCCAAGAATATCAAATAAGTACTTTTCTTTTACATAGATTCAGTATAGAAATTCATATCATTGGAATATGTGCAAACACCTGTATTGGTAATTTTAGTATAAATATGTTTTGGGTGCGTAATGTTGAGTTTTTACTATAATTAGCATGTAAATTCCTGCGACTGTGGGGAAAAATACCTAGAAACCCTCGGATGAAGCACAAAAGAATTGTTGTTTTTTGTTAGTCTTCATAATGGCCTTTTATTGAAGACTTTTTTTGTTCTGTAGAGGTTTTCCAGGACATTTAAAAAAATGGTTTGTGATTTTGGGAGAAATGGTTTGTGGATTTTTTGATTATTTTAAACAGAAACTTTTTAACTCCCCCTTGATTTGTCATCTTTAGATTAATCATTCTGTTTAGGTGTTAGTTTTCCTTTGACATTTACATTTGAGTTGAGGCTATTTGTTTTGCATCTTGATTGGAGTGAGCATGATAAAAGGGCAACTTTTACTCCCCAATACATATTTAGTATGGTAACCGATTATGAATTTTAACAGTCTTTGCTAAGTAAGCATATTTTGATACTGCAGAACTGTATGTATAAACTTGTTTGCCCTCTTGCCCCACTGTATTGTAGATACTGGTACTGAATGTGTTTCTTTTATGAAACTTTATTTTATACTAATGTATATTAAGAGTATCTTGTATGTGTCTTTGTATACATCTGTGCTTCTGTCATATCTCGTATCTCCTTTTTCTTTTATTTACTTTATTTTTTCCTGTTTCTCCTTTTTTTTTTTTTTTTCTTTTTTTTTTTTTTGTGTTTAACACCCCCACTCCTACCTATTGGAAAATGAAGATTTCTTCAAGAAGATTTGAGTTATTAGAAGATTGACATCATGCAATATAATTTTTTTTGATTGAAAGTTTTCCAAGTGGAATCTTTACTCACAATGAAGATAACGTGGATTATAGGATCACAAATAATAATATTTTTAGAAGAAGTATCCATATGGCTTTCATTTCTATTTTGCAGGTACAAACATTGTATTACTCAGCTGACCACAAGTTGCTTGATGCTAGTCTTCTTGGTGAACATACTGATGCATATGAGGACAATATACAATTGATTCAGGTACATAAATGCTTTTTTGGGAACATATTGGTCTAATAGTTGCTTTAAAAGTAAGACTAGTGGGTTTCAATTTAATTATGGTTGTTGGTGCATTTCATGATTTATGATTTGCAATAAAACAAAGTATGGGCAGGTAAACATTTCATTTATTAGTCTGTAAATGGTTTGTAGAAACACCCCCCCCCATTACATTAGGGTAGGTATTATATAATTAAACTTATATACAGAACAATTCTAATGGTGTAACCATTTTAGAACTGGGGATTATTAAAATAGTTGTTTTCTCTTTAATGTTTTTCTTGTGTAAAGCAGTGGGCAGAAATGTTTTAGTCAGACTTGCCCTGTGTTTCTTATTCTGATGTGAATTGTCCTGAAAATGTTTAGTGTGGGAGCCTTGGAGGCGAATTAAATAATAGGACCTTTGTTTTTTATCACACACAAGGATGTTAAATACCCAAGTCTAAAATTATTATTCTAGGATTGTGTTGCAGTAAACATATATAGTTGGTTGTTAAACATTCCAGTGAGCCCCAAGCAAAAACACTGGGGCTCAATTATCAACACTGCCCAGTTGTGTGGGGGCAGCAACCCATAGCTACCAATCAGTGATTGGCTTTTTTATTCAGCCAGCTGCAGTCATAATAAATGCAACAATTTGGTTGCTGTAGGTTACTGTCCTAGAGCAAATTTGCTCAGCCTTGATAAGTGACCCCCACTGAGTTTAAAATTTGTTTTCTTTTTCAGAAAAAGTCCCCACGTGAAAACAACCATAAGAATCTAAGCAGCAGCTCATCCGGATCTCTGTCTCCTACTGCCCTGACTCAGAGTCCTAAGCATGAATGGAAAATTATTGCATCAGAAAAGAAAACAAGTGAGTCAACCTTCTTTTTTTTTTTTTTTTTCCATCATGATCTAAAATACAGATGTGAAACCTACTGTAGAATTATGCCTTTTTACATGGAACAAATTATAGATGCTATAAACCTTTTTTTTTTTTTTTTTTTCTTTTTTGAGTTTTAATTAATATCTTGTGCTGAACAATCTTTGTCTATTTTAATCATAAAAAAAATCTATGGTTTATTTCCTAAACAGGACAAACAGGGAGACCGATGGTAGTCCATGTTTGCTCCTTGTGAGTTACTTTATTATATTACAGCCCCCTCCCTTGTCCTTTCACTATGCAGGGGTATTTGTCAGTACAATGGTAATCTAATTACTTACCACACAAGGACAAAACATAAGAGTAGCTTCAAGGGTTCTGTTTAGCTTAAGAAAATACAAAATCTTTTTTGTGACTAAAACAATAGGCAAAAATTACGCTCAGTACAAGCTATATTCAGTGAACTATTTGAGCAGGGTTGGGTATACTGCCCTTTTAAATACAGTTTCTGGATATCGTGTACTTTGGTAAGAATAATGAAGAAGAATTCTAGAATAGATTATATGGTGTAGTTATGTGTAAAGGTTCCCATACACACACCAATGACAGAATGAAACAAGGTTTTGTACTATATTCGGTGCATGTATGGTGGGTCGACGAGGCGACAAATATTGGCAAAAGCCTTGGATTGTCTCATTGATCAAGCTGGTCTGAAAATTTTGATCGGGCCCCATTTTGAAGGCACTTGAACATCGGCGATAATTGAGGTAGAATTCTATTATCTCTACCTGCCTAACGATTCAGCTCTTAAGGTTAGTGGAGTGGACAAACGACCTTGGTCATAAAAATTAATATTATTGTAACCTGTGTGGCCACCTTAAGGCTTATGGCACATGTAGCAGCATCTGAGCTAAAATCCCTGGAAACTAAGATTGCTGCAGGGGCTCCAGACAAAAGTCTCAAACAGACATTTAGCCTTCTTTAAATATGCATTAATACCTTGGAGCAGATGGCTTTCATGGATAACTTAAAGAGGCAGCATATACCATATAAGCCTTGAGCAGAAAAAAAATGATTAGTAAAATGCATAATGCCTATTCTTTTAATTTATAAAACTCAATATTTTCTTTTATTAAAGGAACAGTAATAATAAAGTAAAATGTACTGTTGCCCTGCACTGGTAACACTGGGGTGTTTGCTTCAGAAAGACTACTATAGTTTATATATTAAGTTGCTATGTAGCAGTGGGGGCAGCAATTCAAGCTGGAAAAAAAGGGAAAATGCACAAGTTATATAGTAAATAACAGAAAAGTCCTGTAGAATCCTATTCTATGCTGCAGAGCTTATCTGTTTTCTGCTATTTAACCTGTGCCTTTTCTCCTTTTTCTAGCATGATTGGCTGCCCCCATGGCTACACGTCAGCTTATTTATATAAACTATAGTAGTCCTTATGTAGCAGACAACTTTTACCAGTACAGGGCAACAGTACATTTTATTATAATTACTTTAAATGCCTTTTGGTGTTACTGTTTCTTTAAGCAGTTACATTGAAAGAATAACCTTGCTCTGACCTACTAACCCCAGTAATTGGCTAAGTTATTTTAGCCACAGCTAATGATCTCTGTAGAACCCACTTTCTTCACCCCTTTGTTGTGACTAGCTTGCATGGCTTATGGTTAAGCAGAAGTACATTATGCACAGGTTTATCTGTGCACTGATAATCTAATTATCTGCCTTAAAAAAAACTGAAAGTTAGAAACATGGAGTAGCTTTAGATTTTCTCTATGCTCTGTTAAGCTTAAGAAATAAGACAAACTAGAGCTTTACTTTTTTGCATATTGATTTACTTATGTTTAGCAAAATCTCTATTAATTGAATTCCTTGCCCCTTAAATGAACACTAACACCAAAAAATGAAAGAGCTTTAAAGTAATAAAAATATAATGCACTGTTGCCCTGCACTGGTAAAACTGGTGTGTTTGCTACATTAACACTACTATAATTTATATAATAAGCTGCTGTGTAGCCACGGGGGCAGCCATTCAAGCTGGAAAAAAGGAGAATAGGCACAGGTTACATAGCAGATAACAGATAAGCTCTGTAGAATACAATAGTGTTTTATCTGTTATCTGCTATGTGCCTGTGCCTGTGCCTTTGCTCCTTTGAATGGCTGCCCCCATGGCTACACAGCAGCTTATTTATATAAATTATAGTAGCCTTAGTAAAGTAAACACACAACTTTTACCAGTGCAGGGCAGCAGCACATTATATTTTAGTTACTTTTATACACTTTTATTTTTTGGTGTTACTGTTCCATTAAGGTATTGTCTCAGACCAATGAGACTTCCAATCAAAGTTGCACGAACCCCTTAGATTGTTGTGGTGCTGGTCCCCTAGACAACACAATTCAACATTTTGGGGCGAGGGTGGGCACTACCTCCCTTCATCAGGATACAAACAGTGAAGTGGCAGAACCTAAATCAGAACTACAGACCCACCCCCAATCCAAAGCCATACTTGGTTATCAGCAAATGTCCAATTCCAGGGTGAGGCCCGGAATACAACCATATGGCACAGTTTTTGTTTTTTTCCCAATAAAAAAAAGTTCATAAATTAGTGCACATAGTCCCTTTAAATAGGGTTGGGTCTGTATATCTGATTTAGGTTCCGCAACTTTACTGTGTTTGTATCTTGACAAAGGGATGAAGTGCCCCCTCAAAACTTGTGTGGTTAAAATGGAATAATAAATAGGGTAAGCCAAAAATTTCCTGTGTGTCCGGTCTCTGTCAGACTGATGAGTCTGAAGCAGGGCAGGACTACTTTGCCTTCCAGTTTTTTGTTTTGTTTTGTTTTCTTTATACTGAACTATCTCATATGAGCCTGCTAAATAGTGCCTGTCATCTTACAGCAGCCCCTGTTATTTATCAGAATCTCTAGATTGCCAGTCAGGCCTTGTTTGGCATAACCTGAATATTTATAAATTACTTGGGCAAAATATTCAGCTCCGTTTTTTAAATAAAAATGAATGTTTTCCAATATATAGTATTAATATATTTATGCATCTACACTGTTTCACTGCTCTTATAATACATACTTTTGTTGCAGATAATACCTACCTGTGTTTAGCTGTGCTGAATAGCATGCTATGTGTTATATTCCTGCATGGACGAAACAGCCCGGTAAACTCTCCATCCAGTACCCCTCGACTAACAAAAAGTTTAAGTCTTGAAATACAGCCCGATGACTCTCTGGAAAGGGTCATGTCTCCCATGCATTATGCTCGGTCTGGGCTAGGAACAGCAGAATTAAATGGCAAACTTATTGCCGCAGGTAAGTGTTAATGCAAATGCTCTGCTTGCATGCTTTCAGCCTTTTGTGATCTGAATGTTTTATATACCTCTACTGGAATCTACACTTTGGATTTATAGAATTTTGACATGTATGGAATTCTCAGAGATATCTCACCCAAGGAAACAGGAGGAAAGATTACAGATGTATAAAAACAATGTTTTATCAAGCAGCCAGCCAAAGTTCTAAGAATGTCAAGAACAGCAAAGTGTTTGCCTCAGACTGTAACTGACCTTCAAGCCGGGTTCCCAGAAGTATGTAGCAGATTAAATAGGCCCATATTTGGGATCCACTGTAGCACACAGGGCTTTTTTTAGGCAACTAGGCAATTAATGGGCATACACTGGAAGATTTCAGCTTCCGAATTGGGTCCTTTAGACTGATATAGGCCCCCCCCGACAGGCCTAGCCAACCAGTATCTGGCCAAAAATTGGCCACCTTAGGTGGGCATATCAGGAGAAGATCTGCTCACTTGGTGACCTTGCCAACCAAGCAGATCTTACCATGTATGGCCACCTTTAGCTTCTGTGGGGCTCTTTCATGCACTGTAAGGGCTCTGGCACACGGGGAGATTAGTCGCCCGCGACAAAACTCCCTGTTCGCGGGCGACTAATCTCCTCCCCGAGTTGCCTTCCCCTGCCATCCCACCGGCGACAATGTAAGTCGCTGGTGGGATGGCACACCCGGCGGCGTGATTTCAGGAAATCGCCGAAAAAGACTTGCGAGGCTTTTTCGGCGATTTGCACGAAATCGCTCCGCCGCGTGTGCCATCCCACCGGCGACTTACATTGTCGCCGGTGGGATGGCAGGGGAAGGCAACTCGGGGAGATTAGTCGCCCGCGAACAGGGAGTTTTGTCGCGGGCGACTAATCTCCCCGTGTGCCAGAGCCCTAAGGCCCTATCACTTTAAGGTAGCAATTCTAAAAACTGTGCTGTACAGACAGATCTTCATTTATTCTAAACCTAGCAACTATGTTGTTGTAGAGAGCACTTGCCCTTTGCAGTGGCCTCTCTCTAAGGGCTCTGGCACACGGGGAGATTAGTCGCCCGCGACAAAACTCCATGTTCGCGGGCGACTAATCTCCCCGAGTTGCCATGACCTGCCATCCCACCGGCGAACATGTAAGTCGTCGGAGGGATGGCACACGTGGTGGCGCGATTTCCTGAAATCGCCGAAAAAGACTTGCTATGGAAATCGCGCCGCCGCGTGTGCCATCCCGCCGGCGACTTACATGTTCGCCGGTGGGATGGCGGGTCATGGCAACTCGGGGAGATTAGTCGCCCGTGACAAGGGAGATTTGTCGCGGGCGACTAATCTCCCCGTGTGCCAGAGCCCTAAATCCTATTGAGGCAAGTTAACAAATGAATGCCTTTTCTGCATCACTAGATAATTGCATAGTCTGTCTGTCTCTGCCTTGTCTGCAATTTAGTATAGAAACCTGCTGCTTTCTGTAACCTTGCAGCCAAGGACAAAGCAGATTTGTTTTGGGCAAACATGGATAAAGTGAACGTTTATCTCCCTCTGTAAGAACTAAACTTGTATTTTACACAGTTTATCTGTTATTTGCTATGTATCCTGTGAATGGCTGCATCATTCCTACACGGCAGCTTATTTATAAAAACTATAGTAGACTTTCTGGAGCAAATACAGTTTTAACTGTTCAGGGCAACATTACAATATCTATTAATTTGCTTTTACTTTAATTAACATAGAACTCATTGAGAGGCCTGTAGTGATCTTAAATGCCCATGTAACATGGACCATAAACCTTACTCAACTGCTGGTTTTGTGACAGAAATAAAGAGAGTTTTTAGAGAACAAGTACAAACTTTGTTGTTAATTTAATCCCTTAAGTGGTGGGGATACTAAAACCTACAGCAGTGGTACCAGTGTCATACATTGTACAGACTGGTTAATATTTGCTCTTGGCCACTGTTTGCTGGCATCACATGGTAAGAACTTCCAGTTCCGGCACGTAAAGGCCTAATACTAAAGTCACACCAGCAAGCTTAACACTAGCTTCTATCTCCTTAGGTGGCTATAACAGAGAAGAATGTCTGCGTACGGTTGAGTGCTATGATCCAGAGACGGACATTTGGACCTTTATAGCACCCATGAAAACACCAAGAGCCCGATTCCAAATGGCAGTTCTGATGGTACATATTTTTTTTTAATAAACACCATATTTATGAAGTAATATTTAGTGTGCATAGACTGAAATGAACTCTCAAGGTGATAGCAAGGGCTTGTTGCCTGTGCAAGAGGTGATTTCCTCTAGATGAAAAAGCCTCCTATCTGCCATCACTCTGATCGATCCATGTGGTCCTCTTGGGTCCAAGAAAGATTGGAGATGCCTTCCTCTGGATCAACTAGCATTGATGCAAGTTTTATGTCCTGTTTTTTTTCAACCTCATGTTATTTAATAAGATTTAAATAACAATATAAATGTAGTTATAAATTAAAAATTACAAATACATAACCTACTGAAACCGAGAACAGAGAATAAAGTTGTTTTTATCTATTTTAGGACCATCTGTATGTTGTTGGAGGGTCAAATGGTCACTCTGATGACCTCAGTTGTGGAGAAAAGTATGATCCCAAATCAAACGTTTGGATATCTGTTCCTGAGCTAAGAAGCAACCGTTGTAATGCTGGTATGAATAAAGAAGATCTAGCTAGGATTTTCTCAAGTGCTATATGATGCATCTTCTAGACCAGTAGCACCAAGAAACTAAAATACCTTGAAAGCATTTACACAAGCTTGCTTATTCTGCACTTTGTAGTGAAGTAGCTTAAAGTTTCCTTGTGAGGCTAATTTGGGCTGCACTAATTATAAAAAGTCTACATACCCCTGCAAAATGGACAGTTTTTGTTTAATTTAAAAAAAAAAACAACCCTGATAAATCCTTTCACAACCTTAGTGGTCAGGGAGGTCTACGGCAACAGAAAAGGGGCTGCAGGATTTCTTGGTATGTATTGGTTGTTCCCTACATGTGACAACAGTCAGTTGTATTCTTCATCATATCTGGGTTCTGGAGTAGGGTAGCAAGACCAAATCATTTACTCACAAAAAAAAAAAACATCCAAACAGGTATACCCAGTCTCCAACATGTATTATGTTTTATGGTCTGATGAGACCAAGGTTGAACTGTTTGGCCATAATTCCAAAATGTATGTTTGGCACAAAAATAACACAGAACGCCATCACAAGAACACCATACCCATAGTTAAGCATGGCGGAGGCATCATGCTATGGGCTGCATTTCATCAGCTGGAACTGGTGGTTTAGTCAAGATGGATGGAATCATGAATAGATCGGCCTATTTTGTAAGAACTTTCAATCGTCTGCTAGGAAGCTGAAGATGAAGAACTTCAACTTCAGCATAACAATAGCCCAAAGTGTACATCTAAATCAACAAAGCAATGGCTTCTTGGTAACTTTTGCAAGGAGTGGGCAAAAATTGCAGAGTCTATATGTCCCAAAAAGACTGAGTGCTGTAATAAAATCAAAAGGGGCTTCAACCAAGTATTAGTTTAAGGGGTGAGCACACAGGTTTTTGTATGGTCTATGTTTTCCTTCACTAAACTGTTTTCAGCTTCTTTGTATAGTTGTCAATAGCTGGCTTAAGTTCTGACAGGATTTATATCCAGTGTACTTATGTATGCAATGTGTAGGGTTTCCCACCAGCAATTACAGTCACATTACTGCTGGTGAGAGGGAAACTGTTTTGTTGCCACAGTAGCACAGTAGCCCATTGTCCTAAAGCTTTGTTTAGCTAGTTTAGTGATTATAGCTCCTTTATACAAAAAAATGCCTTAAAAACAAATGATTTCATGCAAACTGTAAACAATATAATGTGTGTGTAACCTTCCATGTGGATTAGATTTATTTGGAAGAACACATTTATTTTTTCAATTTACTTTGATGCACTAAATATTAATATTTAACGTTTTGTGTGCAGCACAATTTCTCAGTGCAACGTATTGGTTATTCTAGTGTTCAAGAGTTTATAGCCTGTGCATCTACCAAACTGTAAAGGTAATTATTTAAAGAGGTTTTATAATGTTTTTCTTAATCTATTCCTGAAGGTGTCTGTGCTCTCAATGGGAAATTATATGTTGTTGGAGGTTCAGATCCATATGGCCAGAAAGGCCTTAAAAACTGTGACGTGTTTGACCCCATAACAAGGATGTGGACATGTTGTGCCCAGCTAAACATTAGTAAGTGCCTAGACTTTGCTGTCCTTACAGAAAGTTGTTTTGGTGGCCACATGTTTAATTTATTAATGTTTTTTTTCCACATCCTCCAGGAAGGCACCAGTCTGCTGTTTGTGAACTAGGCAACAAGATGTACATTATTGGAGGAGCTGAATCTTGGAATTGTCTAAATTCAGTAGAATGTTACAATCCTGAAAATGACACCTGGACATTGGTGGCGCCTATGAATGTGGCTCGACGTGGTGCTGGAGTTGCTGTTTATGAGGGTAATCTTAATCATATACATAGAAATGCACCTTAAATATCTGAAATTTTATATCCATACAACTTCTCATACAAAAGCTCAGTCAGATTGTGTTTGGCAAGCCACATGGCCTCTTAAATCAGCAAGAACTTGCGATTAGTTGCCTGTACCTTTACTCACGTGGGTTTTTTTTTTACCTCCATGCTCTCAAAAAGAGTCCAGTCCCTCTTTATGGCTATTTTACAGATAGCTATATTTGTAAAAGAGCATTATTTTACCTGGGATCGCAGATCATGAAACTTGTACCATTAACCACTTAGGTACATATTGATATTTTAAACTGAACTATATTTGTGCCCTTTTTAGATGAAGCTTAAAGCACAATAAATATTAATGACACACCAGACCTTAAAAGGAAAAAGAACACACTGGCCCAGGTACTATTCACATGAGCACCTCTTCTCCATCTTGTCTCTTGTCTATGGATTCATTGTGGCTGCTTGGTGCTGTGCAAATGTGTAGTAGAGTAAAGTAAAAGTTGCAGCTGCAAGGGATCCCAAGAACAAGATGGCAGAGTACCCAATATGTTATGGTATGAGGTTACCAATTTTGTTCATTTGGGTTGCCTAAAATGGCACTTTCTGATAATTAACCCTTTAGTTGTCCAATTTAAGCAAACAATTCTTTTATTTTGACTGAATTCTATAAATCGACCTTTACCTGATGGGTATCCAACCTGCATGAATCCATTTTGATGGCAAAACAATCCTATTGATTTTTTTAATGCTTAAATATGTTTTAGTGGCCTTAAGTCATGGCACTCCAAATTGCAGTAAGGCCCCTAGTCCAAAGAAACTCAGATTCCCAGCATTCCAAATAGTAGATCTATACATTTACTAACTTCACTGTTATTGTATAAAAGAAGAGCAAAAATACAATTTTTTCCAGATGTTTGGCAAGTAAATAGACCAACAACTTGTTTAGTGCCATGTTAATGTTTTTCATTAACATCAACTTTTGTGTATAAGTATTTATGGAAAGCTGTTTTTGTTGTTTTTCTTGCTGCTTGTATGCTAAACGTCCTTTGTCCTATTTTAAACAGGAAAGCTATTTGTGGTTGGAGGATTTGATGGTACCCATGCTCTAAGTTGTGTCGAATCATATGACCCCGAAAGAAACGAGTGGAAGATGATGGGGAGTATGACCTCTGCAAGAAGCAATGCAGGAATGGTTGCTGTAGGGGATCAAATATATGCTGCAGGTGGTTTTGATGGCAATGAATTCTTAAATACAATTGAAGTTTATAACCCTCAGACAGAGGAGTGGAGTCCATTTACACACCTGTGCAAATCCTAGTAATCCTCATTTCTCATCAGATCTGCTTGGGCTTAAGTCCCTCATGTTTGTTGTACCAGCAACGTACGTTTTTGCATATTGCATATTTTCAAAAAGTTGTAAATACTTATTTTTCATTTATTTGTAAGAAGGAAAGGTTAAAATAACTTGTGCTAACTTTGTAATTACTCTACTGTGGAATTCTATGAAACACAGGATTTTTTTTTTTTGTTCCTTTCTGCAAGCATTCTTGTGTATATGTTCGCTCTGTTCCTAATGCACTGACGTGTAGAGTTCCAGTTACTGAGTAGTTACAAAATCTTACACGGTTTTAATTGAATGCAAGTGATTTATTTTCTTTAGTATAAAATAATGTGCTTTAAAAGCCTTATTGAATCAAGATTTTTGAGTAAAGAAGTGCAGGTATGCCAAAACACGCACCTTTTGGATTGCCTTTTTATTACTGTTTTATATACTCAGTGGCAGGCACAAGGAATTGTCAACACTTTATTAATGTATTTATCCTTCAAGCTGTGTATTTTGATAGACAGCATCATTTTTGCTTTCATGTAGGAAGACAGCTGCAGTCTTTTCAAATGCATTTTTTACTCTTTAAACAAAGGAATGTCTTGAAATGCAGAGACCGAAGCCAGTTGTTTAGAAACAGATTTGTCTGCAAATACTCATTTTTAGAGTCTTTGATCAAGCTGAATCTTTTTGTAGGCACTCTGTAAAGGAAAACCACCAACAATATTTTATCATCGAAACAAGGAAGAAAAAAAACATTCAATAACTTTTTTTTCCCCACTTCTAATGTACATTATTCTTAAATAAAATTGACTGTAAATGAAATTGCTCGGTATTGACATTTATTTTAGCAACATCTTGTGTCATTTCTGAGGTGGCTCTTATCCTCTTGCCCCCCACTTAGGATCAGTCTTGCAACCCCTCATTTGAGGGTTTCTGTGCTTTCCATAGTGGTGGGTGGCACCCAGAATCCACCTCAGAGCTCCTGTATAAAACATTGAGCCTGTGGACATGTACCATAATTATTTTGCTAGTGCGTGAGCTAATAACCTGGAGGTATGTAGGCCAGTCATCTGAGACATACAGGGGATAAAACTGCCACAAGGCCATGGCAAAAAATAATTATGGTCTAGTTTGACAGAGGGCTCTATACATGCTGGATGATTTTAGATGTTTAATGGTGAGCCTACAGTCTGCTACATCTCTTCTTAGATATTCAGGTCTTAATCCTTTCAGGGTGCTCTATACCAGCAGGCGTTTTTGTTTCCAAGCCTCTGTACCAGTGGGCATAGATGATCAACTTTGTATACCCATTACTCTGAGCCTGCTCCTAGTGAATAATACAGGGATTTACATCATCTTTAGTTTCTCTGTGACCCCAACATGACATCAACTGACCCCCCGATAACTCCTAAAAATAATATAAACCAATCTGCAGCACTGAAATGGGTAACCACAAGCAACAATTAAAAGAAAACAGTACATAAAACACACTGCTATTTTATTTTTTAGAGTTTTTGAACCATAATGAATGTAATTGCCATGTATTAGTTTTCTAGCAGTTGAACCCCACCTAGATGCTGTAGTAGTCATCAGAGCTTCATACCGTCCTTGCCTTCATACCTCACCATGACAAAGCACATTCTAATTTGGCCATACGTGCTCTCATGTTGTTTGCCTTAGTATTCTACATATGCATTTGTACTGAGTTAGTATTTGGATCTATAAAGAGCCACACCCTGAAATGTACTTAATATAATTGCTGATATTATATAAAAGAACAAGCACTGCCCTTACATTATAGTAGCACAGGAGGATACAAACTAATGCCAAATCTCTAGAGTCAGATGGCACACTCCAGGGATGCCCAAACAGGGCCTTTCTTTGCTTATCTGCAGCTCCCATGGTAGGAGAATTCATCAATAACTGTTTATTTGCTGTTTTCACATTGGACAGTCCAGATCCCAGCCTGATCCTAGGGTGACAAGTATTTAGGGAGGCAGGCTGTATCAGTGATAACATTTTACATATCACTAGTAATAAAAAGATCGGAGCTGAACTGTGATTGGCTGCTTAGTATCGTTATTCTAAAGCCAGCCATACATGCACTGATAATATAGTATGAAACCTCGTTTTGTACGATATTCGTGTGTGTGTATGGCTGCTCGAAGAGGCAACCAATATTGCAGAAGGCTGTGGATATCGGTCGATCGTCCAGGTTAAAGATTTTGATCAGGCACCCGATTAAAATCTACATTCAGGGCTGCACAAAGGTATATACAATACCCAAATCCTCAGCGCTCAAAATAAAGTTCCAGTGAAGTGCTGTAATGGCTGTGATGCTGCTGCTCCTCTTACGAAAATAACCCCTTTGACCGGGTCTCAAACGTGTCCAGAAAAGTGTGAAGGGAGCGCATATATAAAATGAAACAAAACAACTAATAGTGTAATAATGTTTTAAACCTTTGTTCAACTAACAAAGCCAATCACCGTATTGTGAATGATAAATATTAATATATCCACCACTGTGTGCAGTAACTCTAAAGGCTCACCGGAAGGCGATGAAATCAAGCTCTACAGCGGGAGAAAAAGGTTAGATGTAGGCGAATCCACAGTTCAAACAGAAAGAGGAAAAAACGCCAAATAGTATAACATCGTTTAATATAAAATTTCTGCTAAAAATAAAACTACTTACAAAATGTAGAAGTAAGCAGGCTGACATTCAGGGCTGAATCGGCAGGTGGAAGTAGAATTTATTTTGTTTCTACCAAACATATCTGACAATTCAGCCCTGAATGTCAGTGGAGGGTTGGAACGATGGTCGCATGAAAGATTGGAATTGCTACGTGTATGGCCACTTTAAGACTCTTTGTTTGAGGGAAAGGGGTGGGGATAACTACATTGAAGGTGAAGACACACAGCTACTAGTAGCAGCTACTTTTTCCTGGCAACTAAATGCCAAAAAATACCTTGCCATATACAATACTGAGAATTTCCTCTGCTAAAACACATGAAGAGACTGTTATCAGTAATTGTCTATTCTAGCAGCTCTGTGTGTTTTCACCCTGAAAGCTGTCCCTGGACTTAATGTTAAATAAATAAAACAACTGTGATCCAGAGAGAACCGCCCATACAGCACACCTTTTTTGCAATCTCTCTAAGGGCAGTGACACATGGGGAGATTAATCGCTGCGCGACAATTCTTTGTTGCAGGCGACTAATCTCCCCACAATGCCATCCCATTTGGCTAGAATGTAAATCGCTGGTGGGATGGCATTTGCGGCGCCGCGATTTGCCAAAGTTGCCTTGAGAGGAAACTTTGGTGACTTCAGCAAATTACGGCGCTGCGTATGCCATTGGGATGGCATTGCGGGGAGATTAGTCGCCCGCGACAACGGAGATTTGTCGTGGCCCTAAAACACTTCCCTGATGGCACTACTATATTTAAAGTAGGAAAGGGGCTGGGGTGGGTGGATTAAGGTGCAGCAGACCCCACGGTCCAGGTCCCTCTTGCGACTTCGGGATCTGCTGTATATATAGTTATGCCATCAAGCCCACACTGTTTCCTGCCAACCCATTATTTTCTGACCGACTCGCTAAAGGAAAGCTGTAAGTAAATTTATTGGGTTTTGAATGTAATTGTTGCATTCAGACAGCATATATAGCCTCATATATGCCCATAAAAGTGGGCATTTGTAATGCAAATGCAGCTTATCCTTCTAGGCTGATATTTGTTCAGAGATCGGTACTGTCTCTTTAACTAGTAGAAGGCCTGCCCTCCTAAAGCATGCTGGGATATGACACTGCGGAAGGACAGTTGGGTGTGTGAGAGATGTGGCATGTGCTGAGCCGGTCGGTGCCACTACTGCAGGCAGCCAAGGGTAGGTGAGTGGCACATTGCGCTGCCGCTAAGTTACGCACAGCCGCGTATCACAATACAGCGCAGCCTGGGAGCGCTCACTGCCGCATTTTTCTGTATAGGAGATGTGGGATCTGTCTGGGGGATTGATTGCTAATGCCTGAACAAATGCTTTGTCTTCCTTCTGGGAAATCCTTCTCTGTCCGTTATCCTGGGACTTATTAACTCTTCACAGGGGGAAGGAGTTCTCTGGTGTTGCTGGATCAGAGGTACATGTAACTAGAAGTCCGTGCGGGTGGAAGGGAGGGAGAGACGGGGGAGTTAAGGCTACTTCTTTTTCAATGGAGTGCGGGGGTATTTGTAGCTAGAAGTCTGGGGACATGCTTTTTGGGGATAAATGAGCCCGGAGCAGCTGCAGGTAATGATTCAAGCTGTTGCTAAGATAATTTTGTATATAAACCAGCAGTCACGCTGCTTGTAATGTATGAAGTCCAAATGACTGACATTTTTGCCTGAGAGCATCTGCTATATGTAGGCTGCTCGCCTTTACCATTTAATTATGTTCCCCAGCAGCATATTCGTTATATAACTGCAATAAACTGGGAGACACAATGGGACCCGGACACTTTATGGCCACAACAAATATTGTATGTGAAAACTATGGCAGCATTAAGATTCCCCTGTACTAAGCACAGTTCAGCAGGAACAGCCCCCTAAGTTTGCTCGTAGCCTGTACAGAGCGATACCATAAAACTATGGTAGCATAGGGATTCCCTTGTACTAAGCACAATTCAGCAGGAACAGCCCCCTAAGTTTGCTCATAGCCTGTACAAAGAGATACCATAAAACTATGGCAGCATAGGGATTCCCCTGTACTAAGCACAGTTCAGCAGGAACAGCCCCCTAAGTTTGCTCATAGCCTGTACAAAGAGATACCATAAAACTATGGCAGCATAGGGATTCCCCTGTACTAAGCACAGTTCAGCAGGAACAGCCCCCTAAGTTTGCTCATAGCCTGTACAGAGAGATACCATAAAACTATGGCACATAGGGATTCCCCTGTACTAAGCACAATTCAGCAGGAACAGCCGCCTAAGTTTGCTCATAGCTTGTACAGAGCGATACCATAAAACTATGGCAGCATAGGGATTCCCCTGTACTAAGCAAAGTTCAGCAGGAACAGCCCCCTAAGTTTGCTCATAGCCTGTACAGAGAGATACCATAAAACTATGGCAGCATAGGGATTCCCTTGTACTAAGCACAATTCAGCAGGAACAGCCCCCTAAATTTGCTCCATATGATAGCCACATGAACACTGCTCAGTGCTGCTCTGTTCTGCTAGTGTTGGGTGAGTCTGGGAATGGGAGTACACTGAAGGGCAAATTGCATTCTTTCCATGGGCATGGCAAATGTCCCTATTTACATTTTTAAAATATTGGGAGTTGTGCCTGTATTAAGCACAATTCAGCAGGTACAGCCTAAAAAACCATAAACTATGGCAACATAGGGAATCCTCTGCACTAAGCATAATTCACAATCTACTAAGGGGGCCCCGCAAAAATTGTTCCAATTGGGCCCGCAGTTGGTAAGACCGGCCCTGCCCAGTACCGCCGCTATGTATATGCAGAGTGTGCAGTCTGCGCACCAACAGACCAAGTCATCGTCGGCAGCTCCTTCTCTCTTATGTGGCAGCGTCAGGCCTTTTTATAAGGGTTCGCCCGTGCGTATGACGTCACACGTTAGCGACGAGGCGCAACCTTATAGAAGTGCCTGTTGCCGCGGCATAAGAGAGAAGGAGCTGCCGACGATGACTTGGTCTGTATGGGGGCAATTGGGGGCACTGTGTGTGGGGGCTACTGTCTATGGGGCAATTGGGGGCACTGTTTATGGGGGCAATTGGGGGCACTGTGTATGGGGCACTTTCTATTAGGGCACTGTTTATGGGGGCAATTGGGGCACTGTGTATGGGGGCACTTTCTATTGGGGGCACTGTCTAAGGGCAATTGGGGGCACTCTGTGTGGGGGCTACTGTCTATGGGGGGTACTATCTATGGGGGCAATTGGGGCACTGTGTATGGGGGCACTTTCTATTGGGGGCACTTCCGTAATATTTGGGGGAGGGGGCACAAAAGTAAATTTCTGCTTAGGGCACCCATTTGGCCAGCAGCGGCCCTGCCGCCATGAAAATCAGATTGTCAGATAGCCTGAGCACTTGCCCACTGTGCTACATGGGAAGTCATTTAACCCCTTCAGCACCCATGTTACTTCAAGTGGGGACCTGGCTGCTGAGGCTACAGAATTTGCTTTGATTCTTTGATCTCTGCTTATATCCCACAATATGTAGCAACACATGGCAAGATCAAAGATCTATAGCAGGCAAGGGGTTAATATGTTGAAAATATTGTATAGCAAAAAGAACATACAGTGCCTTCCTACTAATCATCAGGAGATGGTATATTGATTATTCACAATAGTCTAAACTATTAGCTCTAGTCAGGGTCACCTGGGGTGTCCCCCAAGGGCCTCTACCCCAGTGGTGCATCCTGAACACATGTTCTACACCTGCACCCCCCCCTGAGAGCGCATCACATCGCCTTACTGATGCGGCAGAAGTTCAGGACAGGGAGCAGACCTAGGCAGGTGGGGCCCACTGGGTTTTTTCCTGGATTCCCGCTGGCCCAGTCCAACACTGGCTCTAGTAACTCCTTTTAGAACAATATGCTACAGTGCCCTGGAAGATTATTTTGTATAGTATTAAGGACACAAAAGAAAAGAACTGGCACACCTAGGAGGTAAGCTAAAATTTAGCTTACCTCCTAGGTGTGCCAGTTCTTTTCTTTTGTGTCCTTAATACTATACAATATAATTTGATAGATTTACTGTGCACCCTAGGACATAGTGCGAGGTTTCCTTACATATTGTGTCTGGAAGATTATTTTGTCCATCACTGCCATGTTATAATTAGGGTTGGGAAAATGAGTAATATTGTTGCCTACAACATTTTTATATTATGCAGGAGCCACAAATATCCTGTGAATTGCATACTTGTTATAATCTGTGCCTAGAAATGGGATGTGTCCATGACTCACTAAGCTATATAACCAGAAACACCATGTATTCTAAATGACTACAGTTCTTCAGTTCTAATAGAAAAATCTGAATACACTGAAATATAAATATAATTGCCTCACTCACACACACATTTCCATGGTTTGGATTAGGGAAGGTTCTAACATTAGGCAGCACAGCTACACACTGCCTCGCAGCTCTGCTTTTATGTTCATCTTCATGAATATACACTTTTACTCATAAAGCTGTGTTGCATGCAATATATTTTTGTATCGCTAGAAAAAAAGAGGACCAAGAGTGTAGGGATAGTGTAAAGCTAGCAGTAAGTAGAGTTAGCCATGCCGTGGTATTTAACTGGCCCCCTCAGAATAAATGACACTTGATGCCAAGATATTCATAGGTAAGAAAGTATATTTTCCCAGAAAAGGTGCCGTCAATAAGTACAGGGCTTTCTAACCCAGTGCCCTCATGGTCAGTACTAGTGATGTGCAGGCCGGCCCGTTACCCATGGGTCGGGCAGGTTCGGGCTAACCTTGCCACATCAACTGCGGGTTGCAGGCAGATTTTGGTTGAGTGTTTATACTCACCCTCCCCGTCTGCAACCTTACACTGCCGGCTTCCTCTTCCAGCTCTTTAATTTACAGGCCATGCCCCCTTTTGTGACATCATTGTGGGGTGGGGGCAGGCGCAAGTCTTTAAATAGAGGGAGGAAGCCGGGTTGGGAGTGGGCGGGTTAGGGTTAGAGTATTTCTCGACCCACACATCACTAGTCACTACCATGCCAGGCCCAGTCTGGCAATCTGTGGGTTCTGGCACATGCCAGATGGGCTGCTGTAAGATGCCATAGACCAGTGGTCCCCAACCAGTGGCTTGTGAGCAACATGTTGTTCTCCAACCCTTTGGATGTTGCTCCCAGAGGCCTCAAAGTAGGTGCTCATTTATGAATTCCTGGTTAGGAGGCAGGTTTTGGTTGCATAAAAATCCACTGTAATTGCCAAACAGAGGCTTCTGTAGGCTTCCAGTTAACATAGGGGCTATCAAATAGCAACTATCATTGACACCTCCAAGAATATTTTTCATGCTTGTGTTTCACTCCAAAACTTTCCATTTAAATGAGGCTCACGGTTGGGGTTACCTGCCATAAAAAGTCACTATTTAATGGGCTGGCGGGGGGCTGTTTGGGCCTCTGTGTAACTGAATGCCAGAGCCTACTTTGAATCCCAGACCGGGCTTTCCTGATGCTACCCCTATGGACATCCACCGGTGATTTATATTCTTGCCGGTGGGATGTCATATCGGGTAGATTTGTCGTGGGTGACTAATCTCCCCATGTGCCGTGGCCCTTATGCTTGCTTTGTGCCTGGGGGATTCATCCACTCCCCCTCTCTGGCCTGCCCACTGCAAACAGGCACAATACATGTTGCCTGTGTTACATGTACCAATATGATACAATACCTACGTACAATATTCAGTGTGTGTGTGATACAGGATGGAGAATTATCAGTTAGCTGGCAACAATTTATTTTTTTTTCCTTTGTGTAACTGTGTGTTTCTGCTGCAGGAAACAGAACTATTTAAAACTGAATGAGGCCACATTTTGCCATTTGCTGAACAAATTCTCTACTTTGCTTGCAACAAAGTAAGTTTGTTTTTATCTATGGAATTGCTAATCATCATCTCAACTAATGTGTATGTAATTATTAAAAGAGAAGGAAAGGCTACATCACTGGGGGTGCCAAAATGTTAAGCACTACCCAGTGATTGTAATCGCATACCTGACACCCCAGGCCGGTGTTCCTGTTAGGAGAAAACTGTTCCGGCCGGGGTATATACGAGTGAGAGTTCTTCTTCTTTCTGTCTTCTTCTTCAGAATCCCAGAGCCGATGCATGCGCAGTTGAGTAAAAAATTGAGCTTTTCACTATACTGCACATGTACGGAGACTGAAGAATGAATGCTCACCTGCATACACCCTGGCCAGTGCTGTTTTCTCTTAATTGTCCTAAAAGGAGCATCGGCCAGGGGTTTCAGGTAAGAGGTTACAGTCACTAGGGGGTCCTAAAGGTGGCCATACATGGGCCAATTGTAGCTGCCGATATCAGTCCCTTGGACCGATTCAGCAGCTTATCGGGCCGTGTAGGGGCAGGAACGAGGGGCATGCCTGACCGATATCTGGCCGGGTTAAAAGATTTAGTCGGATCGGGGACTGCATCTACTCGTTGATGCGGTCCCCGAACCGACTGCCCCATCGAATTAGCCTACATGTTCGCCAATATCGCCCACCCTTAGGTGAGGATATTGGGTGAAGATGCGCTCGCTTTGCGACTTCGCCAAGCGAGCGGATCTTCACGTGTATGGGCACATTAACATTTTGGCACCCAGGCTCCACTGATGGAAACCCCTCTTTCTTACTCTTCAAGCAAAAGAGCCTGGGAATGCTTTTTGCACTTATGTTACGTCTGCAAAAAATATAACCAAATAATATTTATAGTTATAGTAACATTGTGTATTTGCTATTTATTTTAGAATGGGAATCAGTTCTACAAAAGAGGTATCTGAGACAGAAGCCACTGATATAATAAAGGTAACTTTTTTTTTTTGTTTTATTTGACTTCTGCATAGTTTTTGCCCTGGTAAAGCAATGATTCTTAACAGTTTTTTTCTGGGAAACACCGATACTAGGTTTTAGGATCAGCGTTTAAACCACAAGTCACTTTTGCCTATTATAGCAAGTGTTACACTGTATAAAAGAGGATCATGGGGAGCAATTTCCCTTCATTAAAGCTTTTCACAAGGTGGAAACTTAAGACTGAATTACTTTTTGGATTATGTTTATTATAATCTACTAACTTATTGTCATACTTATTGTTAAAAAATGTTTTTGCTTGAACGTAGGGTGAATACATATCTTTTTAGCCTCACTATCCACTTCTGGATATTCTCATTATTTCTTTATCTTGTTACAGCATTATAATGTCCATAGTTCAATGTTCTTGAACTAGCAGCTGTTCTTGTGCCAATTCAGAAATAGATGAATTGTTTGCATCTTGTTCATGGACGAGTCATATTTTACAGCAGAAATGCAGTTTCCTCACATAAGCAGATAATGTCAGTCTATCTGAGCAGCACAGTGATCTGGCACTGGCTGGCTTGGACTGAGATTATTTTCTTATTGGCATCTGCTTTTAATTAAGCATGATAGCAAACCTGATCAACTGATCACATCAGTATGGGTGGGTATCAGCTAAAGGGCTGCATAGATGTTCAGAATGATCTTGTAGTCAGCTGACTGCTGAAAAACTGTATATAGAATATTACCATCCATTTTGGCCCATGTGTCTTTTTACCCTGATTCCATAACAGTATAAAGCCTCATTTCAGACAAGTATAGAAATCAATATTGCTACGGTTTATGAATGACTCCACTGGAATTTATGAAATAATGGAAGGTTGCATTTAAAAATGGCTCCTCGTTAAGAAGTATGAATGAGTCAGGTGATTATATGGTTGTGTAGACTGCGTTAAGCTAGAATATGCCATGCAGTGTGAGCTCTGGAAGCAGACAATACTAATATGGGGATAAGGAATGCATTTGTAGCAGTCTGGGATATTAAGTAGAAGTGATGCACAAGGATGATAATCTTCTTATCTTGTCTGTTCCACTACGCATTCATTGTAATAGTATTACACACAGTACTTTGTAAATCTTAATCCTTTCATTTCGTTATTCCAGAACACAATTGCAGAAAACTGTGTAGTGATATTCTCAAAAACCACCTGTCCTTACTGTGTAATGGCAAAAGAGGCCTTCAAAAATATAGATGTGCAGTACACGGCAGTTGAACTGGATGAACTAGAGAATGGAAGACAGATGCAAGTGGCACTTCAGCAACTAAGTGGAATTAGGACTGTGAGTAATGCACACTGTCACAAATATGTGGGTGTTACCTCCATGAACTGACTGTGAAGTGCCATCTGCATTTTGGATACAAATAATTCCACCTATGACTCTTCCCATTATATTGTAAAACATACATTTACTTACAAGGCATGTGTGGCTAAGGAATATTTATACCTACTGAGTTGGAGCCAGCAACAAAGTAGAGGACAGTGCATATGAAGTGAAATCCTCCCTGTCTGCAATAGCATATATGGAATATTTTAGGAACATTCCCAAGTGAGTGAGTTACTAACTCAAATACCCCCAGTTATGAGATATTATCAACAAAATAGGCATAAATGCATTTCTTCTAGGTAGACCAAGAAGCTAAAACAATCCTCTGTAATCCGTTTGCCACGCACAATAGCTAAGCGCTAGGAAAGCTAATTAGTAAATATTTAGCTTCACCATAGGCCAGCAATGAGAGAGGGATGGAGAAATGGTATAGTCACTAGATATACTTACTAGTATTGAGCTCAGGTGTCACAGTCGTGTAAATCCCTATACAGTACTTTTATACATTGAATATCATTGTCATCTACAGTTCTTTTATTGGTAACTTGTATTTATTTTTTGCTTTCAGGTCCCCCAGGTGTATGTTAATGGCAAATGTATTGGAGGTGGCACTGACACACGTAATCTTGAAAGGGAGGGCAAGTTACTGAAATTGGTTCAAGAGTGTAATCTCAGTGCTGCAACATAGTGAACTAGAACAGCTTCAAGATCTACATCAGCTCAGGAGAACTGGATGTACTGAATCAACAACATGTGCCTGTATGGTTGATTTAATGGGCACCCACTGCCAAAAATGAGCCAAATAAAAGCAACTGATATATACTTCTACAAAAAAAAAAAGGACAGTTAAAATCATTGATAAATGCCAATTTGTTAGGCACCCTGACTATACTTGCTAACCTATTACTCTGGGCCACAGCTCCTCCTTAAATAATTCAACAGCCTGAAAAACATTTCCACCATTGTCATTATACCCAGGTATCCTCGGCACTGCTTCTAGTTGGGCATAGGCACGGTACAGAAGTCCATGTGCCACCCAAGTGGGAACAGGGCATACCTGTGAGCATACCAGGGAGCACTGAATCTCTGCCCAGGTAAAGTTGGTGATTTTATTCACCGTGGAGTCAGGGGTGACTAACATATTGGCAACCCCAGTGATTTTGTCCTTTTTTTAATAGTAAAAACGTAACTATAAAAGTCCGGTTTAAAATTAACATTACCTTGCTCTGTCAAAATTCCCATTTTTCTTGTCCCAATGATCTTGCCATCCCTGTTTCAGTAGTTGGCTCATCCACACTTCCTTTCAGCCAGTCACCTTTAATTCCCAGAATCCCTTTCTATTCTTGGCACCTGAGCTTCTTTTTCAAAGTTACCAAAAAAGAAGCTAAAGCTATCAATGACTTGTAACTAATATTATTTATTCAACAGTTAGAAAATGTTTTTCAATGTATGGATATTTTTAAATTTAATTAAAATGTGTTCCAATATGTCTGTTTAACTTGTAAAGCTGCTTATTCAGCAGGCCAGTGTACATGGACTTGGTACAAAATATTGAATAGCTATAGAATGTAAAAACAAGCAAACATCTGGGTTGTATGGCATTTCTTCCTGAGTAATACCAGGGTATACTGATTACTAGGTAAGCTGTGCAATTATTCCACTATTTGATTATTTAGCCATCGCAGATTGGTTTTCAGTAGATGAGGTTTCCTTACCAGCATGGCAGCACCCCCTGTACAGCAATGCATGTTAATATTTTCTGCTGAATGTGTATGGGAAAATAATGTGATTGCAAAGGATACTTAGAAATCGGATATCTCCAGTGACCCTTCCTGTCAGTGTAAGGGGTTTAGTTATCTTCACATCTGGCAGCAGGACAAAACTTCTTAACTCCTTCTCTGGCCTGCCAAAGTCTTCAAATAAGAGAATATTTGCTCAGACTGTCAGCCACAAATTCCCCCTTGGCACAAGAGACCAATCTGTCAAGTGCATGGACTAACCAGCAACACCCCTGATTGTTTGATCTTTGACACAATAATCACAAGGGACTTGCTCCCCACTGCAACTGCCTTGAAGTGCTGGTACCTAATCATCTTTGCACTATTTGGGGGTATGCCATCTCCCCAGAGGATCGTGCACGAGGCTACAGTTATCCTAGAGGCTTAAGGTGGCCAAACACGTGGCGATCTGACGAAACATCGTCAGATCCGCCACATACCGTTCAGGGCTGAAACAGCAGATAAGGAGGTAGAAACAATAGGATTTCTACCTCCTTCTGCCGATTCAGCCCTGACGGCAGATTTTGGTCAGGCGCCTTCTATGGCACCCGATCAAAATCTTTTAACTGGTCCGATCGGCGAGTCGACCGATATCAGCAGCTTCCTGCGATATCGGTCGACTCGCCAACATGCCATACACGCACCGAATATCATACGAAACGAGGTTTCGTACAATATTATCGGTGCGTGTATGGCCAGCTTTAGGTGTGCCCGTAGACTTTTTTTATAGCACACACAGTGAACCATCAAACTTGACATAGAATGGATTTATTCCAGCATTCAGTTATCTATTACCCAACCCAGTAAGGGGTACTGACATACAGAGAGATTAGTCGCCCACAAAATGCTTTCCCACCAGCAATAAACTGAATTGCTGGAGAGAAAACATACACTACTATTTGGTTTTCGAGAAGTCACCTGAAATTGCCTCTCAAAGAAACTTTGGCAACTTCAGAAAAAAGGAGTGCAGTATATTTTTTCCCACCAGTGATTCACTTTATTGCAGGTGGGAAAACATTCCCACATCCACTAGTGTTAGCGAAGATTTATTTAATTATTAATACTCTAAAAGATGGCAAGAGAAACCGAGAAGGGAGAATGGCCCCTACACCCTTGACATTTCAACAGATAATCAACAGGTGGAGACAGCTGGATATCGGCATGCTAGCATCAAAGAGAAACAACAAACTACCAATCTATTGGTCCAGGACCAGCATCTGTGGTTGCTCTAGTCATCCCGTGGACTTTCAGAATAGCAAATTCATTGTGAACTAATACTGACCTATTATTCATAAAATTAAAAACAAAGCATAAATGTTTGCCAATTATATTTTCAAGCATCTTTTACCTGTGTGTATATACCTATTTTTATTGCCAGCGTTTTCTTATTTGATCGGCAAATGCACTCCCAGGACAAGGACCCCCTAATATATGTATAAAAGGTAAATAAGGGAATAAAAATAATTGATAAAAAGTCTAAATAAAGAAGCTGGTGTATAACAAATTAAATGTCATATTAAATTATAAGTCAAAACAGAAATAAGGTATTCATGCTTTAGAAGGAGGAAGTACAAACAGGAACAGGGTCATAAAAAAAATAGGCAACTCTCTAGGGACATCTGCAGGCAGACTTGTGAATCTGCAGGCACATTTAAAAAAAAAAAACAAAAAAAACAGAAAATGTCTTAACTAACATTTTAAAAATGTACAAGTCACCTAAACCTTTAGGTGAATCAACAAAAATCTATTCAGGGACATTTCATAAACTTCTTTAGGTGAATCAGCAGAAATATCTTGCAATGAACCAGTGAAATGGTCTTCAGGCAACTCAGCAATAAACCCTTCTGCAGGCTTATCAGCAAAAATGAAGGTGAATAACCTGACCCTGCATAAAAGTCACTTTGCAGAAACCCCTTTGCATCTAGTTAGAGAATGGATGAAATGGCATGTACTGGAAATATAGCTGAGAAGTCTAATTTGTAAAAATGAATTAGCAGGCTCTTGAGACATTACTTGGAATGCTAGATGATCTGGACACACAGCATTGGTCTAAACAGCATTGGTATAAGGCTGACCTACAGGCTGGATTACCCATCACAAGCAGTGTGTTATAGGAGAACCCTGAATAAGTGCATGGAGTCACACAGTTACATAAAGTAGGGTTCAAATTTTGAACAATACTGGCATGACATATTCTCTTCCCAGCTTTGGGGTAGATACAACAGATTTGGACCTACTCTCATATGTACCTTATGTAAAGCTTGATGGTCACAGTATAACAATTATAACACAACAGAATAGTAGCTTAGTATTCCTGCCTCTGAGGGGAGCAAAGTGAAAGGAACAGCACCTCTTGAAGTGGTGCATATGGTACAGGTATGGGACTTGTTATTCAGAATGCACGGGACCTGGGGTTTTCCAGATAAGGGATCTTTCGGTAATTTGGATCTCCATAACTTAAGTCTGCTAAAAATCTAAAAATCATTTAAATATTAACTAAACCCAATAGGCTTGTTTTGCCTCCAATAAGGATTAATTATATCTTAAGATCAAATACTGTTTTATTATTACAGAGAAAAAGGTAATCATTTTTAAAAATTAGAATTATTTACTTATAATGGAGTCTGTGAGAGATGGCCTTTCCGTAATTCTGAACTTTCTTGATAATGGGCTTCCGGATAAGGGATCCCATTCCTGTACCTGAAATAGAGGGTATAGTATTAATGGTTTTAGAAATTCTTAACCCTTCAGGGGGAATTATTCATAAATAAAAATGCACATTAAAAGGGCCATTTACTAACCATTGTATTTTTTTTTTACCCGATTTGGATTTTTAGCGATTTTAGTCGCAGAAAAAAAGTTTAGACTTTTCTAAGATTTACTATGCGTCCAAACAGGTAAGTATCTGAATCCGACAATTCGCCAGCTAAAACTTGCCGAGATCATGTAGAAGTCAATGGCAGATGTCCCTTTCCTGTAGGATTCTTTTGCTTTGATGCTTTAATGCTGTTTTTTGTGTGACAATTCAAAAAAGTCACAGTTTTCACATTGACAATTGCTTCATGTTCTTATATGATCTTATTATATCCCGTCTCTGTTTCTTCAATATTTTTTCTCTGTCTTCTCTCACTTAATAATTACATATTATGTGGATTTTCAAAAATATCAATATTTTTTCAAAATGCAATAGACGATGTGGTGGTAAAAAAAAATCCTCACAAATGATATAGTTACTCAGTTTTAAACATTTCCATGTTATCCTCCAGCATTACTGACCCATGTTATGTAAAGAAAGAAAAACTTTCTGACTGTCCATTATACGCACATACTTACAAAAGCAATGCTTACATTGTATATAAATACACACATGTATATATTCATTTAAATAGACAAAGCTAACTGTAGCTCTGAATATTTTGCCTGTTAAAGGGGTGGTTCACCTTTAAGTTAACCTTTAGTATTATAAAATGGTCAATTCCAAGCAACTTTGCAATTAGTCTTCATTACTTAATTTTTATAGGTTTTTAATTATTTGCCTCCTTCTTCTAACTCTTTCCAGCTTTCAAATGAGGATCATTGACCCCAGCAGCCAAAAAACTATTGCTCTGTGAGGCTACAATGTTATTGTTACTTTTTATTACTTATCTTTCTATTCAGGATCTCTATTAATCATATTCCAGTGTCACACTGAAACCACTCTCTGGTTGCTAAGGTATTTTGGACCCCAGCAACCCCACAGCTGCTGAAATTCAAACCGGAGAGCCACTGAAGAAAAGCTGAATAATTCAAAAGCAACAAAAAATAAAAAAGAAGACCAATTTCAATTTGTCTCAGAATATTACTCTCACGTCATACTAAAAGTTAACTCAAAGGTGAACAACCCCTTTAAAGAAGCAGGGGCATAACTTGAGGGGAAAAAAATCCAGCCCCCAACGCACAAGATTGCAGGTGACCCATAATATCACATGTGTATGGGTCACCCTGGGCCATACTGGCCCCTCTGTGATTGCGGGGGCTACTCTTTAAAATACTGATGTCAACTAAAAATTACCTATAAGTCATGTTGATCATTTTTCCCTGATAGTTCTGCTTTTGTAAGTACATTTTACTTGAAGTCCCTAAACCTGACTGTATTGCCAACCTGACTGTCCCTTCTCAGCCTGTCAGTTACAGCTTCTAATGCTAAGGGACTCCCGCTGCAAAAATATGGCAGCCCCCTCATAGAGGAACATGGGGGGTCAGATAGGTAATGTAAAGGCATCAGGCAAATATTTTTATGGCAAAATTATGAATACATTGAAAGACAATGTTATGATAGAAATAAAAAAAAGTTTTATTTCTGGTGTCTCTTTAATGCACTGCTACTGGGTCACTGCATACCTCCTTATAACCTTGCCAGCTACCACTTGTGGAATTTCTGATTCATACATAAACCCCAGGTTGTTTAGTCTTTCAAGCCTAACTAATGCTAATATGGATTGATAGGTATGCAACACCTGTCCCATCTGATAATATCTTTCCATACATTCCCCTTAGCATATAGTATAATGTGATGTGACTCCTGACAAACATGCTCCAGTCAGCTGTCTACTCTCAAAGTCACTGATGTTTCCTCCTAGTGGCATAAGAGGCACAATTTATTTTTTCTGAGTAATGGCTTTAGAGGGGTGCATTTTAGTTCAGAGAAGCCCTGGTAAGGCATATATCTAAGTAGGTAGCAAAACAGGAAGATAACACGGCAAATTGTATTGGATCATGGTTTACCAACACTGATAAATATTATCTTATGATATACTTAAAACATTTGTTAAAAAAGGGACTTTTGCCACTAACTCAAATGCTTTACAACTAACATTGGCTGCATTGTACTAGTCTTGTCATTCAAGCAACAAGATGGATAAGAAAAAGGATTTAATACATTTGGGCGCAGCGCCTATAACATGGCCTTTACTTCCTTGTTTACGCATACTCACTCAGTAGAGCAGGTACACAACCTCTTTTACCTATGAGTCACATTCAAATATAAAAAGAGTTGGGGAGCAACACAAGCATGAAAAATGTACTTGGGGATAGCAAATAAGGGCTGTGACTGGTTATTTGGTAGCCCCTATGTAGACTGACAGCCTCCAAGTCAGGAATTAAAAAATAAGCACCTGCTTTGAGGACACTGGGAGCAACATCCAAGGGGTTTGGGAGCAACATGTTGCTCAGGAGCCACTGGTTGGGGAACACTGCAGTAGAGGATCCAGAAAGTATGTAGGGGTGTTCTCTGAAGCCATGTATTGTATGGCATGAAACAATTGTACAAGAAACTGTAATTATATCTACAGGACTGGATTTCTCTTTAGGCACTCAGAGGCTAGCATCCTCAGCTTCCCCCCACCCCTCCCACAGGGTCGCGTCCTACATCTGGCGCACAGGGGACAGGGTGCATGGAAACCTCCCGTGCATAATCCCCAGTGCCCTGCATGTAAGTAAACTTCATGTGTGGCTTGGGCGGCATGCCGGCCCTGAATGTGTGCTGCCCTAGGCCTAATCTTCATGGCCTTGCCACAAATACCGGCCTGTATATCTACAAACATGAAGTTCTACCTTTAATTGTCCTTAAAAACTTGCAGTAAGATGATCAAATAGGTTAAATAATTGATTGATCTTAATTTGTTCTGTTGTGGTGGGAATATAAAACAACAGTACATCACCCCATACCAGCTGCCATTCTCTTGCTATGCACATTTCTATAAATATAATTTTTAGTCATTTTGCACATCCCTACCCTAATTGCTATATCTTTTGCACATCCCATACTCCTAGGCATAAAAAGTATATACATGGAAATAAGGTGCAATTGTTAAATAAGAATTTCATTTTAAAAAGAATGATTTTCTTTTTTTAATGTGCCCTTGTTGATCAAATAATACTTCTATTTTGCTTTTACCCCCAGATTTTACCCATTGCACCCAATAATACTGGAGGCCCAAAACAAATACACCGTTTGGTTTTCACAAACTGGCAGAGTTGTTTACACTACCTAGTTACCAATACCTACAGACGGGCATACCAACATGCAAGAGATGGATTGCTTTTGCGCATGCGTATGGCCTGCATTCTGAGCAGGCATTTCCTGGGACACCTCTCGCGTTTGCGTCCTTGTTGTAGATGGTTCCGGCTCGCTTGGCTCTTTGGTCCTGTGTGAGATCTGAGCAGGCATTACATAGGGCAGCTTGGCCCTCCTGGGTCCTTGCTGTTGTCGGAACAGGCTTTCGCTTAAGCAACACCACCAGTAGGTTGTACGCATCCTCGGGAGTAGTGAGGAGGCGGAGGAGGAGAAGAAGAAGATGGCGGACGTGCTGAGCGTTCTGCGTCAGTACAACATCCAAAAGAAGGAGATCAATGTGAAAGGAGATGAGGTTATCTTCGGGGAGTTCTCCTGGCCCAAGAATGTTAAGACCAACTATGTCATTTGGGGGTGAGTATGGCGCAGAAGCGGGGAGCAATCGCTGTCATTCTGTCCTTCCCCTGTTTGGGTGCTCACTAGGCATGTGCAACACACACACACACATACACACACACACACACACACACACACACACACACACACACACACACACTGCACTGGCCCCGGGCCAAGCACAGACAGATTTATCCAGGTAACTCCAACCTGTAACTCGTGGTGCCTGTGCAACTACAGCTCCCAGCATCCCCAAATTCTGTCGAAGTTTTGAGGGACTGTGGCAGCTGCCGTTTATGAGCAAAAGTAGAATCCCACCCATAGGAGTTCGGCATAGGTTTCTGTAGCGCCCAACTCGGCAGCGATCACTGTACTACAACTCCCAGAATCCCAGGACAACCTTATTCTGCCCAAGTGCTGCTGAGAGCTGCACAAAGTCCCTGAAATCACTACTGACTATATGTGTATGGCACACTCTCCCCACTTGGGCAAATAGACTCCTGGCATTGCCTCTTATTTATATCGTTACATTACTATTCACACATGCTGTACATCCATACCTTCCTCCTCTTACTATCTGTGTCTGTATGTATCCATTGTGACTAAATGTGCCTCCCCACAACTTACTGAACTACAAATCCCAGCAAGTGTAAAGCTTTAATAGATGCTTAGGATTGTGGGAGCTTTAGTCAGGCAGCATCTCTGGCCTGCACACATAGTATTTATGCTTTCATGTTTGCATAGAAAGGTAACATCAGAAGGATACAGTTACACAATAGTATTATTTTTATGTATGTAAAAGTAATGAGATTTTGAAAAGCTGTACAGGTGCTTTTTTCATGCAAGTTAGTCCTCCCCAGCCCAGATTAAAGGGGAAGTTCACATTATCAAAAACATAGTCCTTTTGTGTAGTTAGGATAATTTTTAGGTATTTGGGAATTGGAAAAGGCGAATTTACTCATGGATGCCAATATGTGAGGCACCCATCAGGGAATTAAAGCCCTACTTTTTTTTTACCTTGGAGAAAGAGCACAACACAATGCAGCCACCTACCCTGACCCAGGTGTCCCAAGCACAGATTTAAACAAGAACTCAAAAATTAATATATATAGAAATGCTTTATTTTATTTTTTTTTTAAACATCTTTTTATTGGTGACTATAAAGGCAATACATGCTACAGGCAGTACGATTCCTTATAGCACTTTTCAAATAGATATAATTTAAAATGTCATACTTTATATATTGAACTTATTGAACACCCCTAAAGGGTTAGCGTTTCTGTAGTAGTAGTTATTATTGAGGACTTCAAAATTGTGCACAGGAGCTCCCAATTTTAGATTGTTAGAAGTGTCAGTAACACTGCACATACTCTGTGTTCTCAGAGCAGCTGTTCTGTTGATAAGCTAAGCTTAGTGGTTGTTACAAATTTTTGAGCAGAAAATGTGTTTTGCCTGTCATAGAAGCTGATGCTGCAGGGTTGATTATTACATACTGATGCACATTGCACTGGTATCAGAGCTGCCCTGTACTAATAATCTGTATTATTGTGACATTTATACTGTGTACATGCACTGTTTTGTAAGTTAGTTCAGCACAGAGCATGTGCAGTGCGTCAGCAGAAGGAAGATGGGGAGCTACTGTAGGTATATTTCGGGGGACAGATCCTCCAAGCTGAATGGCTGTTGTTGCCTTGTGTTGGTACAGAAGCACAAAACATAATGTGCTGCATTTCTGCTCTACTTCTCAAACTTTAGTTCTCCTTTAAGCCCATGCAAGTGCAGTGGAGCACAATTAAAAACTTTTACTCTGTTGTACAGGTATGGGACCCGTTATCCAGAATGCTCAGGACCTGGGGTTTTTCCGTAATTTGCATCCTCATATTTTACTTAAAAATCATTTATAAATTAAATTAAGCCAATTGGATTGTTTTGCCTCCATTAAGGATAAATTATCTTAGTTGGGATCAAGTACAAGAAACAGAGCAAAAGGAAATATAAAATTTTTAAAATGTAAGTTCTTTCCTTAAAATGGAGTTGATGGGAGATGGCCTTTCCGTATAACTGGTTTCCAGATAATGGGTCCATACCTGAACATTTCAAAGGCTATGTCTGAAGAGGGACAGCTGGGAAATGCTGGTAACCTGGCTGTGTTGCTGCATTACTTTTTCCCCCTGGCTGGTTTTATTTTATTTTTTCCTAAAAAGAGCATGGATGGAAAGTATGGGTCAGGGACCCCCCCTTCCCACATGGATTGGATAGAGGCGTACTTGAATAAACACAAAGCAGTCAAAAACATTTTTGAAACATGGGAATCTTTTATTAGTATAATTCCACATGCACTGAAAGTTAAAATACTGCTTTAAAACTACCAATTGGTATATAACAGACTCTGAGAGGTAACCCACCTATACAATTAGAAACAGAAAGAGAGGTTAAGGCTGATGCCACACGTGGCGGTTTTACGCTGCGTATTTTCTAATTCTCTCGGCGGTTGAAAAACGCACAATATCATCATCCATAGAAATAACTTAAACAGTCTCGATGCTAGAAATACGCTAGAAAACGTGTCACCACGGAATTTTCATGCGTTTGCCGAAATACGCCGTTATTTGCACAGCAACCTATTCCTTTGTGTACACAAAAGCAGCTGCCAGACCTTGAGGAAATATGCAGCGTTTTTACTATTTCGCACTATTAGCACCATGGGAAACGGGATTTGCTACGTCACCAGTACTAGGCTGAAAAACGCCATAGTCAGGGGCTGTGTGGGTTGTGCAGCGTTTTTAGGCGGAGAAAATACGCAGTGTAAAAAAGCCACGTCTGGCATTCGCCTAACCCTAGATAACCTCCAATACGAACTTAACCCTCTGAAGGAGTAAATTATTAGTTTATAAAAAAAAATATATATGGTACTTTCTATTACAAGATACAATTATAACTTAGCAGTGCATCCAATGATCCACGATTTACATGAAAGAAACAGCTGCTTTTTAATATGTCGATTCTCCCTAGCCATATAGATACCATAAAGCTAGACAACTAGACTAATGCACAGGGATAATATGCTAATGGTCTTGAAACTTGTATTGAATAATCTATGTGAAACATTCTATGCACTGTACAATAATTGATGAAGTAAAAATGATTCTTAATAAAAAAAAAAGTACTGGCCCAGTGAAGATATGTGGGTGTGTGTAACCTTTTAGCACCTGAATGTGACTTTACCTTTCATTGTCCTTTAAAACTGTAAAATGTGCCCAGGAAAAACAGGTATGAGCTGAAAGTTCAAGTTTTGTTATAAATGTTACATTTATATGCTTACTCTTTAACACCCCACAACTTGCACAATACAAATATAAGATAAAACGCTACTACAAATGTTGTAATAGAAATGTTTTGACAACTTGAAAATAAAAAAAAAATTAAAAAAAAAAACTGTAAAATGTATAACTCTAAAGCTTACTTAGGGGCACATTTACAAAAGCACGAACGCTCCAAGCGTATTTTCGCCGATTTTTTCGGGCGTCCACACGACTTTTTCGTACAGCGCACGACTTTTTCGGACTTTTGCACGAAAAAATCGGAAAGGGTTTACCGTTGTTTACAATTGTTCGGTACAAAAATTTTGTGACTTTCGGATCGCCAATACGATATTATCGTGACTAATACGATTTTTTCGTAAGCATTTTCGTTATATTTGCTATCTTCCGAAATTTTTGTTTCCAATACGATTTTTTCCCATTCGTGATTCGGATTCGTGGATTAGTAAATGTGCCCCTTAGTGTCGCAACTAGACAAATGCGTGACCTACCAGAATTAACTGGCAAATGAACATGAGGATAAACTCTTTTAGCGCCTTTTAAAGTGACTTTAAAGGAGAAGGAAAGGCTAAGTCACTTGGGGGTGAAAACTGCACTAGCCCAGGGTAGCTGCGAGCGTGGTCTCCTCTTCCTTCTTCGTGCGCTTGCGCAGTACAGCGAATAGTGGAACTTTAACAGAAAGTTGGCTTTTCACTCTACTGCGCATGCCCGGCCCAGGGATTTTGACACAGAAGGAAGAAGGACCCGGGTTGGTGCGGTTTTCTCCTAACAGGGGCACCTGGGGTACAAGGTAAGCGATTAAAGTCACTTGGGGGTGCCTAACATTTTGGCACCCCCAAGTGACTTAGCCTTTCCTTCTCCTTTAAGCTGTATTTCAGTATGTTATATAACATGTTATTCCTGGCAACATTTAAATTGGTCTTTATTTTTAATAGTGTTAAGGCCCTTCTTTTAGTTTGCCATTTAAACCACTGCTGGGTTGCTAGTGTAAATTGCCCCCTAGCAATCAGGTAGCTACAGGTGTTCTAAGCTTGAAAGCAGCTGAAAAAAACAATCAACAAAGATAAATTGCAAGTTCTCAAAATATCACTGTTTACATCATAGCTAAATGTAATTTAAAGGTGAATTACAAAGTGAAATTTGGTTCACTTTGGTCACTTTGTTTTTCAATTTGACATTGTCTGTGACTTGTGCCGTTTAAAGGCCTAGTTTGTCCTTGAATGAACTTTTTAGCATGGTATAGATCAGTCATCCCCCCACCAATGGCTCAGGAGCAACATGTTGTTCACTAACCCCTTGGATGTTTTTCCCCGTGGCCTCAAAGCAGGTGCTTATTTTTTGAATTCCTGGCTTGGAGGTTGCATAAAAACCAGATGTACTGACAATCAGAGCCTCCTGTAGGCTGCCACTCCACTTCCAAATAGCCAATTGCAGCCCTTATTTGGCACCCCCAGGATTATTTTTTTCATGCTTCCCAACTCTTTACATTTGATAGTGTCTCACAGGTAGAAATGGTTAAAAAAACTTAACAAACAAGCGTATACAGAGTAACAGTAGGAGTTGCTCGCAAGACATTTTCAGTTGTAAACATGAAAAAAAGCAAAATATAAGACTACCTGGAAACTTGCCAAGAATAGGTCCATCAATAAATTATTACTAGTAAATTTAATGATCTTGGAGAACTTCCCCTTAGGTCTATGGTACACATTTTCCCTGCCATCTATCCTGCATCTGGTCTTTCTATGTGCAGAGTGACAAAAGTAAATATAAATCAGTCTGTCACTACATGCACATTCAGATTTCTATAAGAAAATGCAAACGTGAGCATTTTCTGGCCAAAATCCACCCATGTGTGCAGAGACAGGCAGATCTCATTTATTTCTGTCAGTGCACACATAGGACACTATGCCCTTTTCTCTGCTAGCAAATTTACCAAAGTGGATAAAACATGTGCCATATGACTTAAAGCTTCTCTTTGGAGATAGTTCTAGCACCAATACATGTTTTTACAAGCTTGTTACAAAGTTGTTTAAATTATCTATAACATATTGAAAGTAACTACATGTATGGGACCTGGAGTTTTCTGGATAAGGGATCTTTTCATAATTTGGATCTCCATACCTTAAATCTACGAAAAAATAATTTAAATGTTAAATAAACCTAATAATATTGTTTTGCCTCCAATAAGAAATAATGATATATTTGGGATTATTACAGAGAAAAGTGTTTTTTTTTTTTTAATCTAATTATTCGATTAAAAAGGAGTTTATGGGTGAGGGCCTTCCCTTAATTTGGATCTTTCTGGATAACTGGTTTCAGGATAATGGATCCCATGCCTGTATAACACTTTCTTATATCTGATCATACTCATGCCATGTATGCATTGGGTGCATAGGACAAGGCATTGCTTACTCTCTATTTTAATAATGATGCAATAGAGCCCACAGGCTGGATGTGGCCCCCAGTCTGCTCACAGTTTTGCATTATGTTTGCAGCTCTATTCTATCAGCGATTGTGTCTATTTTCAACAAAAATGGGCTTGAGATACAGAGAGTACATCTATACTAGCAAATACAAATAATGCTTGGGTAAAGGAAAGTACAGATTTATCAACCACTTGTTGTTCTCATTTTACTACTACCTGTAGCCGGTCAGAGCATTAAACTATTCATCAGTCCCTAGTTAATAAATTAAAGTTAGATTTTAACAAAATCTAAAACCTAAGAAAAAAATCATATTGAATGTGTGTGTAGATGCTTAGTTACCTTCTTATAAGTGCACAGCTTGTAGAATCCTTTGCTACTTTATCAATATAGGGAAGAAGCCTTCCACTAGTAGTGGGTTCTTTCATTGGTATTGCTTAAAATGCTACATGTGTTTTTCTTTCAACTGGAGGCTTGCTGTTAAACATGGTTTTAATTGTTTTAATACAGGACTGGAAAAGAAGGACAGCCCAGAGAATATTACACGCTAGACTCCATTTTGTTCTTGCTCAACAATGTGCATCTTTCTCATCCTGTGTATGTCCGACGTGCTGCAGTAAGTGGTACACAGAAAATAAACAAAAGTTAAATAAGTTTTTTACTGTTATACTATGGGGCACATTTACTAATCCACGAACGTCTGAAAAGCGAATACAATTCACGAAAGTCATAATGGCTATGAAAAAGTCGCGACAATTCACGAAATTTGTAATGGCTATGAAAAAGTCGCGACAGCTCACGAAAGTCACAATGTCTATGAAAAAGTCGCGACAATTCACGAGATTTGTAATGGCTATGAAAAAGTCGCGACAGCTCACGAAAGTCATAATGGCTATGAAAAAGTCGCGACAATTCACAAAATTTTTAATGGCTATGAAAAAGTCTTGACAATTCGCGCAAGTCGTAACGGCTACGAAAAAGTCGCAAAATGTTCGTTTTCCAAAAAATTTTTTTACTGAAAATATTTTTGAGAAGTGTGTACATCATCTAATTTAACTATTTTCTGTTCACCTTTTGCAGACTGAAAACATTCCTGTGGTTAGAAGACCTGATAGAAAAGATCTTCTTGCATACCTAAATGGGGAAACGTGTAAGTGCCATTTGCATTAATAAAATGATCATTTTTTTAATATAACGGACCAGTGATAACACAAAATTAACAATATGAAAGTTATTTAACATAACAAAAATAGCAAATGCAAGTCAAGTTTCTTGACCATTTCTATAGACCATATTTGTATTTGAATATACGTGTAGATTTCCAGTAGATACACAGAAGGGGGTTGTGGGAGCACTCCAAGGCTAAATAAAGTATACAAATACAATGGAAGTGCGACTGATCTGGCCAAATTAACTACAATCATACAAAAAAGAGGGGGATTGATCAATGCACATTCCCTCGTCCCCTCTTTCATAAGTAAATTATCTATGCTAGTGCATGTATTTACAAAAAACGTGTTTTTAGTTACAAAATTATGATCATAAGATTGGTAAGCCACCATACCACGTCAAGGTAAACCCCGTATGGTGGTCCTATCTATTTACCTCTGGTCATATATTTCAAAGGCCGGCACTCCCGTGCACTGTTGCCATTCTTGACCTGGGGGCTGGTTTGAGTCAGTCCACCCCCATGCCTTTAGCTTTTATAGAGAGAGATTGCCAGGACCACAGCTTGGTCCTACAGGCTTAATCCTCCACCACTTGTGGTTTGTAAAGGAGATTTCCAGTAGGACTTGTGCTGCAGCAGTTCACAGGTCACTGTAACTCCGTTCGCAGCTGTGCATCCCAAAGTCTATATGGAACCCTTCTGTGAGACATCATGCCAGTCTAACCATGTGTTATGTAACTGTAGGATCACTATCTTTTTGAGGTGCATATGGGTGAAGTAAACACTGCACATTTAGTTTGGCTGTACTGTTGCGTGGAGAGTTTGTTTTCTTGACATCAGTCTTTTAGGGAGGTCTCTGAGGAAGTGCGCTGTCACGAAACGCGTAAGACCTCAAGCTGTGTTTTTTAGATGTGCAAATAAAGGTTGATCAACTTTAATATCATCTGTTGCGGCTTTTTTATGCTGACCTGGAGTGCACTGCCAATGTGTGAACTTTTGTGATCAGTCTTTTAGGATACCCAGATTAAGGGGGCATTTACTAACCCTAAAAGTTACAACTTTTTTGAGATCTACTGTGCAACAAACTGGCTAAAAATCTGAATCCGACAATTTTCCAGTTAAAACTTGCTAAGATCATGTAGTCAAGTCAGTGGCAGATGTCCCTTCCCCTTCCCTGGAGGTTCCTTCTGTTGCTTCATAACTTTAGAGGTTTCAGATTTTTGATGCTGTTTTTTGTGTGACAATTCAAAAAAGTAGTAGTTTCGGTGTGGCAATTTGAAAAAAGTTGCGTTTTCCTGATTTTTCTGCAACTTTTTCCCACACAAGTAAATGTCATAAATTTGTGGAAATTAGTTTATTTAAATTTTTAAATTTAAAGTTAAAAAATAGAGCTATCCTCTTTTTTCCTGGAATTTTGAGGAAAGAAGAGGATCGCTTGCTTGCATGTACCCCAGGCCGCTGCAGTTTTCTAACAGGAGCATCAGCTTTAGGGTACCAGTGCCTTAAATTTGGCACCCCTAGTGATTTATTCTTTTTCTTCTCCTTTAATGCTGTGTATTCTGAGTAATAACTTGAATAAGCAAATACTGTGATGAGTTGACCTTTTTTCTGCCGGTGTATTGAAATAATCAAACTGACTGCTTGTTAATATCTTAGTTCAAGTATAGTTACTTTATCTCAACCGTTTCTGCTTTCTTTAGCATCATCTGCCAGTATAGACAGAAGTGCGCCACTTGAAATTGGTCTTCAGAGATCCTCACAAGGTATGTGCATAGGAACATTTATGTCATCTTTATTCTCTTGGATGCAAGGATGGCCCCCTAGCGCTCTTCATCATGTCTAGCAACAAGGGAATTAAATGAGTTCATAACAATTGTTTTTATTGTAGTAAAGAGAGTTGCAGATGAAATATCCGCTGAGGCAAAGAAACCAAGAATAGAGGTGAGTTTTCCCTTTCTGCACATTATAAAGGTGTTAGGAAGTTTTTGTCAGGCTCCCTGACCTGTTTGCTACAGATTCAAATAAAAAGGATGTTAAATTTTTTTTGAGAAGTGTAGCCTTGGGAGCTATATTGCAGTGGATTGATTTTGTATAGGTTAGATGAATGACTAGAAAAACCCACTTGAGTCTCTGCAAATGTTGAACTACCCTCTACCCGCTGACAGCTGAAGGATGATAACTTGTTATACTGTAGTTCCCTTGCTTGTAAATACTCCATTGACTGTAAATGTATTTGGTTTATAAACAGCAATACAACTTCTTTTTTGGAATAAAATCACATATTAAATGTTGAAAAACGCCTTTATGTTATCATATTTCAACAAGCAATTCTTTATTCTACATTTTCAATGATTTTCTGTGTAATAAATTAGTGCAGTGTATTTGATGGTAGTGTTATGGAAAATTCAAATACTGAAGGTCATTTGGGGTAGAAGAAGGTAAGGTTTATTTGACACGTATGTGGGTTCTGAGCAAAGCTAAGGGTCAGAACAACAGACCAAAGACAGCACTGTATTTTATAAATTTTGTGGCATAGTAGAATACAACATAAAAAATACATTTGAGCTACCAGTTTACCAGTGTAAGCGCATAGAGATATGTGTTCACAGTTAAGAAAACAAGGAACTGCTTACAGCCAAACAGGTGGCTCTGTCTGCAAGGCCAGAAAAGTAGTAACCAAGGCTAGCTTGAGAGCAGAATCCATCCAAGTCAGGGGGGCCTGTGGTTAAATCTGCACACAGAAAATGTATTCCTTATCAGTTGCTTATCATAAATATATACTAATTGCAAGACTGTCAGTACTGTTTATAGCTGAAACAAAAAGATTAAAATTCTAAAAAAAAAAAGGGTGACACTTGCAATAATGCAGACACACTTTTGCTGCTGACTGGATTTGCCTTTGTTATGCACAGTAGCTTTGGCTCTGTGGATGAATGGATAGGTAAATAGACAACACTACTATTTGTTCTTTATGATATACCCTACCATTTCCAGCAACATGTTGTTTCTTTCCCCCATTGATTCTTTGTTGGGTTCATTCTCAGTACAGGTATGGGATCCCTTATCCGGAAACCCGTTATCCAGAAAGCTCCGAATTACGGAAAGCCCATCTCCCATAGACTCCATTTTAATCAAATAATTAAAAATTGTAAAACTGATTTCGTTTTTCTCTATAATAATAAAACAGAACCTTTTAATTGATCCCAACTAAGATATAATGAATCCTTATTGGGGCCAAAACAATCCTATTGGGTTTAATTAATGTTTTATTGATTTTTTAGTAGACTTAAGGTATGGAGATCCAAATTACGGAAAGAGCCCTTATCCGGAATACCCTTGGCCCCGAGCATTCTGGATAAGGGGTCCTATACCTGTACAGATATAGGATCTATTCTGAATGCTTGGGTCCTGGGGTTTTTTGGAAAAACAATCTTTCTGTTATTTGGCTCTCCATACCTTTTAACTAAAAAAAAAAATGTAAACATTAAAAAAACCAATAGGGTTGTTTTGCCACCAATATTGATTCATGCAGCTTAATTTATTTGCTTAAAATTTAGTCTATGGGAGACAGCTTTCCCTCAATTTGGAGCTTCCTAGATAACCGGTTTCCACATAAGAAATCCCATGCCAGTAAACACGTAAAAATGACTGCTGCGCAGCTCCTCTTTAAGGCAACCCTAAGACACAACTTTTCACTGTGTGAAAAAAAGAAATGTCAAGAAATATTAAGGTGCAAGAGTATTTCAAAAATACTGAAATTTGTCTAAAATAGCAGTCACTACTCTGATTAGCTATTAGAAACACAATAAAGCAGATAATATACACATGCAGTACTTCTTAAGCTTTCAAAAAGAAACTGTGATTCTTCCTTTTTATCAATTGTTTTAGATTAAATATAACAATAAAGCAGTTAAACTGTATTTATACCAAATAAGTGAAATATAACACAATATATATTTTAGGATGAGGAACGCGTACGTCTTGACAAGGAGCGCTTGGCTGCTCGATTGGAAGGACATAAAGAAGGCATTGTGGCGACAGAACAAATTCGGTAAGGACAATATCTATCATCTATAGAATATTTTATAGCTAATAAGGAAATAATGTTCCCCTGCAGTGGATTGAGTTCACCCTTACCAGAATTAAAAATGTAAATGGCATGTGTAACATGGTAATCTGCTTCTTTCTCTCTTAAATGCCTTACTAAAAAGTGTTTATCTTTCTAACCACTTAATCCTTTACAATGAAATTGTTTGTTGCTAAAGCCTTAGTCACAAGTAGGTAAATTGGTAGACTGGTTGAGGTTGCTGGAAATTGATTCCCATATATTCTCTGCTTCTCAGCTCACTCTCAGAGGCTATGTCTGTTGAGAAAATTGCTGCTATCAAAGCAAAGATCATGGCAAAGAAACGATCCACCATCAAAACTGATCTAGATGACGATATAACTGCCTTAAAACAGAGAAGCTTTGTGGATGCTGAAGTAGACTTTACAAGGGACATTGTGAGCAGAGAAAGAGTGTGGAGAACGCGGACAACGATCCTACAAAGTACCGGCAAAGTATGTTTGTTACGATCTCTAATTTTCTCACTGCTCTTTGATTTCACATTATATCATGGTTTATATAGTTGCATGGTACCTAATGAGGCACTTTATAATATATCCATAATTTTCTGCATTTAGCAGCAAACTACTTTAAAGGAATGCGGTCAGTTCAGTTAATAGAGCTTCTCCAGCAGAATCCTGCATTGAAATCTTTTTTTTTTTTTTTTTTTTTTTTTTTTAAAAAGCACAAACATCTCTTCTTAACTGGGTGTATGCTTCAAATATTTCTGCCTATCTACTGTCTTGCATTAGATGTCATTTCCTGAATAATTTGATCTAATTCCCAAAAATTCTTAATATGGTCTGATCTGGTGGCACTTGCTTCCAAAGGGTTGCTAATTAAGAGGCTGTCCTGCACATATCTTTGGTTGGGTTATGATGGGTAAATATTTCTTTTGTGTCCTTGCACATCATAGCAACTGGAGATGTGCTAAATCACATTCAACTGAACCCAAACAACTGAATGCAACCAAAATTGTTCTTTACAACTGATGCCATTTTTTATCTTTGTCAAATCCTAATATAGACATAAAGTTGAATCAAGATATAGTGGATTCCCTGCATCCCTGATACCATCTTATTTATGGGTGGATAAAGTTCCCATAATTTTATTTTAATCTTTTTTTTTTTTTTTTTCCACTCCTGTAATCGGTGTTAATTTAGAACTTGATAAGTGCTTGTTGCTTATTCATGGTCTTTGAACTGACTGGAATAGTCAAATGCAGATAACCAGTTTTTACATTCTATTATCCCCCCTTCAGAACTTTGCTAAGAACATATTTGCAATACTTCAGTCTGTGAAGGCTCGCGAAGAGGGCCGGGCTCCTGAGCAAAGACCAACTCAAACAGCAGCACCAACTGTAAGTGATTAATTTATATTGTGTGTCATGTGGCAGATTTATTACAGTGGGTCTGTAGCTATAAACAGAAATCTTCACTGCACAATATCCATTTTGTAAATGTTTTTCTGTTTTGTAGGATCCAGCATTAAGAACCAATAAGCCAGTTCCAGCAGCTTACAACAGATACGATCAGGAAAGGTTCAAAGGAAAAGAAGGTAAGTTAGGCTTCGATATCCTAGATTATTGTTACTCCCAATAAAGGCATAGTAACCTTTTTAAAAACAACTTTCCTATGTATGTAATGTCAGTCTTAATATACTATGACATTTGAGCTTTTGGGCATATCCATGCTTATATTAAGGTATTTTATATTTCTTTGAAAGGTTATAATTTTTTTTTTTTTTATATTTAGGTGAATGTGCCAAATTTGCACATTAGTTGCTGCTCTCTTTCTGTGTTCTGGAACATTGCTTACTCTTCATTTAGCTCCCTAAATTCCAGTGCCTTAGGTTGTTCTTTCTGATTTATCTTCTGTTTGGTCTAACTTCCTGACTCCCTTACCCAACACTTTAATTGTAATCAATATTGTAAAAAAAAATTGGGGCTGGAGGGGTGGAATATATAGTATTGCTTTGGTTTTTACTATTTGAGAGTGCTGACTACAGGCCAGTAGTACCACACATGCCAGGCAATCTTGTTTGTTGCAGCAAAACTTCAAACTAAGTGCCAATATACCCCCTTTATTTACAGCCACTCTCAAACTGGCCTAGTACTTTAAATCCCTTATCCTGTCAGTTTGTAATCACTGGTGCGGTATGCAGGGTTGTGGACTCTGCAACAAGCAAGATGTAAAGATGGCAGCATATACTCATGGGGATAAAACATGTTCCCCATTTCAGCAGCCAGCAGTGACTCAAGTAGTCTGTGTAATTAACATGTTCTCATGTCAGAAGTCTTGCATTGTGTAGATTACCTAAATACTGTATGTTTAGAAAGGACTTTTACATGAATTCCTCTTTATACATATATATTTAAAAAGTTTATGTAGATGAAGCTTTTATTTTTAGGCAAGTTTGTGTTATATCTTGCCTACAGTATGGCATAACCCACAATGGCAGAGATTTTTTTTTTTTTTTTTTTTTTTAAATTAGCACAACAAGGTTGTATGTGGCAGACATGTCTGTTTATATGTTTATGAAAGGGACTGGCTTGTATTTTCTCTCCTATAACAATATGCAAATACACAAATATTTTCCTGTGCAGTGTACGTGTTGCCACTTTTTTTTTTTTTTTTTTTTAATTCTGTCCTTTGTGGATAATGAATTCTAAAGTAATTCTGACTAAAAAACATTTTTGTTATTTTAATCGTTGCTCATCCAACTGTGTAGATTGAAGGGAAAGGCTAACAGTTGTCTTAATCCTTTATAGAAACGGAAGGCTTTAAGATTGACACTATGGGAACATACCACGGCATGACACTGAAGTCTGTGACTGTAAGTCATTTGGTACTTTATTTTGGCAGATGAATGTTGCAGGTGCTATATAGTATAAAATTCCACAATGATCCAGGTTCTCATTTATACATAACTAATAATGTTTTAACCTAAATTATAGAAAAGTATGGGACCTATTATCCAGAATGTTTAAGACCTGTTTTTTTTTCCAGATAAGGGGTCTGTAATATGGATCTCCATGCTTTAACTCTGCAAAAAATTGTTTAAACATTAAAAAAAACCAATAATATTGTTTTGCCTATATTAAGGATGTATTATTATTAGAATTAGTATTATATTAATATTTATGCTAGATAACAGATCCCATACCTGTAATTTGATTATTTTTACTAATTTAAAATGTCTCTGTATTTGGGTTGGGTGTATACCACTGTCAGGCATCAACGCTTTTGGACAACCTGAGAATTTTTCAGCATACTTTAGAGTTTTTTAGTGTCTTAATATGTTACAGTATGTTTTGACTTTCCTGTTTTTATAAATATTTCAAAAATGTTCATTGGGGCTGACGTTCAGGAAATGAAAGCCATACTTTGGTTTTTAGATCAGCCTGACACAGCTTTGATGCATGTTTGTATAGTTGTATAAGTATTGTCTTGTAAGGAAAATGAATCCTTTTCACACAGCTTACTGTCACACAACATCTACTGCAATCTAGCTTAAGCGTATGTTTGGTTTTTTTTTGTGTTTTTTTTTTTTTTTTTTTTTTTTTATCCCTGCATAAAATAGTATGGGTAGCATGTTGATTCAGTAGTTAGTGTTGCTATCTTGCAGCACTGGAGTCTTAGGTCAATGTCCTGAATTTTCCTAAGTTCCAAAAACATACAGGAAGGTTAATTGGCTCATGATAAAACTGACCATAATGTATGTGTGTGATAGGGACCTTGGATTATAAACACTACTGAGGCGAATTATGTTTAATTTTGTTTAAAGGAACAGTAAAACCAAAAAATGAAAGTGTATAAAAGTAATAAGAATAAAATATACTGCTGCCCTGCACTGGTACAACTGGTGTGTTTGCCTCAGAAATTTATATAAACAAAGCTGCTGTTTAGCCACGGGGGCAGCCATTCAAAGGAGAAAAGGCACAAAGGAGATAACAGATAAACACTATTGTATTCTAGAGAGGTTATCTGTTATCTGCTATGTAACCTGTGCCTTTTCTCCTTTTTTCCAACTTTAATGGCTACCCCCATGGGTCCACAGCAGCTTATTTATATAAACTATAGTAGTGTTAAGGTGGCCATACACGTGGCGATCCGACGATGTTTCGTACGACCATCGGTCGCACGAAACATCGTAAGATCCGCCACACACCATTCAGGGCTGAATCGGCAGGTAAGGAGGTAGAAACAATAGGATTTCTACCTCCTTCTGCCGATTCAGCTCTGAAGGGAGAATTTTGGTCAGGCGCCTTCTATGGCGCCCGATCAAAATTTTCAAACTTGTCCGATCGGCGAGTCGTCCGATATCGGCAGCTTCCTGCGATATCGGTCGACTCGCCGACATGCCATACACGCACCGATTATCGTACGAAACGAGGTTTCGTACGATAATATCGGTGCGTGTATGGCCACCTTTACTGTAGCAAACACACAACTTTTACCAGTGCAGGGCAACAGTACATTATATTTTAATTACTTTAAAACACTTTCATTTTTTGGTGTTACTGTTCCTTTAAGGCACTGCAAAATATGTTTGTGCTCTATAAAGGATAATTATGACTTCTGCAAAGGTGTACCTTGCTAAATCCCTTTCACGGATTTGAATATGGATTTAGAAATGATTTATATTTTTTTTTATTATGGCCACTTGGGGGTAGTATGCTTCTGTTATTTCTTTCTAGTGGCGTTTCACTGGTTTGGTATTATTTCTTTAAATGGTCTAGATGTAATTTGGCAGAATTTATTTTTCTCCTTATGTCCAAAACAGCCTCTTTCTTCAGTGTGTTTATCACTTCTGCTCAACAAATTCTAAACTCATTGCACAAGTATAGTAACCCTTTGCAACCAATCAAATATTTGATATTGTTGCATTTTCTGTTACAAGGCTAATATTTATTGCTTCCCATAGTTTATTGCCCAGATGCAAATTTGCCTAGTGTTGATAAATGAGCCTGACTGGAAAAAAAGGCATATTTAAAGGGGTAGTTAACCTTCACCTTATTGTTAGAAACTATTACACTACAGAATGACTGTCTGTCTACTTTCTGGAAGCCCACTTCCTCCCCAGTGCTTGGTCTGCAGCTCTGCACTAAACCCCTGAGAAAAGGGACAGTCTGCAAGGTGTGCTGCTTGGAATGGTGATTTATTTTATTTCTATGTAAACGTTATAGAAATGTAATTGCCCCATTTCACTATCTGTACCTGCTGATCAGTAGTAAGCTTCGGTTGAATCTGGAGGCTTTTTTTTTTTTTTCCAAGGATTGATGGTGTAGATCAGGGATCCCCAACCTTTTTTACCTGTGAGCAACATTCAACTGTAAAAAGAATTGGGGAGCAACACAAGCATGAACACTGTTCCAGGGGTTACAAATAGGGGCTCTGATTGGCTATTTGGTAGCGCTTATATGGACTGGCAGCCTACATGAGGCTATGTTTGGCAGTACACCTGGTTTTTATGCAACCAAAACTTGCCCAAAAGCCAAAAATTCAAAATTCAAAAATAAGCACCTTCTTTGAGGAAACTGGGAGCAACATCAAAGGGACTGGTGAGCAACATGTTGCTCACGAGCCACTGGTTGGGGAACACTGGAGTAGATGAACTGGAACAATGCTTCAGGTATGAAACCAGGGATACATAGAATCCATGCATATTGAATTTGACCGAATACCAAGTCCTCCACAAAGGGTTTTGCCTAATACTAAACCAGATCGGAACCCCAAATTGCATATTCAAAAAAATCATTGCTTTTAGTTGCCAGAGCTTTTCACTGGCATATACTGGATTCAGTGTATCCCAAAAAAAAAACCCTCACAACTGAGTACACTGGAATTATGTCTGTTGTTTTGCTGTTTAATCCCTTGACTCTAAACTAGAATCTGATGGTAATATTTGGTTCCAGAGTAGGTGCTGGCAATCAAGGGGTAAAGTCAGCTGCTGACATCCATATATTTTTCTTATTTGGGTTTTCCTTACGTTGTTGCAAATGGCTTACATTTTAGTAAAATCAATATGTTGAATAATGAGATCAGGTTCTAATGACACAAGTAGCTCCCAGTTGCAGGCCATGAATAAAGCAGCTACTCCATAGGGCTCTTCAATGAGAGAATTAGAGCTGGCCCTGTTATTCATCAGCCTTCTGATTGGCTTCATTAAGTGGTTGCATTTCTGCGAACTCATTCTCATTCTTAATTTCAGACTTGTCTTTTATTTGTATCTAGGGGATCAGTTAAAACTTTCAATCCTACTTATTACTATTACCAAGTCGTCTGTATCTTAGTATGCATGGCCTTGTTAAATAAAAATTCATAAGCTTGTACCAAAATCCCCTCCACTGGGTATTATTCTGCAGCTTCACTCATCCAATTACTTCTGAAATAACCGCAGCGGTGAATGCATTAGCACTTAGTAGTAAATTCTATGGTTAGAGCAGAAAAGTGGCTGAATTACCCAGCAAAACAAAGCCTTACTATCATTCAGTATGAGCCTTCTCATGAGGCTGTCAAAATTTAAATACTTTGCAGCAAGCTCCGAGAATGGTTTCCATGGTAATGTTGTACGGCCGCATTAAGGCTTTCATCTAAGAGCATTTCGTGATGCACCTGTCACGTTTTACTTTTATTCTCCCCAAAATGATCCAACACTGATATCAATGATATGTGTAAGCAAAATTGCTCAAACACAAAATGTAATTTTATATGTGACTGGAAAGTGTTGGCCAATATCATTTTCATATTTATTATTCAGTGGTTCCTTTAAATTGGTTTGGATGTTATAAATGTGCGTTTTTGCTAAGTTCACATGTCCAGCGTGACTTGGTACTTGGCCCATATGTGGCCAGAGTCAATGGTTGTGCCAAACTTTTGATCCTAAATTTAATGGCAGACCAGACAATTTCTCAGTGTTTTGTTGCCAGATGATCTTCTGAATCCATATGTGGGGGACAAAATGCTGGAAAATTTAAAGTCAATGGAAATTATCTCCAATACCTTGGCAAGCAGCAGGTGCATATTCTTAAAGGAACAGTAACACCAAAAAATGAAAGAGTTTTAAAGTAAATGAAATATAATGCACTGGTAAAAGTTGTGTGTTTGCTACAGTAACTCTACTATAGTTCATATATAGTAAGCTGCTGTGTAGCCACGGGGGCAGCCATTCAAGCTGGAAAAAAGGAGAAAAGGCACAGGTTACATAGCAGATAACTGATAAGCTCTGTAGAATACAATAGTGTTTTATCTGTTATCTGCTAAGTGCCTGGGCCTTTTCTCCTTTGAATGGCTGCCTCCATGGCTACACAGCTGCATTCTTTATATAAACCATAGTAGTGTTTTCTGAGGCAAAACACCAGTTGTACCAATGCAGAGCAGCAGTATATTATATTGGAATTTCTTTCATACACTTGAATTTTTTGGTGTTACTGTTCCTTTAAAGAAAGAAAAAAATGCAGCACAATGCCAATTCGAGTAATATGCATAGGGTTGACATCTGCTCAGTTTTGACCTGAAATGTAAATTTTTTTCTTAGGGCGGTTTGGGTAACAGCCTTGTGAAACGAGAATAATTATCTGGGCAATAACCACTCCTGATGTTGTGGCCCCACCTTCCACAAGGCACAACCACTCCCACAAATGTCATGACCACACCCCCATATGTCACTGCTCTGCCACTGATGTCACCATCCCACCCTCTTGTCTGGTTTTTGCCGGGGTCAAAGATGGCAACCCTACACACCGTATATACTTGAGTATAAGCCGATCCGAATATAAGCCGAGGTAACTAACTTTACCTAAGAAAACTGGAAATACTTATTGACTCAAGTATAAGCCTAGGGTGGGAAATGCAGCCGCTACTGCTAAGTTTCGATAATCAAAATAAATACCAATAAAATTACATTAAATGAGGAGAAAAAACATTAAATTAGCTCTGTAAGTGGAGAAGAGGGTCAACAAAAACAATATGGTATCAACAATGATACTTTAAGAGTAATACCCCCTTAGCTCAATCAGCAACCAAGCTAAAACATAGTTAAAATCCTTCAAAACTATATATAGTTTAAATTGAATATAAAGGGCAATGTCTAGTGCAGAATGGGACAGGTGAGGATGGTAGATGAAGATGAATTTAGGAGTGGGCCAGGGCACTGCAGGTTCTTGTTGCGGGTGGTCTAATTTGCACACAAAGAACAGAGGGTGCTAGTCTGGAGGGACCGATGGCACCTGACTCGAGTATAAGCCGAGGGTGACTTTTTCAGCACATTTTGGGTGCTGAAAAACTAGGCTTATACTAGAGTATATACAGTACGCATTTGCTGCTAGGCAGGGCCTGGAGCTTAGTGCCGATTCCTATTCTGGCAATTATTAGTTTTTTACCCTCCTCCCAGAGAGTTAGAAAAGGCTCTTGCGACAAAATGCTAGAAATTTCCAATTCTGCCATTATCTTTGGAGTTGTTTTTTGCGGATCTTACATTTCTAAAAAGGAAATTTAGTGAAAGCTACAGGTCTAATCATCTATTACAGCTAATTAGGAGGTAGCATTTACTGGTCTCCTGCTTAAAGAAAAACATCTGATCGGTTGCTATGGCTTACTGGGCCTGGGAACATTTTGCTTTGTGTATTGCATACCTAAAAGTTTTTTCTTTTTTTTCCCCCCAAAAAAGTTTTATGCAGATAATCCCTTAAATTGTGAACACTCTCAACATAAATGCCATTTTTAGAAATCTGCTAATTAGTGGTCTTCCTTGCTTGCTTGAGCTTGTTTCTCCAGTTCCAAGCCTCTGATGGTTAGCAGCATTGGAATGTGGTCAGTCATTATAGAGCATCCCATCGTAGCTAATGAGTAGGCCATGGCTGGACCAGTATTTTGCTCATCTGTATTTCCAGGCAGTTGCCATGACTCACCGGTCCCTTACAGCTGTTTAATTTGCAGTGTATGAATGTATTCCCACATTTTGTAATCTTTTATCTTCCAGGAGAAATAGCAGGTTAAGGCCCTGCAGGTTTGGTTTTTTTTTTTTCATTTTTTACGTTTGTATACAATAATTACATGACATCATAAATACGTTGGATTTTTTTTGTTTTTTTTTCTTTACACACACCCTTCTTAAATTGTCCTTTTCTATATACAGAACATTTATTTTGACATAAAGGAAAACTATACCCCCTGAATAAATACTTAATATGATAAACCATCTTTTGGTTAAGGGACCTGTTAAAGAATCTTACCAAACTTGATCCACCATTTAGTGATGGGCTGTTTGCTCCCTCAGAGATCACTTGACATGAAATAATGCAGCTCTAACTGTAACAGCAAGAAGTGCGAGAGTAAAAGACAGAATTCTGTCCAATAATTGGCTGATGTTACTTAACATGTATGTGTGCCCTTGGTTTGTGTGCGCTGTGAATCACATAATCCCAGGGGGGTGGGTCCTCCTAGTTCTTTAAAGGGCAGTTTTCTATTTAGAATTTTCCAATGGCATATAATGGTGAAGTATATTTTTTATGAAAATGGTTTATTTAAGTTAAGCAGGGTTTTTAATATGAGCTGTTTTATGCAATACTGGGGGCCTGTGAGTAATAAGGAGTTTCTTGGGTGGAGTCTCACTGAATTAAAAGTAACTTCACAAGTGTTGATTTTTTTTTTTTTCTTACCTAAAATAGGAACTCTTGGTTGGGGTTGCCAGTGCGAATGAAAACTAACCTTTAATATACATCGGGCACCTTATAAGCATATAAACGGTGAGGGCAGTGAGGTTGGGAAATGCCCTTCCTAGTGATTTTGCAATGGCAGATTCTGTTAATGCCTATAAGAGAGGCTTGGATGAGTTCTTGAACAAGCATAGTATCTAAGGCTATTGTGATACTAATATCTACAATTAGTATTGATGTTTGCATTCGTGTATGTGAGTGTATAGATAGGTCAGTATAGGTTTGTGTGGGCTGGGTTCACTTGGAAGGGTTGAACTTGATGGACTATGGTCTTTTTTCAACCCTATGTAACTATATAACCATTGTTTGGTACAGGAACTCTGTACCGACTTATCTGTGAGGCTGAAAACTGTAATCAAAGCTTCGTATAGCAGGCAGTGTCCCAGGTCTGCCTCTTGCTTCCATGTTTTTTTGCATAATTGATTATTGAAGCTTCTTGCTTTCAGTTTTTTTTTTATCTCTTCAATTATCTACCATCAGAGAGAACCTATCTTCTTGGATACTTTATATTTTCCGGCAGTTGTATAACAAGAATCTCAAGGAAAGGTTTCCCATGGCGCGGCTGCATCCCAGATACACCTGATATGTAATTTGCTGTCCTATTTGTGATTTACTTAAAAGCACATTTGGTCTCGGTAAAAAGGCCCAGCCTTACTTTCCTTATGCTACATGTACTCATTACAGATCAAACTATATGTGTCAGTGATTTTTGGCTTGCTTACCCAGGCTCAAAGGAAAAAAACTGACACGGCCAGTAACCGTTTCCTTAAAATATAATACAGGTATGGGATCTGTTATCTGGCAACCTGTTAGTCTTTCCTTACATTGGAACTTTATGGATATCTCCAACAGACTTCATTATAAGTGAATAATTCAAATTTTGTTGAAATTATATTATTGTTCTCTGTAATTATACAACAGAACCCAGTATTTGAGCCTAAGATATCAATAATCCTTATTGTAGGCAAAAATATTGTTTTTAACTAATATTAAAATTATTTTTCAGTAGACTTATAGTATAGATATCCAAATTACGGAAATACCCATTATCCAGAAAACCCCAGGTCCTGAGCATTCTGATTAACCCGTCCCATACCTGTACTTTCAGATTCCTGTGGCTATCAGAGAGGGTTAACATGTTACAAGCTAGGTTATGCTGCAGAAGTAGGCTCTACAGTGTACCCTTATGGCTGCAGCACAGATATACTATGGGTAACCCTGCATGGGGGGGGATATGAATGACAGTTGCTTGTCTCTTGTAGAACAATGTCTTTTGGCAGCAATACACTAATGATAACTATCCTAGAATTTGCAATGTAATGTAATGTCGCTGGGCCTTCCTGAGATGTCAGCAGTGGTGTGGGAGCTCACTTCTTGTTGGCCTTAGCAGCTGAACCTGGTGTTGATGTAGCTAACTCTTAACCAGATAGTCATTTCTCATTTTTTAAACTTAAATTTGGGGTAATCATCTTTACCAAAAGCAGTCACAGCATATAAAGTGCACTTCTCTGTGGCAGTCTTGATTTCTCCTAGACACAATGTTTTTTTTCTTGTTTACCAGCACTTTTTTATACCTGCTTGTATTGATTTCACAAGTGTTTTACTGCACAAGCTTTGCCCACTTTTTTTTCTGCCCATTCATGTCCTATTCGTCCCCACCTCTTTTACTAATAAAAGCCCCCTCTGTACTTGGGCAATCCCTTTTCGTTTCTAGGCTAATATATTTCAAATAGAATCCTTGTTTGTCTTCCCTAGGCCTTCCCATCATTCAGTTCCTGCTGATATTATGCATTGTTTATATACGTAGCACTTCACAGAAACTGCTCATAGTTCACAGCAGTCCCTACCCCAGTGCACATAAATCAGTGGTCCTCAACCTTCCTAATGCCCTTTAATACAGTTCCTCATGTTGTGGTGACCCCCAACCATAAAATTATCCCTAAGACCATCAGAAAGGGTCGTTCAACCCCCAGGTTGAGAACTGCTGATGTAGAGGGTATTTTTCTGTTTCTTACTCAGACAAAAAAAATACATAATTCACATTTTGCACAGCCATAAGTAAGTAATGCCGCTGTACCTTTTTGCCAAGGGGGTACAATTGTATGAGCCAGAAGCATATATGGGGCAAATGACCATACTTTTCCCACATATTTGCATCACTACATGAAATGAACTGTTTACTGCTTTTAGTGTTTTTAAGGACCAGCAAACAATTGAGATATGCATCTGTTCATCAAGCACCTACAAATGAATTATTTCTTGCAAATAAATGCGCTATATTATGTGAAAGCTTTTCATTATATTATACTTCTCTAGAGAGCCACACATTGCATTTGACCTTCCATTATCTTACAGTGTAAGAAGTAAAACCCATAATTCTACACAGTTTATCTGCTATGTACATGTGGACTCAACAGCCTAACCATTCTAACTTGCCTGGCACTCCCCATGGCTATGCAGCAGTTTATTCATATAAACTAGTAGTTGGCCAAACTTTTACCAGAGCAGTGTAATGGTACTTTATATTTAAATGCATGCAAAACACTTTGCTATTCATGTGGTATGTGCAGGGGTGTAACTTTGTATTCCCAAGTCCCTTAGCAAAGTATATTTATGGGTCCCACCATTACCTCCTCCACCCCCAAAATTAATTGGAAAAGGCCAAATTTAAGTCACAAAGGTTTTCATTGGGCAACACTAACTAGAAATACAAGATGAGAAGGAGAATATATTCCTTGAATTTTGGTCAGTTTTATTTGTACAGTCTAGGACTTAGGTATTAAACAATATACAAAGAAGGATTTGGTGTTTTGCCAGTGTAAGTCTGCTCTGCTTATTCATGAATGGGTCACGTGAGCATTGCTGTGCCCCCTCCCTCTCTTTGCTTTTGGAAATATTTTGGAGGGTTTTGCCAGTAATGAAGTTTAGGGTTAATTCTATTATTTTTTACTAGCCCATAAATATATAGAAGTTGTGTTATAGCACTGATACTATTTATTATTTGTATAAATAGGGCACCATAGGATATTAAAACTATGGCAATGCCCTATTATTGAATTTATAGATCACATAACATTCCACTTGTAAAATAGAAATGGTGGAAAAATCATCTTAAATGTAATGCAATGCTAATTGTAATTGTAAAGCTAGCGTCTTAGTGTTTCTATTGCTAGAGAGTGTTTAATCTGAGGTGTGTGTTTCCATTAACAATAATACATTTGCCTTGTGTTTGTATGCAAAATTGGACCAGTAGAATTTTATTGGCACATAAAAGAGCAGGTGTACCATGAAAGTGTGCATGCGTCTTATTGCACAGATTTAACACACAACATTTTATGCATTTTTGTCTTGTAGATACCCTTTAGTTTCTGTGTCTGATCATTTATTTTCTAATCTTCTGAAAATAAAAAAATAATTTTCCCATCTTTTTGAAAAGCCTTTCACCATAAGCTTTGCCCGTACGCTGCACATGCTTTAGTATATATCAATTTGCACAATAAAATCTATTATTTAATATGTTGTCCATTTAGTGCATTTTACGATGCCGGTACTTGCTGGCTTTTTCCTTGGCTGCATTGGCACAGGCATTGTGCTTATTCTGTTGTAAGTGATTCCAGTATTTAATAAGTTCTCCTGGCTGGAACTGATGGGAGGTAATTAGGTGACTATATTTACAGCTCGAGTATGAAACTCTCCAATGATTGAAGACAAACTCATTTGGCGGGGGCACAGGGTCAATACGCAGCTTTGCCAGACAAATCCCAACATATACATCCTCTAAGTGCAAACGTCTGATGCTTAGAGACACTTTGAAGATTTTCTCTGCCAGGTCCCCAGAGAACACATAGCCAGTCCCTGAGCAAAATACTGGGTAACGCTCACTTGGGTATAAATCCTGGGGCATGTACCATTTGCTGTCTTTGTTACGGTTTGGTGCATACCCTCTCATTAAATATCCAGTGAAATAATTGGTTCTTGGGGGTAGATCAGGCTTCAGCAGCTTGTGTATTAAGTATTCGGTGTTAACAAACATATCGCTGTCCGTTTTCATAACATACAAAACCTTTGGACAATATGTCGCTACCCAGTTCATGCCCATTAACGTTTTAATGGTCAGATTGTAGTAGGTGTCTAAGTACTCTTGCTGGATAATGTCATGGTATTGCCTGCTTTCATCCATAATGGCTTGCTGGATTAATCCATCTGCCGTGGCATGTAACCCAAGTAAAAACAACCTTACTGTTCGGAACCCTGGAGCAAGGCTCTCGTTACCCCAAGTTTGTCTAATTGCTTGTCGAGCCTCAATCTGTCTCGGTTCTGCTGCTATGAGCAGAATAAGGAATGGAGTTTTCTCCTGACACTTCTCAGGCTCGTTAATGATATACTTATAATGATACACATTTTGGTGTCCTGAGCCTTTTTCACTATAAATACTTCCATTTGTGCTTAGTGTGTTCTCCAACCCAGTTACTCCTTGTTGTAGCAACTCTGTGCTGCTCACATTAGAAGCAGTGTGGGGCTTTAATGTTTGGTGAGTACCATCCTTCCAGATACTCCTTAGCGAGCTGTTGGTATCACTTTTTGTTGCCCTGTATCCTCGTATTGTGTGCGTCACTGGGTTCTCTTTTAGTCCAGTTCTTCCCGAGAGTGAGCTATGGTGGTTAAAAAAGAGCAACATTGCGAATAAAAACACGAGCGATAAGAGACCAGTGAGGTGAGTGCGGAACAGAGACCTCTTGCTATTCCAGGTCATTTTGACAAAACAGCAATGGCGTCTCCTCCACTGAAGCATGCTGTTTGTGATGCTGTGGTGCACTGTGTGGCACGGGTCCGTAGTCGCTTGTCCCACACTCCGTGCAGCTGTCACTCTTCTTTGGTGTTAGGCGTCATTATTTCATTTTTCCATTGGCTTATCAAGTAAAGGCGGATCTACAATGAGAAGTATTACAAGTACTTACAATAAACCAATGTTTCATTATAAGACATGGCGAAAAAAAGCACCTATTCCTTTTGTGTAGGTGTATTTTCTAATTATCTAGCTGCCCTGGCCAAAATAGCCTGATGGACCAATTAGTAGATGTCAAATTATTGACCAAGCTGCTGAATAAAGACTTTGTCCAGGTGATTTACTGCTCGCTTGCTGCTGGAGATGCTTAACTTATCTACTTGGGCCAGGTTTCCAGTTTGGTGCATAATCGTGCAGCTAATTTAGTGAAATAACCCGCTCATTTAATCTGCTGGTTTTGTTTTCAGCGCTTGTCATGTGCATTGAGGAGCCTGCTGCACGTGCAAGGTCGATTGGAACTGTGTTGTGTTAGTCACACTACGCTGCTTAGCATGTTTTCATTGGCTATGTTCAAAAAGTCAATGAGAAGATGCACTTGTCAAAACTCATTTTCAGGGTTCAGTAGCTTCCCCGTTCAGTCTACTTACACTTTATACACTTAAAGGAAATTGAAGATGTAATGTCAGAACAAATGCTTGGAGAGTCAGTCATTCAAAAATCCACTATTATATATTGATTTTTTTTAAGCTGTGATTGCTAAAATATTTAAATACTTTGTGAAGCATCACACTGGGTTTCGCTGTTTTGCACTGTTACAAGTTGCTTCCTCAAGAGGGAGCCAGAGTTGCATCCATGTGGGGAATCTGTATGTTTGTACCGGACTAAACTAAGGACACTCCATTCGCTAGGCATGGGTGAGATGCTTTTAGCTTGTTATATTCAAGTTTTTCTGCAGCGGTACTCTTATAAATATACTATGTACCAATGCATGTTTTAATATGAAACTGTGATGCTTTCCAGCCCCGACTCATACATTTTAAAATGTGCCTGCGTTGTTATACTATAGGAAATGCAGCTTTATTACTGATTTGCAAGTGTGGAGATTCATTTTTCGGAGAGGATGTTCTATTTCCAGTTTGTTTACTGATTGGGATATTTAACATGCGGTTACATTTACTTCTTGATGGAGTATAATAATGTTTATGTAAGCTTTTTTTAAATCAAATATATTTTTTCAGTTGTAATAGATCTCTCAAGTGAACAATACATGTGTTAGGCTGACACATTTTAGCTGCTTTTGTTAGTGTTATTCACCCCAAGATAATATATGGTAATGCTATTCAATGTATCCTCTCCTCTCTGCTAAAGGAAAATCAAGATTTCTGTTCCAGATGCACCAGTGCCGTTGCTTCCTCCTGCAGCCTGGGAAATGCCATTATTAAGAGAGTCCAGCTATAAACACGGCCACTGTGTAGATAATAAAATCTTGTGTCTGACAATGGGATGGCTGGCACAGTGAAGGAATGGTTTCCATAAATCAAAGCACAGAATAGTGTGCATAGGAAGATTTCCCAAGCCTGAGCCATAAGAAAGGAATGTAAATTTCCCCTGGCTGTTGTAAAGACAGCTTAGCAGCACAGGGTAGCCTGTGGAATTAATTAAGCAAAGGGCTGAGGTTTTTAAGGTTTTTTTAATTTATTTATTTTTTTTGTTTAATAATACTGCAACATATGTTTATGTTGCACCTTTATTGCATGTAGTGTCTATCAGATTCTGTGGTACCCTGTATTCCCTATCTGGGCATGCTTTGTATCCCATTGCAGGCCACATGGATTAAAACAATTGCTATTTGCCATGCCCCATTTCCCTTTTTCCTATGTGTATAAGGACTAACAGCATTACCCCATTAAGGCAATGTTTTGCTTCTTGGTGTTGTATAAAGACTGAAAATCCTCAGCAGTGTTGCATTATAGAAACCGTGTTCTACTATCCCAGACCCCTATGGTTTTCATCCTGTAAAACAGTTTTTATTAATATAAGCTAGTTGGCAAAATAAGGTATTAAATATTTTGCACACTTTATTGCATACAAATCCAGTTTGAGTCCTAATTCTACAGTTTGAATAACTCCCAAATGTAAACATCAATTTTCAACTATTTCCACCCCCCATCACAGTCCTTGCAGCCCATTTAAATGCAAGGTAGTTCTCATTTTCCAGTGAGGTATAAAGACTTTCCCCTAATCCCCACAATGAGAACTGCTTTCTGATTCACAATCTGCTTGAATGTAAATTGTGGCTCTCTTATTAATGACTCCCTAATCTCAGCAGCTAGCCAGAGTCACTGGGGTTTACAGATTACTTCAGATAAAGATTAACTATGACCTACTTTATAAAGGGATTTAGCTTTCCCCTGTATAAGTGACATTCCCTGTGCCCAGCAGCTATGGACATAGTGTGGGATTCATGTTATACTAGTCACTGAGATTCATGGCTAACACTAGCTGTTAGTTTCTCTTGCTGGGCAAATGATACAAACATTTGTATTGAACAGTTTAAATGATTGAAATTGCTGATATTTAGTTACATACCTTTTTTACTGTATTTGCTCATGATGGTTGAAATTCACTTATTTAGAATAGTTTGGGCACGTCATCACTTGGCCAGAGAAAATGAGTAGTGGAACATGCGCACTTAGGAAATTTCCTCTCTGCGTATGATTGTGCCTACTGTCCGTCTGCATGCAGCTTGCCCTAGTGCCCCTTCCATTCATGGGCATTTTGTATATTCCGCTGGCTGGTGGGCTGAAAGATCCCCGGCATTGTCTTGTGTGCAAAACCTGCTTGCCTCCCGAGTGCCTCCGAGTGCGCTGAGAGCCTCATCAGATGCTGCCTTGTGTCCCTGATGCGGTGTTCAGCCATCTGTATCCATGCCCGTGTTGGCAGATATCAGCAGCGCTGGAGGAATCTCAGCAAGAACATAGTCTACTTGAATTAAGGAATAGTAGGGGATTTACCTCCGTCCTTGTTGCTAGGCTGCTTCAGTGGAAGACTGAGCCGTTTGGAGGGGGCGGGGGGAAATCTATGGAGCAGAGAAGCAGGTCTGTTTCCCAGGCTGCTGCTGCCTCTCTCAGAGTCAGTGGTTTAAATGTGGGATTTGACAGATGCCGTCTTCTGACAGAGCAGAATTGAACGTCACAGCTAGGCTAACACTCACGTGACAGGCGTGCATGCATTTCTCCCTGTCTACAAGCAGCCAGCCAGCCCCCGTGCTTTTTGCTTATGACAATCATTAAAAAGACCGCATGGATTTTAACATCTACACACGGCTTCTTTGCTGGTAGCCTGACCCCAGCGTCAAGATGTCCTTTCATAAGAATTCTGCTGCTGCCTGCATACTGAGTGTCGCACATTTCCCGGGTTAAACCCATTACTGTTAAGCAACAATGGAAATCTAATGTAATACTGAAGCGTATTTATTCAACATGCCTGCAACATGAACTGCTCTCACCACCTTGTGCATTCTAGATTTTATTAGCCACTTTTTTATTCCTTCCAGCACTGCTGGGAAGGTCACGAAACTGGAACTGCCTTCTAGTCCTTTGGTATTTTGAAATAAATCTTAATGAATATGTATGCCGTTCATCTGGAAAACACCAGCAGAGTCAGTAATTTCCCCTTTATTCATGCTTTTCCTACTGCAACCATGTAGTGAATAAGCAAGTTTATAAACATAATCATTTTCTACCCCTTTTTTTGTGCCCATATAGGTTACACACTTCATTTTACATTAATTGAATTGCGTTTTCAATTACATCTATGGGAAACATGGAGCTACACCCTTATAGGCCAGATTCAAGTGTAAGTGGTGTGAATATATGCACCTCCCAAAGCCCACGCGAGCCAATGAAATGTATATTTCTTCTAGATACAGATTCTGGAATGGAAATGTTCCAGTATCCTCATTAATACATTATCTGCAAAAGAAACTGCTGACCCCCCATATTAAGAAATCTGTACATATTTTATCACATTATCAAAACACCCAGCTTTTAATGTGGTGTTTGGGTTGCTGCTTAACACTGCGAGTCCCCCTGAGAATACACACACTGAAACCACTGCAATAAATAATGCAGCACATCATTCATCACATCAACTGATGGCAATAACTGACTTGCAAAAGAGCTTGGGAAATATTCTCCGAACAGTTCAGGAACTAAAATAGTGCAGACGTGCTGAAATGAAGCTAAAGCTAAATGGTATTGTGTGGTGATATGTAATTATAAATCCAATGCTGGCCCTGGGTCTAGTAAGTAAGAATGCACTGCATTTGTCATTTTTAGGTTAAAATTTTTCAAAATAACATATCAATTTGCACAGTCAGATTTCAGTGATGTCAACAAACTTCCATCATTTGGGAAGAAAAAATTGTCATCTTTAATACCCAAGTCTAGGCTTTAAAGAACAAAGTAAAGCTAATCACAAATATTGGTTAGTTTAAAGGACGCAATGAGCTTAGTATGAAAATGTTTAGGTTGCCACGGAAGGCTGCTAAGCTTATTGAAATTGTGCTGCTTTACTACTTCCACTACCTCTGGATGCCCTGGGGCATGCTCAGTTGCGCCAGCAGGAGGTATTGCTGTATTGCCTTGAGTTACTAGTGACTGGTAATTAAGTATAATTTGGCACCTTACAAGTATCCTATAGCTTTGCGAAATGAAACATTAGCGGTTTTGGTTGCAGTGAAGGTGGGTGCAGCATTCAGTTTGGCTGCACACTCCAGAATCTTGCGATAGGATAGCATTCAGATTTAGGCCACAAATGGTTCTGGATTCAGTGTATCTGTACCAGTTACTTTTAACGACCAGTTGGTTGCACTTTTAACTTTCTGCTATTTTAAAGTGCTGTTGCCAGTTTAGTTGCTCGATTGCCCCAGTGCACCAGTACCACTAATGACAGATGTTCCTTACAGTCATACTAATTCTCTGTTTCTGCAGGTGATTGTATCATTGGTTAGACTTCACTGAATTATGAGATTTGTGCATTTATTTATGGCAATTTATAATGTTAAGAACAAAACCCCAAACAAGCATGACCATGGCCCTTTAAATCTTGCATGAGACTTTTATTTTACATTGATCCAGATCAGTATATATGTGCCGGTCTATTTTAGGTACTGTTCTCATCATGCTCTTTATGCTGAATCTCTTTCTCGAAAAGTACTACGGCAAAAAGAACATGTCCTCTGGCTCACACATAACGTTCAAATAACGATCACATTTTATAACTATAATTTTCATAAAACTAATGTTTGTACTTCTAAATCCAAAGCTAAAAAGCTCCGTGTTAGCTTGTCCCTTTCTGCTGGCTTAATTGCACCAGTGAGAAAAATAGCAAGAGCTAGAGTTCTGCTTAGCTTTCATATTTAGGGCTGTGTAAAGAAATAGAATTTTTTAAGACTTTAAGTCTCTTTGGTTTTTCATACATTTCACCTTCAATAGGTAATGGTTTCTGTCTGAGTAGTAAAATACACATTGAAAGATCTATAAAACACTTGTTGGATCAATGGAAGGTCATATATATTTTATATTTTGTTGGTGTATGGGAAAACATAGTAGAATGCTGCTTTTGTTTTTTTCCCCTGTTTTTGTTCTGTGTCCCCAGTTGAGTTACTGTGCAGTGTTGAAAGGAGGGATTTTTTTTTAGCTGTATTTAAGATTTTCTTTTTTGGGAACAAATGAAGCAATATCTTTCACTGTATTTTGCTAATTAATTAAGCAGTAAAATGTATTACCGATCATATCTATGTTGCTTGCTGCACTGGTGTCTGCTTATTAAGTAGGTTCATCATCTTCTGAAATGACTGGACTGATTTCAGGTTTAGGTTGAAATTTGGGCAACCACTGAGGGTTTGATTTGCGTGAGAGTCAGACTGGGAAGTACATTCCATCTCTGCTCCTAAAGATTCCCTGTCTTGGAACCAGAGACACATCCATAAATAACGCATGGAATGGGAATATGCGGATATGGGTTGGGTGCAGGTCCTACAATGGCAAAGTTTTCTGGATTAGAGTTGGGTGCGGGTTGAGTCTTTTCTGTCTCGCACATCCCACCAGCTGTTGTATCAAGCTATGTAGTGGCTTGAGTGTGAGCAGTTGTGAAACTTGTAAACCCTCTTTTCATCTATCGTGTGGTGGGGAAGGGGTTAATAAAAATTAACCCTTAACCTGTTTTTGGTAGAACTTTAACATATAACAGCCCCTGTATTCTTTACCACAAAAGCCCCCCCCCTTCCTGCTCTCCCTTGTAGACTAGGGGAAGGGCTCAGCTGTACCTTCAGCTTTTCATTAAAAGACATTTACTTTATAGACAATTGTATGTACAATGATCATTGTAGCATGTGTTTAAAGGAATGGGGCATACAATACCTGCCTATCCCATATGGACAAACATTTTGCTTTAAGTTTAAAGGAGAAGGAAAGGCAAAGTCACTTGGGGGTGCCAAAATGTTAGGCACCCCCAAGTGAATTAAATCGCATACCTTTTACCCTGGGCTGGTGCCCCTGATGGGAGAGAACAGCACCAGCCCGGGGTAGCTGCAGCGCTTCCTCCTTCCTGGTTCCGTGCACGTGCATGCGCAGTAGACTGAATAGTCCGCTTTTCACTCTACTGCGCCTGTTGTTTAGTCCTTCCAAAACAAAGCAGGAAGGAGGAAGCGCTCGCTACAGGTACCCCGGTACAAGGTAAGCGATTAAAGTCACTTGGTGCCTAACATTTTGGCACCCCCAAGTGATTTTGCCTTTCCTTCTCCTTAAAGTAAATGGCTTTTCTTACATATTTGATTTGTGATTTTAGGTTTGTCATCGTGGAGGGAAGGTTGAATATAAGTGCAGTTTGTTGAATTGCACAGTAGCTAAACGCTGAGTAACATCTAGTCTTAATATCAGTGCTAATGACCTCCATCTACATCAAAATAAGGTTTACATGAGACACCAAGCAAATATGTATTATCTCAGTGTGCAATTGCTGGAGGTTATATTACGGTGTTTACATTGATCTGTGCTGTTGTGTGATATGCAAAAGATCTTTACATTTATGCAGCATGTTATTGCATGTTGTCTGCAGCTTTATAACTTGATAGATCAGCAGTTTTATGGCATTTTTTTCTAAACATATTTTCCCAGGCAGTTTCTTTGCATGGGTGATGTGGAACTTCTTTAAGGACTGGTACCATAGAGGCTGTGATACTGAGTCATAGTGGGGTCACATTGAAACCCACAGCTAGCAGCCCCTGATATCAGCATATTGTAATGTGATGGGCACTGATTGAAATACATTTTAGAACTAAAGCCTAAAATGAGTGCCTAGTGAATCTGCATTTTATATGCTAAACTTACTGTACCAGCTCAAAAGTGATGCAGCTTTATAACATTATTGGTTAAGCCGTTTAAATTATGTCTAGGAGCTCCCCATCTTGGATCTTGTTAGGTCATCTTTTGCCTGCCAGTGGTACCGCACGTGCTCAGAGCTGTGGTCTGCCAATGAGAAATAAAGCTTAGGGAGTCAAGGAAATTAACAAAACATTACCTGAAAGTATGGTTATATCTATTGTAGCTGCTGGATATGTAATGAGAATTGCATAGTAATTATCTGAATGAATTACTAATCAGACTTACAGCATTCATTTTATATTTTATTTATATTGTATTTTGTGAGCTTGTCTGGGCTGCTCTTAACTGAGGTCAGGGACCAAGTGCAGTTAACTAGCAGAAGAAAATTTTGGAAGTTAGTGGGGGCATCTTCAGAGCCACAGATCTTTACTAATAAATGGCCGGCATAACCTGGGGCTTTACAAAACCCAAAACATATGCTGTAACATTTGTAGACTAATTCTGTTGCTCATCTTTAGTCCTCCTTTAGGGCAATGGCTCCGGCATTAAAAAATCGCTACTGCGGCAATAAATCTCTCCAGAAATGCCTTGCTAACATTGGAATCCCTGCAAGTGAATTACATTACTTGCGGTGATTTGGCTTAATTGTGAAAAAAATGCGAAAGCAGGCATTTCCCTGTGATTAAGCCGAATCACCCTTAAGGTTTTGCTAATTCCAGGGGCTGGCATCTATTCTATGTAAGGCGCACAAGACATTTTGTAAAGGTGACTGCTATGATTGCACATGCAGGCTTAGAAATGATTACATTCAGCTATTTATATCAACATTCTTGTTTTTATATTTTCTAGGAAGGGGCATCTGCCAGGAAGACACAGACTCCAGCTGTACAGCCTGTGCCAAGACCAGGTAACTACATGAACCCGCAAATTATTGATATTTGGCTCAATTTTTGATAATTCCTATTTTTTTTTTTTTTTTTTAGTGTAAGTCCAGCCATAAACTCACTCTCTCTTATGAGATAGGGAAAATGAGAAGCTGAAAAGACTTTGGAATCCAAGCAAAGTGATAAGCAATGAGATAAAACACTGAAATTTGAGAGCACTTTTCATAATGTCACAAGCCTGAAACTGAATCTGTTTTTTTCAAATTGATTCATGTCATGTATCCTATCAAACAGCTGGTCCCTCTGGGCCTAAAGCCTGTTCCCTATTAACCCTTATATGTACTACACATTACTAAGGGATAGTCAGCCTTTTCTAACATTAAAATTAATATCTGTTGCAAATAAAAATGTTAAAGCTGCTTGTTAACCCCTATCTGACTTATTATATATCCTATATTTCACAATGTACAGTTGACTTTTAAAGTTTGCATTAATCTCAAGCTAAATTCATGTATGTTTAAAATTTCTGGATGGTTCAGAGGCACATACCAGGCATTTATAGACTGTTTTGGAATGGCAAATGGAAAGGTTTTTGTAATGAGGTATGTGAAATATAGGACCATGACTGATAAGAGATCTGGCTTGCATGGATCATGGATCGCAATAAGTTAGGAGAGCTGAGCATTAGTTGGCAGAATATATAATTTAGTTTAAATATGGTGCTGCACTTATGTGAGTTATTGATTGCCAGTCAGGCACGGTTTGGCTGCCATCAAGTTAAAAGTTTAAGCATAGACCCAAAGCTCCTAGTGGTTACACTGCTTCAGCAGATTGGCAGTTTAGGGCCAGTATTTTGGCATAATGAACAATATGTTTATAAGGACTTTTTTTTTTTCTCCATAGTCAGGCCCCATTTACTTGTTTTTTAACTTAATAGTATAGGGCCATAATGCCAGCCCTGTATATACCTATATTTTTTTTTTTGGTACACTTGCATAACAAAGGCCTTAAGTGTATGCCATGTTTCCAACTAACTAATGCAATGGTGCCTATTCACAACTAATACTCTGAGTCGGCCACCTCACTGTGCTTTCATTCTGTATGCCTTTAAATCAGTACTTGCTTTCTCTGGCTTGTCACAATGTATTCCTTGTATCCTACTCCTGCAATGTAATGTAGCTATGTAATGTACAGCATACTGAGTGGCACTGTATATGTCCATGTTGTGTTTCCTGAAGTTATATATGCACACTGCATATCTTTATTAGATTATAACAGGAGTGCTGTTGCACTGGGTGCTGGGTTCAAATTGAGAAACAAAAGAACTACATAATAAAAAGTAATTTTGCCAGTATTTACAGTATCAGTTTTCTATAAATGCAACACTGTTTTGACTGAGTTGCAATTTGGCTGCACTTTAATGAAACTTTTAATTTAAGAAGGGAAAGGTAGACTGCAGGTGTCTGCATGCTCCCTTCTCTAGCATCCTGAGATATGGTATTTGCAAAGCCCTGTGTATGAAATGCTTATCAGCACTAAAAGGTCAGGATTGCTGCCCGACTTGTCTCATTGTTGCGAAACAAGGGGATAGATTTAAAATTGACAGGCCACAATGTGTTTGTATCTTTCCATGAAGCTCGGTTGTGTGCTGCATTCCAAGTAATTCTGGCAGTGGCCAGCAACACAGAAAATTCCATTTAAGATAATAAAATCCAAATGAAAAAGATGCTGTAACTATATATGGCTGGTTCCTGGGCTTGTTGTGGTTGAAAATACCACTGTTAAAGCAGAACTAAATCCCAGAGTGGAACTTTTTATATGTGCAATACAGTGGTGGCTTACTGATGCTTAATTTCTCCCTGATTTGACTGATGTCTGATCTAAAATAGCAGTCAAGGGGGAACACGTTTGGTCACAATTGGGACTACAAATTTGCTGTACAGCCCTGTTCAATACTATGTCACTTTATAAATATGGGTTAATGATAATAGAGTTGGCAGCATGCCATTACAGCCTTTAGCTGGGAGCTGTAGTTCTGCCAGTTGGGAAGCTGTTATCAGTCTAGGCAGCCTCTATGTTGGCAGTTTAAAGCACTGTGTGCCCATGGGAATAAAGGCAACATCCCCCTGCAACTAGGTTTTTAACTAAACTAAGGAAAACCCACTGGCAAATCTCCTGCAACCCTCAATCAGATCTCTAATTGTGCCTAAGTCACCCGTGCCAAATATGTTCTCTAGTCCTTAGTTCCATGTATGGCTCTATATTCTAACCGAAGGCATTGCACAAATATTAGAGTGGTGTATATATAGTTACAGCTATGTAGCAATACCTCCGATCTCTGTTCCTTTTATTTAATCTTTTTTTTTTTTTTTTTTTTAAATAACAATTTTTGTATGTGGTGAATTTTCATTCCTTTTCTTTTATTTTCCCCAGTTTCCCAGGCAAGGCCACCTCCAAATCAGAAAAAAGGTAACCTTTTCTTTAAAGAAAAAAATTAATAAGTAAAGAGTGAGATTTTGAAATGAATGTATTTAAAAATGTTCTGTATTTTTACTCCACGCAGGATCACGCACGCCCATCATCATTATACCTGCTGCTACCACTTCTTTAATTACTATGTTAAATGCTAAAGACCTTCTTCAAGATCTCAAGTAAGTGGCTGTTAGCGTTCCTTTGTTTGAAAATACAAGGGCCCTAAACAAATAGTACTTACTGCTTTTGCAAAGTATAAAGTGATACCAGCATTTTACTACTTATTATGACTTTTCTTTATTTAATATAATATTGGCAGTGATTTATAAATATAAGTTTGCCCTTCCCCAACCCCCTTGCTGTTTGTGGGCCTCCAAAATATTTATACAATACCCGCTTGCCTGTGGGCTCCATACAGTGCTGTGTTTGGCTTCATCATTTTGATATGTCAGTCCATGAATGTATACCAGGTACCTTGGCCCCACATGGGAATCGCTGTGCAGTGCTGCCTAGTATTCGCAGACTGATAGAGTACAGAATCTGAACTCCTCTGCTTATGGGATACTGTTTATGATCCTGGTGTCACCTCTTCGTTTTTAAGTGATTTGGGCCTTTGATATGTGATCATGCACCTACATTTATCCATAATAAATACAGTTGTTTTAACATTATCTTTGTGCAGCTTACTCTAAGGTCCCCACCACAATCACACCATGTGGTCCTTTTTATTAGGAACCAGTTAACTAGCCTGTTATGTTAATAATAATAATAATAATAATACCCATGCTCGCACAGGAGAACATACAAACTCCTTGTTTGAACCTAGGACCCCAGTGCTGCATGGCAACCATTCTATCCATTGTGACACCATAGAGCATCTATAGAGCTATAATTTCCCAGTATACTTTACTTTCCAAATGCTCAAAAAAACTCTTTGGGAAATGCGCTTCTAATTGCAAATATCTGCTTACTTTAAGGTTTGTTTCATCAGAAGAAAAGAAGAAACAAGGTTGCCAGAGGGATAATGAAACCTTAATACAGAGGAGAAAAGACCAAATGCAGCCAGGGGGGACAACCATAAGTGTTACAGTTCCATACAGAGTTGTGGACCAGCCACTAAAGCTGCTTCCTCAGGACTGGTATGGCATAATGATACTATTTTTCTTACCTTTTCTGTAGCATAAGTGGGTATTCTCCATAAAAGTTATTTTATTCTGAGTCTTTTGTAGCTTTTTAATTTACTGATACTCTAACTTCCTGATTTTATGTTTAAGGTTTCTCTTTACCATTCTATATTAAATCTAATTTGCTTGATAAGGCTGCTATCTCTAGAAGACAATAACAAGGCAGCTGTAGCTCTTTCTTTTGGTTATTTTGTAATACAGGTATGAGATCCCTTATCCAGAAATCCGTTATCCAGAAAGCTCCAAATTACAGAATGCCCGTCTCCCATAGACTCCATTTTAATCAAATAATTCAGAATTTTAAAATTGATTTCGTTTTTCTCTGTAGTAATAAAACAGAACCATTTAATTGATCCCAACTAAGATATAATGAATCCTTATTGGGGCCAAAACAATCCTATTGGGTTTAATTCATGTTTTATTGATTTTTTAGTAGACTTAAGGTATGGAGATCCAAATTACGGAAAGACCCCTTATCCGGAATACCCTTGGTCCCAAGCATTCTGGATAATGGGTCCTATACCTGTATCTTTGGAAAAAGAGAGTTCTTTGCAAAGAGGCTGGGTAATGCTATACTGTTTTACACCCTAATACATACAAATGGCCTATCCTACCATTATACAGAAAAGGAGTAGCAAGCTAACCCCCAATACCCCCCAATACACTGCCATGTAGAGAGCACTTCCTGATTGTATGCAAAGTCACTTGGCCTTATATGCCACCGTGCCATGTTAGCAGTGCTTTGCAAATAAGACACAAATCTTTGAAACTAGAATTAAAAAAATAAAATGACGCAAAGCCTTTGAGCCAGAATAGACTGAGCAAAGAGGTATCAGGAGATGCTTCCACCCCAGCTTTACTGTTCCTGAAGGGAGGAATATATATACAATTATTTTCGCTTTTCTAGGTAAATATATTAAGAGTCAAATATGTGGCTGTAATATTAAGCGGTACAGCAGTGGGGGAAGAGACCAAAAAGCAGGGGGTGTGGTATAAGCATTTTGCACATCATTTTTGAAATCTGACTACCTGTACCTTGTATGTATTTAGTTTCAACCTATCATTTTAGTTTTCCATTTAATATAAGTAATATTTAAACTGTTAGAATTTTTAATTATTTTCCTCTTAGCTCTAGCTTCTATGATTTTGATCCTGACTCTGCTTGTGGTCTTAGGGTAAGAACCAACGTAGCGGTTTAGTGCAGATCTATCGCAGATGGCTAACCTCTCTGAAATGTCTTTCCACCAGCAACAATAGGAAAAGGGAAAACAAAAAAGGGAAAGCCCTTTGTATCGCCTCCATATTCCTAAAGGTCCCCATACACAAGCAGATCCATCGCCAAGCGAGCGGATCTTCACCCGATATCCCCACTTACAGGTGGGCGATATCAGGGAGCGTTTAGGTAAAAAAAAAATAATAATTTGATCGGATTATGTGGGCGGAAATGGGGCAGTCGGTTCGGGGACCGCATCAATGAGCCGATGCAGTCCCTGATCAGACTGAATTTTCCAAACTGGCCGATCGATATCTGGCCAATTTTAGGCCAGATATCTGTCGGCCAGGCCCCTCGGTTCTGCCCCTACACGGGCAGATAAGCTGCCGAATCGGTCCAAGGGACCGATATCGGCAGCTACTATCGGCCCGTGTATGGGGACCTTAAGTCGGGCAAAGATTCCTCAGTCAACTTCGGAAAACGAAGCAATGCAGAGGGCTTTCCATCAACGACTCCTATAGTTACTGGTGGAAAGTCATTTCAGAGCAGTTAGTTGCCCGCTATAGCACAGATGTGAGGAACTGAACTGCTCCGTGGGTCCTTACCCTTAAGGCATACACGGGCCGATAGAAGCTGCCGATATCAGTCCCTTCGACCAATTCGGCAGCTGATCGGCCCGTGTATGGGCAGAAACGAGCGGCCTGGCCGACCAATATCTGGCCTGAAATTGGCCAGATATCGATTGGCCAGGTTAGAAAATCCAGTCGGATCGGGGACCGCATCGGCTTGTTGATGCGGTCCCCGAACCGACTGCCCATGGCTGCAAATGTAATCCAATCGTTTGGCCCCAGGGCCAAATGATCGGATTATTTTTTTTTAAAGTAACTTGCTACCCGATATCGCCCACCCGTAGGTGGGGGATATCGGGTAAAGATCCACTCGCTTGGCGACATCGCCAAGTGAGCGGATCTTATTGTGTATGGGGACCTTTAGTCTTGTCTTAAGATTCCATTGTTTCAGGCTGGCTGGCTGGCCATAGCTTCTGTTTTTCACTTCCAATACTGATATCTCCAGTATTCTGTTGAGACATGCTGTAGTAGCATTTTTTTTAAATCAAATACCTTTGCAAAATGCAGAGATGAAAACATACCCAAATATAGTTGTTTGCAATAAACAATATCCCTTGAAATGGTGGTGGTTTTCACTGATGGACAAATCGTACTTTTAATCAATCGTTTCAGAATAAGCTTGGTCCTTCGATAAAGAAAAGATCTTTTAAAAATCTTAACTTGTATGGCCGGCTTCAGGTTTAGCTACCGAGCTACAGTTTATTTCCCAGAGAGGATTTAGCCACACAGTTTGGGAACCACTCCTTTAGGGATAGCATAAGTTATTAGTTTGCTCTGTTACTTTTTCAGCCTTTGGAAATACTAATATTCATTGTTTCTAAAATGTTTGTTGTTGTTTTTTTTTTTTCTGCTAGGGATCGTGTTGTGGCAGTGTTTGTTCAAGGTCCAGCCTGGCAATTCAAAGGCTGGCCGTGGGTGTTGCCTGACGGCTCGCCTGTAGATATATTTGCAAAAAGTAAGTTACCATCTTCGCTAATGTTGGTGCAAACTACAGTGTTTTTCTATATATGTGTATGGGAAAATGTTTTACCAACTGTAGCATGATCTACATTAAAGTATTACCTGTGCAACACACTTAAAATGGCTAATATACTTTTATAATAGCTAAACCTCTGTTTAAAGAATTAGTGTCCATACTTTTAAACATAATTTAGGCACTGTGAGAGAGTCACCAACAGTGTTGTGTAGGGTCCCCAATGGAATCAAACACACTCATTAGTACCGTATATACTCGAATATAAGCCAAACAGAATATTAGCCGAGGTACCTAATTTTACCTAAGAAAACTGGAAAAACCTATTGACTCGAGTATAAGCCTAGGGTGGGAAATGCAGCAGCTTCTAAGTTTCAATAATCAAAATAAATTCCAATAAAATTAGGATCTATCAATCTTACTGAACAAATACGTGCAGGGAATGAGTATGCAAGATGCCAGGCTCCCCCCTACTCCCCCCCCCTATTCAGTGTGACTTTTACTTTAAGGAGTTCCCCCTCCCTCTGTGTCACTCACTTGCTCGCTCCTCGCCTCCTCAGCTAAATAGCATGCAGGCTGGATGGTTCCGTTGCCTGCCTGCATCAAAGACCTCTCGCCACACAAAGAGATAAATAGCAGGCCAGTTTGAGCTTTTCCGTGCATGCCTGCTCTACCTCCCCCTCCCCATTACACACATACACACCGCAGCTGAAGCAGAGAGCGTGTGATGTCACACCGGGGGGCGGGGCAAGGAACCAGGAAGGAGCAGCACACAGAAGAGCATGCAGGGAATCAGGTAGCAGAGGGACTCGAGTATAAGCCGAGGGTTAATTTTTCAGCACATTTTGGGTGCTGAAAAACTCGGCTTATACTCGAGTATATACGGTTACTATAGGGGAACAGTGTGTGTATAGCTTCTAGGGTTGGTGTTCAGCTTTTAGATGAAGTAATGTAATCTGGACAATATCAAGTGGTCCTGAATTGCTGGCGCTACTTATCATTCCATTTGTATAGTTGGGACTTGCATGTCTGTGCCCCAAGCTATGCAACATTTCATTTATGTAGCTTACATCAGGCAGGACCATGTCAGGTGTTTAAATCTTTCACCCTTGCACTGGTAAATCTGATATATTTGCTTTAGAAAGACTACTATAGTTTATATAAATAAGCTACTCTTTAGCAATGGAGGCAATTGAAATAGCGCTAAATGGCATAGGTTAAATAGCCATTAACAAATAAGTTCTGTAGAACCACATTATGTTATACATAGCTTATCTGATATATTACCTGGCCCTTTTCTCCTTTGAATGGCTGCCCCCATGACTACACAGCGGCTTGTTTATATAAACTATAGTAGTGTTTCTGAAGCAAACACCAGTTTTACCAGCGCAGGGCAACACATTATATTTTGTTAAATTTAAAACTCTTTGATTTTTTTTTGTGTTACTGTTCTTTGAGTCTGCATGCATAACAATGGTATTCTAAATAAAAAGGTCTTGACTGTATCCATTTAATATCCATAGCAAGATTCTAGATCTTCTGTTTAACTATTGTTAACAAAAGGTATTAGAAGTTACTTCTACATTTTAGTTCTTTGCTGGCAGCATGCAGAATAATGTACAAACATTGTATTGGCATTCAATAGTCACTGCAGTTTAAATTCCATATTTCATGCAAGGAGAGAATTCAAGGACTCGGTTAACTGGAAAAAAAAGTTGCTGATCTGGAACTATTTAATTATTTTGGCTCTGAAATCTGTAGGACAAAATGATTTGCTTAACTGTAGAAATCTGACTGTCAATTCCAGAAACTAATACTTTATATCTGGAATTATCAGAATTTTTCTCTCTGCCTTTGAAAAAGGCATTTTAAGTGCTTGCATTTACCTACTTCTTATATATCTACTTCCAGACTGGGTTAGAGCACAAGTACTTACCCAAGTTATATGCACAGTCCTGGTTTCTCTTTCCTTGTACAGTGGGTATCTGAGTTTGCTGTTCCTTTAGTTATGGAACATGTCATCTTAAAGCCTTTTCTTGGCTATATGAATGAATTAGAGTTCAGTTGGCCATACACCTGTAGATTCTCTCTTTTGGTAAGGTTGCCAAACGAGCTGATCTTTGCCAATCTTTTGACACCTATTTGCTTGGCTGATCCAATAGTGGGGCTTTTGGGTCTCTGATCTGATGATCATAACGGAATCCATTGCAGGCCTTTGGGAGAAGTCTGTGTTAAAGGGGATGTTCACATTAAAGTTGATGTAGACATTGATATTCTGAGACAATTTGCAGTTAATCAAAATTTTTTGTTGAGATTTTCATTTGTTAAGCTTTCTGTTCAGCAGCTCTCCAGTTTGGCATTTCAGCAGTTATTTGTTTGCTATGGTCTTATATACCTAGCAACCAAACAGTGGTTAAATGCAAGACTGCAATATAGTAGCCTCACAGACCAGTAGTTCTTTGGCTGCTGGGGTTATTGACCCTCATTTTACATATGGAAAGAGGTAGCAGAAGACAACAAATAATTCAAAAACTGTAAAGGGTACATAATGAAGACCAATGGAAGAATTGCTAGAAATAGGACATCCCAGAACCCCTCAAAGTTAAGGTGAACCACCCTTTTAAATGCCCATATTCGGACCGTTTATCTGCCCCCATGTATGGGCCTATCCAACTTTCTTCCGACAGAAATCTAGCCTTAAAGTTCCACTTTTAAACCCTTTGATGTCTTCGGTCATTACTGATTCATTGTGCTACTAAAGCAGTGCTTTTTTCATTCTACTGTACTTTTTACTGGGGAAGGAGAAAGTGCTAATTTTGTTTATGTATTTTTAAGATATATTAGGTTATATGTTCATATGTGTTGTATTTTAATGGCTTTATAAATAAGATCTAAATATGATTGGTTATAATAAATGGCTTAATCATGCATGTCTGAGGCCCTGTTATGTTTTGACTTGCAGTTAAGGGTTTCCACCTAAAGTACGACGAAGTTAGGCTTGATCCCAATGTGCAAAAATGGGATGTGACGCTTCTGGAATTAAGTTATCACAAACGGCACTTGGACAGACCTGTGTTTTTGAAGTTCTGGGAGACTTTGGACAGGTAACCTTTTTTGTTTTATGTAGGGAAAAAAGCCAATTTTTGCTGGCAAATTTTTAAAATGTATTTTGCTGTAGTATTTGAAACATAACAATGCTATGTGAGCTAATAAGAGGTTTTTTTTTCTGGATGTTCTCTCATTTGTGTATCGGTGGGTCCATGTAATATACGTAATATACATATATGTATGTATGTATGTATGGTAAATCAAATAGTGCCAAAACTGCACATAATTTAACAGATCCAAGTTAGTGATGTACAGGCTGGCCCAAATGTGTGCCCACAGCCCCAACCACCAATGATGGTACTATACATTAGCTTATTTATATACACATGCCTGCCTGCTCCGCCTCCTGTTGTGACTTTAGAGACAAGAGGGTTGTGCATGGGTGTATAAATAATAACAATGCAGCAGGTCAGGTTGGGTTTGAAGCAGACAGGTTAGGGTCAGGTGTGTGTCATTGTGACCACTGGACAATGGAAGGCCACGTCCAGCACTTTTTTTGCCGATTTGTTTTTCCTGATTTACTTAAAGGGGAACTTCAACTTCTAAACCAAAATTTGTTAAAGAGCCCCACCTATAACAGAAACCCCTAATATACCCTTTACTTTAATCCTTCAAAAAGTATAAAATTCTTCTCATTCTGCATCATTTGAAATCTTGGCAGGGGGGAAGGGACTAAAACATTAATGTTACAAATTGTAACTACTTTGGTTCAGTGCATCCATTAATTTACTAGACTTGTGCCGCTTCCTTCTCCAAGTTCATATCCGTTCATTTAAGTGTATACTTATGGTGTAACATAGTGGCATATGCACAATGATAAATAGCAGTAGAGCAGGAACTAAGCTTTAGTTTCATATCTGTAGTAATAGTGTTGGTATTATATTATTGTATTATATAGGATTGCTACTATTTCTCTCTCTACATGTCTAGTTAAATATCCAGTTTTAGGTTTCCTACAGTTCCCGACTGTTTCCCTGAGATGACATTCTTACAAAAATCATTTGGCTATAAGCAAAGATGAGCATGAGTAAAGGCTTTATTGTTTTATTGAACACATTTATATCACATCTTATGTTTATGCTTTGGTGAAGCAGTTTACTTTTTACATGGCTAGAGGCACAGTGTTAATAATTAAAGATCAGCCTTCTGAAAATAAAGTACTGCGTGTCTCAGAATCCAAGGCTCTCTAAGCCGCAAAGTGCATTTTCCAATTCATCCAATTACTTTTAATTTGATTTCCCATATAATAATCTCCATTTTTCTTTTTTCCCCCGCTAGGTATATGGTGAAAAACAAATCCCATTTAAGATTCTGAAAAGCTTGGGTTCTCTCATTTCTCCATGGAAAGAAAGAGTTGTGACTTCACCTCCATCTAGAGATTAGGACTCTATTCACATTTGTCCAATGAACCTACCTTGAATATACCAGGATTGTCACAATTTTTTTGGACAATTTGCCATCATTTACAAAAAAAGGAATAGCATACTATTTTTAAAAAAAAAAGGTTTGCAATGTTTGCAATTCAAATTGTATATTTTGATAGTAGGGAGAGCATTTGTTTTAAACAAATACTTCTTTTTTTTCCCCTTTTCAAATACAGTATACTTATGTGTATGTAAATGTTACATTCTCTCAAGTACTTTTTTTTTTCTTTTCCTTTTTTTTTTGGAATTTAGTTCATTACCATAAAGAACTCTTTTGTGCTGTTTAGCTTACACATTTGCCAAATCCGTTCCATATGGCATTGGGCGTGCTGATTGGTGGGCAGTGTGAAGAGAAGCATACAGCTTTGTATGTGGATTAAAGTGATATTCTTTGTGTTTCTAATAAAATGGTAGACACACAATACTGTTATGAAATTTTTTTTATTTTTCCTTCTCCCAAAAGCATCTAATATTAAAAATAAAATAAAAAGGGAAACTGTTGTACTGCCATCTTTAATCATTGGACCTGGGATGGGCTGAAGCATCTGTGCAATTCTATACAGGTAAAGGACCTGTTAAGCAGAATGCTTGGGCCCTGGGTTTTTCTGGATACAGGGTCTTTCTGTAATTTGGATCTCCATACCGTATCTCTAATGAATATAATTTAAATATTAAGTAAACCCAATAGGATTGTTTTCCCTCCAATAAGGATGTATTATATCTTAGTTGGGATCAAGTACAAGGCACTGTTTTATTATTACAAAGAGAAAGGAAATCCGTTTCAAAAATATGAATTATTTCATTAAAATAAGGTCTACGGGCAGTGGCTTAAAGGAACAGTAACACCAAAAAATGAAAGTGTATAAAAGTAACTAAAATATAATGTGCTGCTGCCCTGCACTGGTAAAAGTTGTGTGTTTACTTCAGAAAGTCTACTATAATTTATATAAATAAGCTGCTATGTAGCCATGGAGGCAGCCATTCAAAGGAGAAAAGGCACAGGCACATAGCAGATAACAGATAAAACACTATTGTATTCTACAGAACTTATCTGTTATCTGCTATGTAACCTGTGCCTTGTCTCCTTTTTTCCAGCTTGAATGGCTGCCCCCATGGCTACACAGCAGCTTATTATATAAATTATAGTAGTGTTACTGTAGCAAATACACCAGTTTTACCAGTGCAGGGCAACAGTGCATTATATTTTTATTACTTTAAAGCTCTTTAATTTTTTGGTGTTATTGTTCCTTTAACAACATGCTGCTGGCATTTGCTTTAGATACCAGGAATAATTGATATCAATTGTTAACTTTGCTGACTCCATGCTATGTTCAATATATTTCTTTAAGCATGGTACAATTAGACCCCCTTTTCTGCAAATCCGCATTATACATAATAGATCCCCTATGTGCACAGTAGGAAGAAATGATGCCCCATAAGGGAGCTTGAACTGAAAGTCTAAAGAGCGCTTATGACTAACATGAAAAGGGAGAAATTCTGTGTCTTCAGAAGGGTCAGCTATACATCTCTAATATGTGTACATACATCCTTGTTTGGCTAACGTTTGGCTTCGAAAATGTCCGTGTCATTCTAGGAAGCCATATGCAGGAACTGAAGTGACTTTTCCTTATCTTGACATGGTACTTGTCTCAGCACTTTCATTAAAATAGTCACCACCAACCAGTGCTAAAGCAGAGCTCTGCATTTTAAAGAACACATGTATTATCACCTGATTTTGTAACCTCTGTTCTAGCTCAGCTCAAGTATAAGCACAACCCCTATGCTTAGCTTCTCAACTGCTTATCACACTGCACTGGGCATGTGAGTGTCACATTCTAACAAAACCCACAATGGGGAACTTTGAAGGCCTGTGTCATTACTACTATAGAGATGCTGGACCTTTAAACTGGTGCAGTTATATAAAACATGACGTTTCTAGACATATTCATTTTTTGTTTTCCTTTAACACTGTAGAGGCTTGCCTTTGTGATATTAATGCCAGATGCCTACTGCTGCCCTATGAACATCTAAGCTGCAGCCATTGGGTGTATTTGTTGTGGCTGCTCACTAACTCCAGCCATTGAAAACCCACAAGGAAGCCTTGTGACCAGTGAATGCGGTCAGAAATGGCCATGGCAGTTGACTGGAGACTCTAAAGTTGCACAGCTAGTTTTTTTTTTTTTTCAATAGCTATTTAGAGCACATACAATTTGGTAATAAAATAACCAGTCATAATAGTATTCCTTTGAACATTCTTTCTGAGGGACATAGCCCATGACAGGTGTGACAGCATGTAGATACTTAGAATATTTTTATCAACTGCAGTCATACTGAGAAGAGCGTGGTTTAGAATGTTATGGCTGCTGAATGTTCTACTTCCTAATACTAAATCTCCATTGAGGATATAGGTTCCTTTTGGTTTCAAGGTCTTGATATGGTTTTTCTGCGACATTTAGAAACAAGGGGATTCCTAATTTTCTAAAACTCATGCTATTATGTTAGTGCCAGTTCTTTTCCTCCCAGGGAAGTTTAGGGCAATGCCCTTTTTGTTTTCTGAGATTCCTGGGTTAGTGGCTAAGACATTATTGTGCTGTCAGCCCAAGTGTAGAGGGACATTGTGTGCTTGGGCAGTCTCTCCCCAGCATGCTGCTGTGTGTTCTGCATTATTCCCTGCAGCTCTTGCCAGTTTTGCATGCTGCTGTTTGCATCCTTTCTGAGCACGTTTTTCTTGCTGCCTGGACTCTAGTCTCACTATCATTAAGGCTAAATTGTTTAGTGTGTGTATGTGACTGGGGTTTTTCTCTATGCAGTCATCTGGTAAAACTCGTCTTTTCTCACTGTGTTCTTCACCCTCTATCCCTCTGGGAAGCATCTGGCATGCTGTGCAGCTAGTGGTGGCTTTCTTCTATGGGTGCATATGGGGCTAAGAGTTAAATTAGTTGGTTGGAAAACAAATCTCTGCTGACTTGGCAAAAGTTGAATCTGAACCTGAGACATTCTGCTCTGTGACTTGCTGACCTGTATAGCCTCTAGGCTAATGAACCTGAAGTCTGTAGTCTTCTGCGTTTATCCCACTAAAGCCTTCCCTCATCACTCTGTGCATCACACTCTGCGTATCACAGCTGTACTGCAATATTCAGCAGATGCAGCTCATTGCCTGATACTTCCCAGCAGAGGCTGCCTGTATAATTCCCTGCCCTGTACTACTTTAGCCTGCAACTCTCTTTTTAAAAGTTCTCAGGCTATTCCTGGATTTTTAGCTGGTTTTTGTTCCGTCCATGCTTCTGGCCCTTCTTGCAATCCTTTTTTTTTTTCCTTTACCCTGTTTTGTAAAGCTTCTATTCCATCTGGTTTTCTTTTTGGTTGTGGTTCTAAACTTGTTCTGGTTTATGATCTGGTTCTATTCTCTTGTCCTTTCCCTATCTAGTTGACTGTATTGTGATTTATACTATTGGTTTTGACTTTGTGTTGGTGTCCTAACCTTAGATGTATTTTTTGTTTTTGCTTCAGCAATATATGACCATAACTCCTTCCTTTTGTGTGTGTGGGGATAGCTCTCAGGACCCCTTATGAAATGGGTGTCTGGGTTGCCCCACATGACACCCGACTGATAGCAGCAAATCAAGCCATCTGTCAAAATCTTAGAATGCAAACACATCTCTCTCCTTTTACTGATAGTTTGTTGGGAAGCAAGCAAGACTTCAGTTTTAAGATTATGGATGGAAAGAGTAAGAGGCCTGGATTAGTAATTGAACAAACATAGTATCCAAGGCTATTGTGATACTAATATCTACAGTTAGTATTAATGTTTGTATATATATAGTTTATGTATGTGAGTGTATAGATTGGTCAGTATAGGTTTGTGTGTGCTGGGTTTACATGGAAGGGTTGAACTTGATGGCTTTTTTCAACCCTATGTAACTATGTAGGTTTTCTTCTAGTTCGATGGGCCACTTAAGCTGAGCAGGATATAATGAGCTATTTTTCCAAAACTTAAAAACGTTTGGTTATTATTTGACATCCACCAGAAACTTCAGACCCACCAAAATCCCTTGGCACCTTGGCACCTTTATGCTGTCTACAGTTTTCTCCTGTACTCTCAAAGCAAAAGCATCCATCATTGTGAGCATGCTAGAGAGCTCGGCCAAAATATCCAGCATCTTACCCAATTCTCTCATTCTACTGAATAATAATTCTGTTTCATTGGTTTCTTATATTTTTATATGAAAGCACTGAACTTTAAGATTAGTCATTTTAATGTAACAGTGATATGCTGCATATTGTATTTCTCTTGGGGTACATATATACAAGATTTGCACACAGGTCTTGAATTAACTTGGTCCTTTTTTCAAATAGATGGAGTCTACATTACTTGGTGGATGATGCTTGTGTGCCTTAGTTTTTAATTAGTGCTATTGATTCTCAAAGGTATGAGATTAGGGCATTAACTGAGCCATTGTTTAGACATTAATTTTTTTTATAACCTCTCAAGAACTGCTTTGGAACTGTGTATCTGGGTAACTGCCTGAATTTGGCACCGTGCATATTAAATTCTGTTTTAAAATGTCGCCTAGTACCCGCTGGTAAAAAATCAACCCAACATCATGATGCTGCTTTCAATGTAGGCATGGGGTTAATTTGAGATGTGGATTTTCATCTCGCACACAGCTTTGAATTTTGGCTAAAAAGCTCTGGCTTGCTTTCATGTACGTGTATACATTTTGATGTTGATTTGACCAACTACAGAGAAGCCCAGCTACAATCCTGTGGCAAAAGAGTGAAGCCAATTTCACTCAATAAAAAAAATGAACTAATTAAATAGTCATGTTCATTTGTTCCTTATTAAGGAAAACAATGCATTGTAACTATAGTACTTATGTACAGAGTAAAAGATTTTTTTTCCCTTTTAATGATATTGAGTGGCTAAAGCAAGCCAAACTCTCCAATGTGGGTCATAAATACAGAGCCATGCCCACTGTGTTGCGTACCTTCAGTAAAGAGAGGTGTATTTATTACAATAAAAGGTTGATTAATGTTAGCAGAAGAGCAAACCCTTCTAATAATAGTATGTGGTTTCACCTGGTTAAACTGCTTTCTGTTGGCCTATAAATCACTCTTAAGTTTTACAGCTTTTCCTTTCTAGTTTGGTTATCATGCCAGAAAATATCTGCAACATTTGCTTATCGATAGCAATTACTGAGCCTTTCTGTCTATAAAGCTCCTCAATAATGCATCACTTCCTAATGATTTAATGAGCATGGCAGACACCAATGAATCTCCTTTGTGGGCAAAATGTGCCATTATAACAGTAGTAATTGTAAATACCTTGCTATAAATGTCACCCTGCCACCCCAAACAAGAGCAGAGAAAAAGAGGGGGAGGGTCTTCATTTTTAACTTGTAATAAAGAAAGGCACCTCAGTCTAACGTAGGGGTGCCAAGACCAGACTTTTGGGTGTCTTTACAGAAACAACCACAAAAGGCAACCTGACTCTCCCCTGTATGCACTACACATAACAATCATTGACTAAAGGAAAGCTTCTATCAGCGAAGGTGATATATACACTGGACTAGTTTAGAGGTATATCCACCCTTTAGTATATAGGGTCCAGGTGCTCAACCCTCAAAAACCATCAACCCACAGGAAAAACTCTGAAGAAAAACCAGTTAGTCAAAAGTGGTGCAATTAAAATATCTGGCCCATATAAGGCCCCATAAAAAGTCTGACAAACTGCCGACTCAGATTGTTGGCAGCTTTAATTTCTTTGCTAATTCTACTATTTTCTTATAGAAGAACAGTATTGTGATCCCCGCAATAATGATCCCACCCCTTTGCCCACATCTCGGAGCAGGAGGTGTAAGCAAGGGTAGTGGTGGATGAAACCCTAGATTTAGAATTTTCAAGATACCTCCAAATATCATTGAGGCATTTAAGCCACCAGGCAATGTGAGAATGGCACAAAAAGTTACCCCTGATAACATAAGAATAGACAAGTTTTTTTTAGTTTTTTTGGAGGCACCAATGTATAATCAAAAATGCCAAAATATAGACGTCTTTCAGGATTCATTTCCATTAAGATTTAATTACAAGTAAACCTGAACACTGGCACATGACAAATCCACGTTTACCCAAGAGCTTACAGTTGCTTTGCTTATGAGTTGCGTGAACAGTCACAGCTCGTTGCAACTTTTTAATTTGCTCTTCTACTTTATTATCTCCAAACAGCAACGCTTGTTTTCGAAGGAAGAAATTGTTGAATGATTTATGTGGTTTAAGGAATAATAAATACTGTAAAGTGAGGCGACTGGAAGACACATAGTCTAGAGGAGAGTAAAATATTTATGGTATTATTCCCCCAACAACAGCAGAGGAAAACAATATGGCCATTTGGGCGTATTAAATTCCCACAGACGGAATTCATGACCTGATTACTGCTGACATTATAACCATGATGGCTCCCCTGCTCTCAACAGGAAAATAATGAAGCAAATGAAATAACGAGTGCGACGCAATTAAGTTGGAAGGCTTGAGACTGCATGACTTGAGGGGGAACATTTTAATTTCCTGCTCCCATTTGGCATATTACAAACAAAAACTTTTCATAACAGGGGTGTGGTTCTAATTAGTCTCTCTCTTTTGATACTTTTTGTCCACCAATAATTCCCCAACCCTCCATTATTTAAAACCATGCCAATATCCCTTTAACCAATGTAGTGCTTAATCCAAGCAGAACTTTATATCAAAGGAAGTTTGTGCTTGTGTAAGCCTGCATTCCTCATTGCCTCTCTTAGTAACTTAAAGAGCCCAAGTTCTGATTTTTGAATAAAAATGTTGGCTCCTCTAGTGCAGAGAGTGCTATTGCGCTCTCTGCACTAGTGATGCCGCCCCCTCTTGCCCCCCTCCAATTATAAAAAACTAAGTGTGGAGGGACGAGGGGGTCCCCTAGGCCACATCAGGGTGACACTAGGAGCCAAAACACCCCTGGACAGAAAACAATGGCTATTGCTCCCACTTCAACGTTGGTATTGAAGACTTCATTACAAACCAATATGAAATTGGCAACAATGAAAAGTTTACCCGAGAAGCTATCTCCCCGCTGGGCCATACATGGCACTGACAGGCAGTGTCTCAGAGTTGCAGCCAGCTCCATATAGGGCAACAAGGCTAATAAAAGAATAGCCCAGGCTTCATTCAGTTATCACCATGCTGACAAGTGCTGTAGGGCAAATAAAGGGTCAGCTTTGTCCCTTTTTTTTGTTTTGTCTATGTAAAGTTGGGGGGAACACGGGCCAAAAAATGTCATTATGGTAATGATGCTTCATTGTTATTTGTATATGACAATAAAACTTTAAACTTCTAAATCTGATTCAATTTATCAACATCCTCCTTGTGTTTGGGGAAAGGGGTTACTAGCAAGATATTACTGGCAAGATATAAGCCAAGATTAAGGAAATAGTAGTTGGACCTGGTATGGCTATATTGCACGGCTTTCTGGGTATCATATAATACAGGTAGGGGATATTATCTAAGTAATACTTAAATTGCCTTCTGGAAGCAACTCTGTTTGAATGCCCCACAGATGCAGAATTTCTCTGAATATTTAATCAGTTCTCTGTTAAGTGCTGGAGAAAACATTTGCATTACTTTGGAAGTATTTGCCTTACAAACCATCTGGAAATAAGAGAAAAAAATCCCTGTACAACCCCCCCCCCCCCCCACAATGCACTGCTTTTAATAACTTCAGTGGGAAATAACAAGGCAGCAGTTGCATTTACATGAAAATGAGTGGCGACAGGGAAGGCAGGATATATTTAGCATTTAAGCATAAGTGCTTTTTCTGACTATACCTTCCCTATTTTAAATGGGATAACTGCTGGATTGCCATTCCAGAATTAGTGCTGGCAGCAGAGAAGGACAAAAGAGCACTGGCTTGACTCAAATTTAAATTAGGATAAAGGCGGAAATGGGGTTTCATGTTTTTTTTACAGTTGTAAACACAATTAAAGAACTTTGCAAGATTTGTTAAACATTTACTGCTATTAACATCCAAACTGCTGGGAATTAAATAATGATATACCCAAAATTCCCACCTTTGGTTGTTATTTAGTTTACTAAATACTGCCCCCATTGCCTTCAGGAATTTGGAAATGCAACTTTATTAATAATTACAAAAACAAAAAAAAAAGTACATCTAGAAAAAAAATGCTATTATGTGGCTGTCTCATTTTTTCCCACTATCTAAATCCATACTGTGCCTCTCTAAGAGCACTCATTTCTAATGTAAGCCTATCATATGCAGGGCCGGGCTGGAGTAGGAGTAGGCAGAAGAGGTACATGCCTAGGGTGCAATGGTAGGGGGGCGCTAGGTGCAAAACTCTTATGCCTACTTACAACTTGTTTCAGCTTTTACTTTTTTTAACTCTGGAGCAAGACAAGCAGGGGATGCCATGTAACTTGGTAACTTTAAGAGCCGAATGTTTGTTTTTTTTTAAAATGAAAATACGCTAATACGCTCTCTGCACTAGTGATACAGCCCTAGAATCGCCACTGGATCAGCCTAAAGGCTATTTACAGAAAAATTTTGGGAAAATGCCTAGGTACTCCTGAAAGCTTAGCTTGTAGGTCATTTAGGGGTAAAAAATATATTTTCTGTGTTGTCATAAATATTGTAGGACTTATGGCTAAATGACTTATAAAATTAAGTGTTTCTCTATTTTTAAGCTTATTATAAGCTAAATGGCCCCCTGACCAAAGGTTCTACCTGTGAGGGGCACTGGATCTGAAACAGTTTGATAACCATTGATATGCCATCTTCAAAGGCTTATTTGTATCACTGACTGTGAACTTTATGGGATGAGTTTGCTGCGCTTACTCCATAAAGGTAAAAATTGCAATAATATTATTATTATAGTTTTTTGTGTTTAACAATGACATTTTAACAATAAGGATCAATGGGGGACATATTGCTTGTGTGATTGCCAGAATGTGGATTGCTCTGTGCTGCTGCTCTATACTTGCCTGGGACTAGCATTCTCTAATGATCAGCATTTTGCGCAGCGTTGAAAAGTACGAGATTTTGTCTAACGAGTTCCGATGAATCACTTATTTGTTCTTTAATTAGATTTACCATTGATCAAGTTGTTTTCTAATTTCTTGACTCTTTGGAGAAAATAATGACGATTCACTTTCTGGTAATGAGTATTTCATGACTCAATATATTCTTTCAGAGATAAGGAGTGCGGAGACAGACTTGTTTCTGTGAATAAATGCACCAATATTAGCAGCAGTGGCAAGTTGAGCCACTTAGAGCCATCATTTAAAATGTATTATAATTGTATGCATATTGTCTTGGACTTTTTTTAACTAAAATAGAGTGGCGTAACTGTAGAGGAAGCAGTTGCGGTGGAGAAACTATAGTACATGGCTGCCTGCCCAACTCATGTCCCCTGATCCCCAGCTCTATAAAAGTGAGCGGGTGGCGCAAGCTGGTGGGGAGTGGGGATGGGTCAGGGGGGGTGGCCTTTTATGGGTTGCTGTGCACCAGGACCCTCTGTAGATTTATTGGCTGGGCCTGGACCATGGGGTCTGCTTTCTCTATAGTTGTATAAACTGTTGTACCTGGCCACCTACCCCATTCACATCCCCTGTTCCCCTGACGTTCTTCTACCTAAAAGCATAAGATGGTGGCATAAGCTGGTGGGGAGTGGGCGATGCAAGTTTGTCAGACAGCCATTTACAGGGGGTGGGTTGCTGTTGCTGTGTGCAGCAGGCCCCTCTGCAGATTTTTTGGCTGGGAGGCATAGTTTTGAGGTAACAACCCTTCCTCAGGTAAAAATGTCACCTTTATCAACTGAAGAAAGGTTGTCATTATACTCATTATATTGTGAATCTGGTGCTTTTTAGTTTCTTGCAGTTCTGGTAATTTTTCTTGAAGGTTTCTGTAATGTATATTTTTACATTTTTTTTTTGCTGCTTGAAGTAAAAATGGGGATCTGCATTGTACAGGGGTGAGCTATACAATATGTCGTCTCATGTCTTCTTCTATCATTTATTTGCTATAACCTTACTGACATAAGCAGCATGCTTTCTATTGCAGTTCCTTTGGACTGGCCTACAGATAGGTGAGGGATGGTAATGGGGAAAATGCATTGTAAAATCTGCCCAATGACTTTGTAAAAGCAGCCTTATGTATGACCCCCATGTTAACTGACACTGTATAATATAGAACTCTCATTAGCAAATCCCTTTGTAGCTAAAGAAAATATCCAAATACCCTTCTGCAACAGACCAAGTGGCTGGTATTCCATGCAGCTTAGCTGTTTGCTAGTAGTTCAACTTCAGGAGACAAAAGAGGCTACAATTTCTGATTAGGCAGCGGGAAAGCTTATTCAAGGATACACAGATGGGATGGCAGATTTATAAAAGTCCAGTAAGAACATTAATCTGGGAAAGCAGTTTGAAACAGAGGCCAAGAAAAGAATGAATCTGCAATTGCATTGTTCAACATAATGAGAGTCTATTAAATGATGAAGTAGCAATAGCCTCAGGCTGAAATACAGAATAAATTGTGTTTTCGGGAAGGTAAGGAATAGTAAATGGGGAAAGTACTGCTTTACTTTCAACAGTGCTGTAGCATCTCTTCAATACAGAGATGGAGCCAGATTGCTCTGTGCGTTTAACACAACATAACTGCACTCACACACCAGTTATGCCACAGCTCACAATCTAACGAAGGAGAATTGTATCTGCATGAAAGAATTCCACATGGTGCAATACTAAGCAGGCATTTATAATACTACACAATCCAAGTAACTGAGAAGACTCCAGCAAAGTACTTAACATTCAGTGTAATCACATACAGGATGTTTTGTCGTCCGAGAAAAATGTCTTTGTATTGAAGAGCCTTGAAACCACCTGTTGCCAGTTGAATCTCAAAATGCAGAAAAAAGGATTTTCACCCAATTAAACTGACCAGGAGCAGAAAGTTTTGAGGCTTTTCAATAAAAAAAAGTAATTTTGGTTAGGTGACAAGACACCCTGCGTGGCATTGTGCTAAGAATCAAGTAGTGAAAGCACTAGTTTTTGCTTGTAAAATAGCAAATCAAAAAATTGACAGCATGCTTACAGTATGCTGTCTATTCAGAGACTCAGAACAAAGAAATGTACAGTACATTTGATAGTTTGTCTAGTGAAATGGAACATATTGTGCAACTGTAGCTTTGCATCTGCCTAATGGACATATGGAAATCTCTACTGGAGGACCACCTTATGATACAGTGAAACCCTGTACCCTCATTTTATACTGTTTTTATGTAGATCCTGACATTATCAACCTTTTCCTAAGAAGGTGCTCTCTGCCGGATCTCTAACACAGCTTGAATGAGCAGCTTGATAAGCCTGGAGCTTATCAGAACATTGCCTGAGCCCCAAGAATGATGTTACTGAAGCTGCGCTGTGTCAGGGATCGGTGTAAGGGTTAATCTCTTTAACTCTGTCTGTGCTTCTCTGCACTGTATCTAAGCAGTCACAAACTGGTTCGATTTAATCTGTGCTCGGTACAAGCTACTAAGACATGGGATAGAAGGAGGCAGAGGGGCACCTATATTAAAAAAGGTAAACACCTGGGATTATATATAGCTATAGTCATAAGTTCTGTTAAAATTCAAATGTGTCATCATCCCTTTAACATGAGTCAATCTGTATGTCATAATACA